>NW_008825160.1:2432164-2440927 GCF_000699105.1 Pygoscelis adeliae
CGAGGCTTTAAACTAAATACAGAAATTATATACATGCTCTATTACACTACAACACTCTATACAGCATCTATACAAGCGTCTATACAACACTGACCAGGCAAAGGACATTATTGCTGCTAAAATTCATGAACTGTCATTAGCGACCTCATTCAGGTGTCAGCAGTCACTCTGCATCAATTCATTCTCCATTATTGCCCGGACAATAGGAGTTGCTTCCGGGTGTGTGTCACTGTCTCTCAACGTATTTACCATATTTCTCGGTGAAGGGGTTACGAGATTGCTTTGACAAATTGCCTAAGCTGGTCTCCTGTCATTCTCTGTATGTGTTCTGCTTAGGTCACTGAGTGCTGCAACCGCATATGCATAAAATCTAGGTCATATTATTTTATGCTGTTTTGTCTTGTTGGCTGTCTGACACGGACTGTGTCCGTGTCTCTTTTGGGTCACCTTGTTTCAAAAATGACCTGACAGATTTAGAAGACTTTTAGAGAAAAGAAAATTAGGATAAGAGGTGCTGGCTAATTTGAAAACAGGGAGATGTGGAAATATGATGTTAGTTGAGAGTGGAAAATGTAATGGGGTGGTAGTCAGTGCCACTGAAGAACATGGATCGGGGAGATTTCATGTCTATCAGTCTGTAACATGAGAATAGGAAGACATTGGCATTTCAACCCAAATAATTCTGTTCAGTATAATATTATTTTAGTAATGGCTCCATAAACAAGTTGATAATGTGAGGTCAGGCTCACTTAGGGACAATAAAAATGAATTTGTCAAACTATCCAGCTAGTTCAGTTCTGCAAAATTGTACTTTCCTGGAGCAACAAGGAGGCAGATAGAGAACTAAATTTTCATTTGTAATGGGATGTTAGTAGAAGTTGGGCTCGCACTGATAAATTTTCTCAGTGGTATATAATTAATTTGCTCCTATGTTGTTATCTTTTTTGGCATTTCAGCCAAGGCTGTATGTAAGTTCTTCCAACACGAAATTCCTCGTCTATCCAAATTCTTCTACATCTGGCTTTCCTCCTATTTTGGTCTGGCTTCTGGCTGACCAGCCACTCGCCCCAGCTGCCTCTCTGTCACTTGCTATGAGAAGTTCTAGATATGTCTTAGGAGCTGTTGAAGCAATAGTTGCCTCTCCCATGTCTTAGAGTGGGTTGGAGAAGACACTTGCTTGACAGCGATGGAGGGTGTTTTTCAGGCAGCCTTATCTGCGTATTGTCCTGTCTCCTTCACTGATAACATTGGTGATGGGCTAACGGAAGTTAGGAAAGGAGGAAGATGTATAGGTCTTTCCACAGTAGCAACTTCTCAATTTCACTTGGACAGGATTGTTATTAAGCTTTATACAAAGCCAAAATGGAGGAGAATGGCTTTTCTTCCACACTGGGCTTTCCGGTATTGAAAATGTAATGCTGTTAATATTAATAACAGCTGTCTTTTCTGGTGCTGTCTTTACCATCGTGTCCTGTATACTTCTGTTTATCCCCTGCCAGCGTCTTACTTAAATTTGGAAAGACCTGTAAAAAAGCAGTGTTTTCTCTCTTAGTACCAACAATTTTCTTTAGGCATTTGTCGCTATTCTTAAATATGAAGAGAATTGATATACACACCAGTTTGTTTTGAGTAAAGACGTGCCTTAGTTCTACAGTCACTTAAGGTATGGCAATATTAATGTCCCTGTGTTTCTTATGAGTACCATGATTCCTAAACACATCCTTATTTTTAATATGACGTACATCTGGCCACTTGACCTGTTCTACTGTGCCTCACTCTACCCTCCCAGAGTTATCCAATGGCTCTTTTTACTGAATCAAGGTGCTTTTCTGCTTAACCATTTGAGCTGTGTAGTTGACATTATTGGCAAGTGAATGGCCCATATGAGATCCCCAAGAAATTGCCGTATAATGCTGCGCATATATATCTGTATAAGTAAAACTGTAGTATATGAATGAGACACAGTAAGTCGATAGTAATTTTTTTTTAAACAATAGCCACCTTTGTAGTGTAGTGGCTATAGTCCTTTGCAGACTAGAAGTTCAACCTAGGCTTGCTGTAGGCTCAGGTAGGTGGTTTTAGCCACAACATCATGCCAGGCCACTCTGCTGCTGTTACCACCAGACAGTAAAATGTGCAACAGCTTCTTCATTACTCCAGTTAACTATCCAGCTGCTGGCTTAAACAGCTGATGAGAGTGGATGTATGCAGATATTCAGCACTCAGAAATGAAGTGGCTGAGGCATGAATGCACGCCTTATTAATGATTGCTAACTAACACAGAAGACTGAAGTGTGTTGGTTAAGGAGTGGGTGCAGCTCTGATTCTGCTGCAGATCTTCTGTCCTGCTCTGGGGATAGCAACTTCTGATGAGCAGACACAGAAAGCATGTGCTAACTCCTAAGCTGCTGCAGTAAAATGTGATGGAGACTGTCTGTCAGAGCTAGAAAGTGCCTAACATATGGATTTGGGAAGTGTTATCTTCACATTTTGTTGGGGTTACATGTGTACTTGAATTGCTCATTAAGCAGCAGTGAACTTGATCAGAATTTTTTTTTTTTCCCCAAAATAATTAAAAACTGTGATGAGTCATTGGCTTATCGCAATATATTTAGGACTTTGCAAAGGTACATTACAATAATTGAGCAGTAAGGAAGCCATAGGAGCAGGTAAAGTGTAGTACATTTAGATGAGGTTATAGCTGTAGCACCTTCCATACAGTAGTACAGTCTTGATAACTGACACAGTTGATGAGACTTCATGTTTTAGGTTTCTGATCTTTTGTGTTGTTTAAAACCTTCCATAATACTCATTTCATAATTCCAAATAAGTATCTTATATTCTGCTTGTATGGGTAAGTCAGTCTTTATTGAATTTACACTCTTCTGGAGAAAAAGCAGGTAGTCTCCCTTCCTGCCTGCAACTCTGTCTGGGAACTTAAAATGTTTGCTAATATCATGGCACTGAAGTATAGTTACTGTGTAATTACTAATGCATTTGTCTTTCCTGTACCCCCAAGTAGACCACATTAAAGGTGAGCAACTCTGGTATAGAGGAGGGGGAGTGAAAAGGAAGATCCTCAGGAGTATTTAGGTACCAAACCTGAGCTGCTAACAGCTGAAGTTAGTCACCTGAAGCCCAGAGGTGGTTTGAAGCTAGGTGACCTCCCTGCTTGCACGCAGCATCTGTCACAAAATAGGGTATGACGTCACAGCCTTCTGCCTTCTGGCCCGCTGCTCTGATGTGCTGCACGACAGTGTGCCTATGGTGTCTTCTGGAAACTGAGTGGAGGTTGTCTTGATGGTTTACAGGTTACTGCTGGAGCTGCTAGAGCTTCTTTTTGACAAATTCAACGCTGTAGCTGCTGCGCACTCTGTCGTCCTTGGACACCTTCAGCAAACAGTGGCCTCTCCTTGCAGCCAGTATGATGGTGATATCAAGCTCTATGACATGGTTGATGTGTGGGTGAAGATCCAAGATGTCTTGCAGGTAAGAATCCTTGAGGTGGGCACACTTTCAGCTTGGAACAGCTTTTATAACCGGGATACTAGAGAATACCTGTTATACTCAAGAGATGGCTGTGCTGGAATTTGTCTTGATTTTTGGTAAGCGGTCACATTTATAACAGACTGTTAAACTCCAGAGAGCTTAAATATCAGCAAAAAAAATTCTGTGGATTCATCCTTATGGTGTATAGAAAGGTTGATTCCTCTTGCCTACCAAGTGATTTATCAGAAGCTTTTAAACAGTGACATTTTTGTTCTGTGTTACCATGTCATGCCTATCTTATGAAGTGTCACAGCTCTATTCACTTGTCTTCTCTTGTCATTATGGCTTGGTTATAGTCAGCTGAGACACCAGCACGTTTTCAGGGGATTCTTACTTGATTCTTATTCTTAACTGTAGCGTACTAAAGCTGTACATTGCTTAGGCTTTATTTTGGTACCATGCAGCTCACCTTTGTATCTGAGGCTCTCACAAGCAGCAGAGCTATCATCTGTCACATGTCTGTTCTCTCATTCTTGCTGTGAGGCTAACACATGCACCTTAGAATTTTTTAATTATTTATTTATTTTGGAATTGCCTTTATATATAGCACCCAGATGTAGTCCTCACCCAGTATTTGATAGAGGAGGTCAAAGAAATGAGCCTGGCATTATTTACAAGAGGTGGCAAGATTTATGATGGTCATTCCACCTCTGGTCTGTTCATGAAAAATGCTCTCTGTCTCCTACTCTAACACAGTTTTTCATTGTAGGGCACAGGTCTATTTAGCTGTTGCTCTAGAGGCTTGTTTGACTGTGTGGTGATTCACACACTTTTTTTGCTTACACAAATACAGCCAACTGTGTGCATGGTGTGAACTTAGATACTTCTTGGACATGGTAAATGTAAGCTTTGGGCCTTTGATCATATCCACTGTCTCCTTACCCACTTATTTGTCTTTCTAGAGGGGTTACTATTTTTATTAAAGAAATCTTGATCAGTTTTCTCCATGATACAAATTTTCACTTTCCTTCAATATTGTTCTTGCAAAAGTTTGATTGGGAATGTCCAGCCAGAGGTTAATGATGGGTTTTCTAAACAAAAGAATGTCATAGAATTGAAGCTGTCTGGCCCTGTTAAAGGGAAGAATTAAACTTAAGGGCTTGGCATGGGGTGCCTCCAGCCATCTTACTGTCTTCCATGAGGTCTAGAAAAACTTTAAGAGCTTTGAGTTCTGTAGACTTTGTTCCAGGAAGACAAAGCCTTGGGAGTAAGAATCCTCCAAGATTTTATTTTATCTTCAGTGAAGCAGAATGACAAGGCTGGTAATTCCCCCTTATCAGTGAGAGTTTGTGATGGTTTCATTCCTTGTGAGTGGTGAAATTGGGAGGGGGTTATACTGGCTATTCCAAAACAACATTGATAAAACTTCTATACAGCAGCATGCGTAGGTGTGCACATATAGAGAGTGAATATGCTTTCCATGTTGGGGAGAAAATATTTGACCAAGCTTTCTATAAAATAGATGCCAAGAAAAATATAACAACCCATTTGTAAAGGTTTCGTTGCTATTGGCCTGACAGCACGGGTGTCGGAGGGAGTCAGAAAAGCTTCTAAAAGAGCTTTTACAATGCATAAAAGCAGCACTTTAAGATCCATAATCTCTTGCTGTTTTAGGGTAAGAGATGAGCATTGACTGACATGGAGAGGAGGAAATCTTCCATTTCTTTGTTCAAAATCTTGTGGGTTTTTTGTACGTTAGTTTCATAGGAGCGGATTAATTTTTTTTTTTACCTTACAGTGTAAGGCAACCCTTGATCCCAAGACTAAATTATTTCTATCCTGTTTTTCCGAATAAGGATAATTTTTTGAGAGGAGATCTTATGTTTGTGGCAGGGGGAGCAGAAAACTCAGTTTTAAAAGTGTTTATTTAAATGTGCCTGCTGTTGGGGGAGGATGAACGTTTGGAAGAAGCGGGTTCATGGCGGGGTGCATCAGAGAAACGATGCAATTCCTGCAGACTGTAATGAGTGAAGTTTATTCATCATGCTAGAACAGTATCACATGACTCCGCAATTCACATGGATAATCTTTTGCACGTGTACATTGTGCATCTCTGCATGTGAACTACGTTACAACAAGGTTATCTCTTTATAGTTCTGTACAAAAGTAATAATGTGCGCTCATGGTGGGCTGGAAATTGTCCTTTGTGGGAAATGTGAAAGAGTTGTTTTCAGCAGCTTGTTTTTGTAGCTGGATTTCTGAACGCTTCCTTATAACTGCACCGAGCACTGTGGTGTAGTTTAGATAGGTGGCACAATGTTGTGCAGTGTTTAGGTGCTGAACATGCAGATATTATATATTTTTGACCTTCTCTGAGAATGGAAGAATTAATACTGAACTCGTCAGGACAAAAACAGAGTGACCTTTTAGAGATGGGTACCAGAGTGCTAGAAAACAAACAAACAAACAAATCAGTTTGTCAAAACATTAGAGCAGCCTTGTTCAGGAAAACATGGTTTGAAGTTATTTACTTGTACTGGAGCCAGCTTAGCCTGTGGTTGTATTGCCGTACCAGCAGGAGAGATTTGAAACTTGTTTAAATTTTAACTTGGCATTTTGTGCATGGAGCTAATTTAGCTCTTCAGTGTAGGAGTGGGTGGAATATCCTTCTGAAGAGCGTAATGACTGTAGGACCAAGTACTCGGCTGGAGAGAACTGTGAGCTGTGTTACAACGGCAATTAGCGATGTACTGACATGACTAGTTGCTTCAGGACAATGCAGTGAAGGAATTCCTAGTTTTTCTGGCACAATTCAATGTATACACTGCACCATCCCATCCCAAATTATGTTGTGTGAAAGGCACGGTGGTGTGCATGCTTGGGAAAAAGGCAGGAGGTTTTGTGTGCGGCATAGTCTGTGTTGTTTTACTTGTTCAGTCTAGGCCAAATCTCCTTAGCCCAGATAAGGGCTTTTCTGTCCTGTTGCATTGGTGTCGGGACACGCTATAGTGTTCACTCATATTTGGTGTGATGGATCTTCCTTGCTGTTATCTATAGCACAGAACTTTTAACAGCTCATTCACCTTTTCTTAGCACTGTTTTTTTGATACCACGATGAGAGAGAGGCATCTGTCCCTGCTGAATAATACCAGTGATAGGATGATCAGCTCTTTTGTCTCAGTGCAGTACCTGTCTGCTGGAGAAAATACCAAAGACATCTCCATGTGTACTCAGAATCCTGTTATCAGCTTAGGCTGGTGCTATTTGCCTCCAAGGAAGTGTTGATCTCTTCTTTTGTAGTAGTAGTATTTGCAGTTGATGGATCTCAATTTTTTGGGGAGTGGTCTGTATCTATTTTCTTGCTTCTACAAAAGGGAGGGAAAATCACATATATGCTCTGGGACATATGTCGTATCTTTAGCAGCACAAGTATGCAGGCTGTTTGGTGGTCTGTCTACCGAGAAGACACTGACAATTATTACTTTCCTTTTTTGGGGGTCTTCTGTCTAATGCTTTTGGGTGTTTTCCAAAAATGGTGTGATTTAGCAGCCTAAACATTGTTGAAACACCATAAGGAAACTGGGACAAGAGAAACTGAAGCCTACTCTCCGCCTGCACACTACTGTTGTGCTGCTGCAGAGCTGGATATCAGAAACTGTTGATCGAGAAAGCCTCTTTCTTTGCATATGATGCTTCTCCGTCCAGAGGCTGTGTGACATATCCTTCCTTATAAGCAAGAATGACACGCGGATGCGGGATTTGAGCAGGGAGATGGAGTAGTTCCGCAGTACACAGCTAGGTCCGGTGGCCAGCACTGTGAGCAATCTCGCTGAAAAGCTGCACTTAAATTGTATTTGCTATGCCATACTTCTCTGGGAGTACTGTTAGAGCACTTGGAGATATATTTCACGGCTCTGCTGCTGTAAGCTGAGCCACTCTGTGATTTTTCTAAGTGAATTAATGGCAAAAATTATTGGTCGTCTTAGGCACACGGACGAGCAGGGAAAAGACAGTGGAGTTCAGCAGTACTCAATTTACCCCACTACATCCTCATGGAAAAGGTGTAGAGGGTTCAACTCCATGTCAGTCTATGCAGATCTAAGCCAGCTGTGCTGCAATGCCATTTCTTCCTCTCCCGCATCCCAGGATGCTTTCCTTGCTCCGGCAGCGTTGCTCATTTTCCCGACAGTAATCTAATTTGAGGGAGTTGATTTGGCCAAGTATTTTCTGCTGGCTGCGTTTTCTGCTTGCTCAGGTCCTTGAACTGTGTTAGTGTTGGCACAGGAGAGAGGGAGAGGGAATGCACCGCGAAGAAGGAAAGTGAAAGGTTTATCCTGGCAACTGCAGCTTTCATCAGCCTAAGCTGCTGTGTGGAGTGGCACCTCAAGGTACCCGCTCGTGCAAAAACAACGTGGTTTTTGCTCTTACCCTGGGTGGCTCAGCAGAGGTCTGACAGCCGTGCGAAACGCTTGCTAACATGGCTTGTGATGTTAAGAGCAGGAGCTTAGGAATGATATCCAGTCGTGAGCTCTGAATCTCCCTGCAGTCATGATGCTGTCTGACTCTTCAGCTAGATAAGTGTGTCCTGGAATGGGTAACCAAATCTCTTTTTGCTGAGCCTTTGCATTTAAAGGATGAACGAACTATTTGTGACACAGTTAATACTTGTAAAGTAAAATAAGATTCTTGGATGAGAGGTGTTAGTGTTAATATGCCATAAATACTGGTTGAAATGTCAGAGCAATATATGAAATTGCTGTTGCATTTGGGAAGTTCACCAGGCAATATTTTCAACCTAAAGTAGTGTTATTTTTCAGAAAGTCTCTTTACAGAAATTTAATGATTTCATGGTTGTCCTCAAAATAATGTGTCTGACAGTCTTTCTAGTTCCTTTTAAATGGACTTAAATGTGTGGAACTGATGCCCTTGGACTCCTGACTGGTTTGTCTCATTAATGCTTGTGTCTCATTTAGCTGAGAGGACGATGGTCATGAAAGTGATTTGTCTGCAGCTTTTGAAAAGTATAGTTTCGGTCAATCTTGGGTGCATGAAGGAGGGAGAGAGAGCATTCTACTCTCCAGGATGCTGATATTTAAAAATGGAATTTAGATAATTAGAGTAGGCACTTCCTCCCCGCCCCCCTCCCCTTTCTTATTTGAAGTGAACTCAGAGCATGCATTAAGAAATCCAGAGCAGTTAGTGTTACACAACTCTCTTTTTCTGCAAATATGTACTACTAAGAGCATGAGAAGTTCTGTGAAAGTTTATGGCACG
>NW_008825160.1:2440985-2442635 GCF_000699105.1 Pygoscelis adeliae
GACAAAATTATTTTGCAGGAAGGTATTTCTTTAAACTTTGGTCTTGCCAAGAAGTTATGTACTGTCCCATCTCCCCTCTCTCTTAAAATGTTTTATAGATTTGCTCCAACTTACCTAATAATTCAAGTCTTCCCCTTACATTTTGAAACAGAAAGTAATTTGGTACCTTTCTCAAGCGCTTAAGAAGGTGCACCTGGAATTTGGGATGGTGGAAATGGCCTTGATAAAGGTGAAAAAGTGTGTCAGCAAGTGCAAAGAGATTTCATAGCATTGGGATGTGTTATGCAGCTAGAACGGTAAAGAACGAGATAGCAATGGCATACTGTCCTTTTAAAAACAAAGAATATGAAGTAGAAATGCGCAACATCGATCTGTTTTCTCTTTAACTGGATGATTCTGGCTGAACTGAAGTGTGTTTAAAACTAACTGAATTGCTTTGGTAACAGGTACCTGGAAGAGGTCCAGAGCTGAGCTGGCCATGAACATTGAATTATTGTCTTTCCCAGGAATGGTCCTTGTTAACTGAACTGTGCTATATTAGCATGGTGACACAGCAGAAGTTTGGGCGAATACTACTGCGTTAACAGCTTTTGTTTCGAGAGTAATTTTTATCCTGGAGCTGTTGATCCAATTTATTTCATAAACACTAACGTTTACTCTAAAGTTCAGAGAGATAAAGCCCTGCATAAAAATGAATTGTTTGAGCAGTGTACAGTCACTTGTGCAGTTTATTGCAGAAGAGGTCACCAAGCTTATGGTTTGGGAGATTTTAAAAAAGATTAGCTCATTTGATGAAATGTTTGCAGGTATGTGAGCAAGGAAAAAACTCATCTTCTTCTGTCCGTGCTGTAGAGCATCAAGCTGCTCTGTACCTGAAGGGCTTTTCATTTCAAGTGGATTTTCCTTTTAATAGTTGAACATAGTTACAAAGCTGTAGTTTTAAAGGGTTTTTGGAGTTTATGCCTAAATATTTAAGTAGCTAAATCCATGTGAGTTAAAAACATGTACTTAGACGGCCTTCTGAAGGAGGAAAAAGGTGCACAAACTCTTGTAAGGAGCCCCATCAGTAAATAACTTCACAAAGCTGTTTAGCGTAGTTGTGAAAGTAGAAGTCAGCTCTGCTAGGCGTTAGGCTGAGAGAAAGTCTGCGCTGAGGAAAAGGTTGGGAACATAGAATGGGGGAATGACATGTTCCCTATTCTGATATTTGGCAGTTGGAATGAAACCTTTGCCTTTTGAGTCCTGGGTCACTGTCAGATGCTTTCTATTTTATACACACAACTTTTTTTGCAGCCTTTCTTCCAGTGATATCACTTGGAAGCCTTTCTTTTGTGAGCTGAAAGTTTGCTGAGAAAGGCTAAGAAGGTTGTGAAGTGGCCGTCACACCTGATGTGAAGTCTGTGTTTCAAATTGCCAACAGGAATATAGGTATTCTAAATAAAGCTTGCAAAATTTCCAGCCTGTAAATTGCTTATTAGCCTTCATCTTCTTGGAACTGTTAATTAATGGGATGACGTAGAAGAAATGGAAACTTGCCTGCAGATATGTTCAGTATCTTTCATTTTAGCCATTTCCCTAGATTCTGGAACAGTTTTGTTAGGTCTGATGTGCTTTTTTTTTTTTTTTTTTTTTTTTTTTTTCAACTTCCAC
>NW_008825160.1:2442645-2454952 GCF_000699105.1 Pygoscelis adeliae
CTAGAATTAGGAGAGACTACAAGCAGTTCATCAGCATTTGTAGACATGTTTTATAGGACTATAAAACCACGTCTCTTTTGATGTGCTGAGCTTATTCACACTTAGTCCCTGTGTGACTAGCTTTAAAGGCAGTGAGTTGTACTCTTACTAGCATCATAAAAATACTGTGAACAGGAAAAGGCCAAACGCTCATCATGTCCTCGCTGCAAGACGTCTAATCTGACAGCAGTGCATGAGGGATTCATGCAGGCAAATTCCTGCTAATGTTAGAGAGTAGCTGATATCCGAGGGAAATGTTTGGAAACTGTTTTGCTTAAAAGCCTTTCTGCTTCCATGCTGTGTACTTGTTGCATTTACCATGTGTGACATTTACAAAATTGTAAGGTAAACCTTTTTTTTCCCTGAAGGTTACCACCTCTTGCTGTTTCTTTCCTGATAAGAAATCTCAACTTTGTTTTGGGGGGCCTGCATGCATTTTTCCAGTAATTATTTGTGACGTAGGAAACTACAGAATTGCATTAGCAAAAATCCTTTCTAAAATTTCTCTTTCCATTATCTTGCTTTCTTTGTGTTTTGCTCATAGACAGGCGTGTTTGCAGATGAGCCCCTAGCGATGAACTCCTAGGACTGAGGCGATGTGCGTCAAGAAGCTCAGCCCTGCTCAGATAGAAACTGTCAAGGTTATATCTGTTAGGTTCAGAAGGGGCTGCAAGGGTATTAATTTCTTCTTTGCTTTCTCATTCATTCTGCAAGCCATGCTACTTGCCTCTTGTTGCTCTTCATTCACACACGTGCATCCCTTTACACTTCTCCCACCATCTTTGTTCCTTCTTTCCCTTTCTTCATCAACGCCACACTCTCAGCCTTGCTCCAGGGTCCGAGCAAGAAGAGGAGGTGCAGCATTTATGGACATGCGTATGTGAGGACCTAACACTGTAGGTGGGACAACAGCAGCTCCTTATCACTTGCGAAGGCAACTGCAAGTCTGCGCACGTACACTTGGAAGCTGTTGCTGCTGCAGCTCTGGACTCATAGGTGCCACTTTGAAATGTGTTGTGTATCACTTGTAGTATACATAAAACATTTTAGGAACATCTACTTCACAGCATGCTTCTCATCATTGCAGTTACTTAGTCATCTGATCTCACCAGGGTGATGCCATCCTGTATTTTACACATGGGGGAGCTAACGTTTGAATGAGCGAAACAAACGGAAAGGTTTGGAAGTATTTTTTATTATTTCTGGTGTGCCTGGTTTGATGCTGTAGAAGGAGGGGAGTATATTGTGTGAGGCTTTTGTTGTTTTTAGTAAGAGTTTCTAAGGTGTTTTTTTTTGTTTGTTTCTCTTGATGTTATGGATGCTCTGTGCCACTGAGAATCAGGACATGAATATGCAAAGCACCCAACAAAAACTGGAGATGACTGTTTTGCTGGCGATCTGCAGTCTTCGATATTTTGTTTATTTTGTACTTTTTTTTATGGTTGCGCTGACCAGCTGCCTTTTGAATTGGTTTTATTTAGGAAGTCTGCAAATAGCTGTCAATGATTTTTGAGTAATATGTCATTGGGTTTATATATGTATAAGTGTTTCAATGGACAGTGTGAACTCTGGTTATAGATAATGAAGACTTGAGTCTGAAGTGGTTGGACTGTGATGCTTGAGGGCATGTACATGACTGGCAGGACATGGTGAGAAAGTGTTTAGCATAGAATCAGCCTTAATATTTTTTCTTAATTACTTAGTTTGCATTTATTCTTTGGCTTAAGCAATTTCAGCTGTACAAGGCTTTCACCAAGTTTTAGCCAAAGTACTCAGCTGTAAGAGAACATAGGCTCTGCTTCTATATATATATTGTGCAAATGCGTACGTACAAACCACCAGCAAGTGGCTGATGATTCACCGGTGATCTCTGGACTGGGAGAGGCTGAAGAGCTCGAAGCCTGCGTGCTTTGCAGGAAATGACAAACTCCCAATTTACGTTGAGAACAAACAACCCCCTCCGCCCCCAAATCCTCCTGTTACGCTCAGCGGTGTTCTGGTAACGGCATTGTAAATCAGCATTTTTTTGACATCTAAATATGAATCTCAAAAAAAAAAAAACAAACCCATTCCAATTGACTTGTCGGAAATAAACTTGGGAGAAGCTGCTTTCTCTCTATTCTAGTGGCTGAAATGGAAAATCTGAATTGCACTTCATACCTCTGTTCTGTCTTGCTTTCTTTGTGGGAGATGCCGATGTTGTGTGCTTCAAAAGTCTCAATATGACACAGACAGACTTTGAAATGGCCTGGTTTTTATTTCTCTATTATAAATGTTCCGATTTCATTTTTTTTTTTTAAATGAACAAAAAAGACTACTTCAAAAATCTGAACTAAAATGAAAATTTAATTTTGTTTCATGTAGCTAACAATCTAGTTTTATTTTTTTGTTGGCTTTACATGCTTTAGACTCTTTGGAGAAGGTTTACTAATCAGTAACTGGTTTTAGCTCTTGATACGTAAAGGTATGCCGGGCCTGCTGATTGGACCCTTTCGTCATTTGCGACACCAAAAATCAAGTTCTAAATGTGAAATACGCACTTCTCTGCCTTATTAAGTGGAATACTGATTTGCATGATCATTTAGTGGGTATTTCTCTAAGCACATAGTGTGTACATCTATGTGTTTTAACTGGCCCAGAGCCAGCAGTAGGTAATGGAAAATTCATGCAGGGATTTACATAAATTCTAAATAACTGTACAGTGTGTTTCTGCAACTCCCTTTTCCCTGGCAGGCTGCGCTCTGTGGAACTCCCAACCCATCTGCCTTCACCAAACATGGCCACCAAAACAGGGTTTAGAGAGATCAGGAGAAAATGAGCTTGATGATAACAGAAGAGCCCAAATCCTGAACTTGTGGAAGCAGGAAAAGGGAATTGATGTAGTCAGTACTGCTTCATTTCAAGGTACATGATTATTTTAATTCTCAATTTGCCCCATGCTGGCCAGTCTCATACACCGGAGCAAATGTGGAATGGGAGAAGTAAGCCTGATCATTTCCCAATATTGGTGGCCCTACAGGTTTGGTAGGCCAAGGACCGCAGTGGGTTTTCCAATTTAAGAGTAAAATTTCAATATTGAAATATGCATTCCCTCTGTTTAAAGATTTAACTTCGAAGATTTGCTTCAAAAGCTGACCACTAGGAATACTAAGAAATCAGCGTTCAGAAAGCTGAGAATCTTCTGTAACCACCCCATTTCCCCGAAAGAGATAAAAATAATATTGATGGCACTTTATTTTTGTGGTCATTCTGTCTTTTGCCCGTAGTAAATACCTTGCATCTTTAAGGATGAGCAACTTGAAAACGTTTTGGTTTTGCTAGATCTGTGTTTCATACTTGCAGTCTTTCCCTTCCCTCCTTTCTCAGTGTTCCTCTTCTCTGAAGCTTGCACATCAAGACATGGTAGGTCTCACATCGGTTTTGTATGCAAAATTGTTCTGTTGCAATCATCCAGCTTGAGCTTCTAGGCTTGACAAGACTGCTTTTCACTTCCATGTTACAAAATCAGTTTGCCATATTTATGGTTGATCAGTCAGCGATCGAAGTTGATAAGACTGGATGTTGAAGCTTCCTATTTCATGCAGCAAATACAAATGGTGGTAGCCCGCCGTAAGGGTGCTGGTAGCTGGTGGTCTGTGGACAAGCCCTTTATTTTTCTCTTCCCTGTCCTTCGAACATGCATCTTCAGCACGGCCCTATGTATAGTTTCAAATGTTGCAGTGTTGAAGACCCACCTGAAGAACAGGAAAGACCCATATCTATCAAAATACAGAATACGTATGCAAAAATAACAACAGTATTTGTTCTAGAATCCACATGTTAATTGTTGCTTGTAAGCAAATTACTGGAGAAGACAGTAACTGTGTCCATGCTAGGAACCATGGAAACCCATTTGCACCTGAGAAAAGGGGGAGATGAGGGAATTAGTTAATTAAATGTGGCCTGTATACAGTTGTTCTACTCTTAGTATGTAATTAAATGCCTTGTGAAGCTCTTTGGGGTCCTCGTTTACTGGAAAAGGCCTAAGAAATGTGTGATTGTTGGTGTACTCTCAGTGAAGCTGTGAGCTGGAAACTGATTAAAATAATAATAAAATGTGTTGCATTGTTAATTCATTCTTTCCAACAATGAAAGCTGGACTCCCTCTGCTTTGCATTTATAGCATAGGCTTGAAAAAACATCAAAGAGCAGCACTAGGAGAAGAGAATGAAAAATAGATGTGTGCTTAGCTTAGATGCTGTGGTTTTGAGTGATGTGGTTCTGGTGCTTTTATTTATTGGAGTATTGCCTGTTATTTTTGGTATTACAGCGCGACGTAATGTCACTGATAAATTTTACCATGGTTTCTGTGGGTGAAATGTTGTTTCCCAAATCCTTTTTGGTGGGAAAACTTCGTGGCGGTACCTATTATGCCCAGTGTAGTAGAGGCTGAGGGGCCCTGTAAAGTGCTGTAAAAATAACTCTGAAACTGTGCTCAACTCAGTACTTGTTTTTCTGTAGTATTTATTGAGCCATCGTATGAATTTGTGATGGATGGGGTTTTCCAAAAGAGCCAAAGGCATTTAGGATCTAACTCCCTTGGCAATCCAGTGGGACTTGGGCAACTAATTACTTTAGATTATTTTGAAAATCCCAGATCTAATTTTGCATTATAGTAACATGATTTTAGAGGTGGGTAAACCTCCAAGAAAAATAACACTTTGTGTAACTTCTTTATTTTTTTTAATAGACGGGGAACTGTTTGCCTGGCCTTGCTGATGGCCAGGTCTCTCGTGTTGAACCTCCTTTGGAAAAGGCTTGGAGCGGGAGGTCAGATGGAAGGGTGGAGGTGGAAGGGCTGTTTGCTGTCTTTTCTGAGGACTGACCTGTGGCCTTGTGCGATACCCAAGATGAAAGCGCGAACAGGACTCTTGTCTGCCACTTGGTAGATTCATTCCAATTGCAGAAAGGTTAATCATGTCATTAACTTTCTCTCCTAGGCTTAAGCGGTTGGAAGTTGCTGCATATGACAGGGAGAATAATCCAAATCAGTTACACCTCCCAGTGGGTCAGTAAATAGATAAATCAGTGGTCCCTTAAGCATAATATCAAAAATCTTTCCCTTTTTACTCACAAAGGACAATGAAATAAACCAGTAAATTTACACATGATTAGCTAGGACATAATAAAAGGATGATCTCACTATATTACAATGATTTGGTGCTATATTCCCTTACTGTTTAATCAGTGTGTCACATGCCTGGTGCCCTGTTAGAAAAACTGCATTTCCCAGCCATGTTACCTGCCAAAATGATAAACGATGGTGCTTTTGACTTGTTCTCTCACGTTAACCTCTCTTGATAATTTGCTTTAATTCATGATGGTGTCTTTCCTTTAGAGCCCATCTTGGTCCTAATGTGGAAAAATTAAGACGTTACCAAAGATCCGTGGACGTGGCAGCTGTGGTGGAGAGCGTTCTGAAAACTTTTGTAAGCTTTCCATAACAGTGCTGCTAATGTCTCCCTGTTAGTATGTACAGATCCTTGCATTTGACTAGAGATTAAGCCAGTGATGTCCTTCAGTTTGTCTGCAGTGTGGTATCATAGAATCATTAAGGTTGGAAAAGACCTCTAAGATCATCGAGTCCAACCGTCAACCCAACATCACCATGCCCACTAAACCATGTCCCTCAGCGCCGCATCTACACATCTTCTAAATACCTCCAGGGATGGTGACTCAACCACTTCCCTGAGCCTCCCCTGGTGCAACTTGAGGCCGTTTCCTCTCGTCCTATTGCTTGTTACTTGGGAGAAGAGACCGACCCCCACCTCGCTACAACCTCCTTTCAGGTAGTTGTAGAGAACAATGAGGTCTCCCCTCAGCCTCCTTTTCTCCAGGCTAAACAACCCCAGTTCCCTCAGCCTGAGGGAACCCATGAGATACACGGTTCAACTCTTGCAATTCCATCCACGGAAAGCAGCGGCATATGTGTTTGTATTAGTACGTTCTTAAAACTGTGTTGCTTGTAGCTCTTCAGTACTGTGTAAGACAAGCAGTTGTAGATTTTTTTCTTTTCAAGTTAGCCATATTTTCACTCTAGAAGCTTCAGCTTCCTTCTGTGTTGCAAGGCGAATGCAGTTGGATAACCTTTTGTAAAGGACACTTTTGTTTCCAGTGGGACAGGTGGTATTTTAAGGTGCCATGTTTTTGAGGCATTCATCTCAATAACACATTGATTTTTCAGTGTCCTGCATGCCTTGCAGTTCTCTGGCGCTTAACATCCGCTGCTTGGGCAATGAGAAGGCAAGTTCGTAAGTATGTTTCAGATAATCTGCACTTTTGCCTTCACACTTAGAGGAAGACTGAGCAAAATAAGGATTCCAGGGGATGGGACACTTGTATCAACAGTTAAATTGTGAAAATAATTTTCGGTGCGTGGTTAGGTTTTGATTCTGCTTTTGGTGTGGGGATAGGCTGACGCCCTGGAAAACGTCACGTTGCAGTCTAAATTTGAACGTCCTTCTGATTCAGCTTTGTAGTGGGAAGTAGTACTGAAGGAGAGAGAATTCTGTCACTAACTTCATGCGTGGTGTGGTTCAAGACAGGACTGTCATACCAGCAACTAGTTAGCGCTTTGTTTAAAGCAGAACTGTGGTTCTCTTTATGCTTACGCTAATCATTAATTTGTGATTTTCAAATCTTAGTATCTCAGAGTTGTTTGGGAGGATGAATAAAGCCTCTGCATCTCTGGGCAACAGGTACTTTAATGCATCTGAGTATATGTACATCAGAAGATGTGATTTTTGAAGTTTGTACGGCAACTTAGAAGTCAGTCTTCCCTTAATGGCAACCTGTGTGATTCCTTTAAATTCTCTGAGGTTGCAGGTTGTATAAAGCAGGTTAGAATTTGGTCCTTGTATTCCGAAATCCCACTTTCCTTTCTCAGCAATCATTCTTTCAGCGTAATGTTGTTTGGTTTAATATTCTTCAGAGACTGAGTTTGAGAAATGTTCTTTGTTACTTATGCTTCTATCTACTGTTATACCTATATTCCCTTTACTCTATATATACTGCATTTTCTGAAAACTAGCTAGATGTTAATCTGAATTTTTGCATTGACAGGCTTAAATGTATTCTGTAGTCAACCACCAGCAGAAGCAAAATTATTTCCTCCTCCTTATGGTCCACCTAAACATGTATCGACATTCTCTGCAAAGTCATTTGAACGAAAATCCAAACATCAAATACCTGAGTGAAGGGCTTCTGCAGGTGCAGGCAAGAATGAGATTATGAGACTTATCTCCAAGGTCACAAAAATGTGTTCTGCCTTTTGAGAAGTCTTTAGTTCATTGTGTGCTGTAACTGGTGCTACACGTTCCCGACAGTTCAGCCTCCTGTGATCAGCGAGAAGCGCTAGCCTTGTATTTTCTGTTAGTGCTTTTTTAAGGCCAAGGGTTCAGGTTGAAGGTTTTGTTAAACATTCTTCTCTTTTGCATTTAGTTTTGCTGTGAGCCATGTAATTAACAATTTCCTTAAAGATCGAGTTAAAGGTTCACATATTAATTGCTGGTATAGAAACACAGTCTCTTGCACAAGTCGTAATAGTTCTTCATGGTCTGTGTAAGATTATTGCGTGATCTATTATGGACATGTTCTTTTTGATGCATAATATTGTGCTGTATTGATGATCCTGAGAGCTTTTGGCTTCATTCTGAAAGATTGTGTAGAAGGAATGTGAATCCCTTCAACATCTCTCAGCTGCAGCCCCCTCAGAATTGCAACTCGGTGTCTGCTAAAGGGGTAAGTTCTGGAAAACAAGAGTAGTACAGTAAGCAAATACGTTCAGGGTAGAGCAATACAGTTAAATTTAGGGAAAATTTATTCATTTAGATTTTTTTTTTTTTTTTCTCCTGACAAGGGAACAGACATTAGTATGTGATTTTTGTAGCGTAAACCAAAGACAAAGCATACCTTTAATGAGAAAAAGCAGATGAACTTGGTGTACAAGTAAAGGTCCCTCAGATGGCCCCTATGAGGCCAGCTGCTTTGCAGGACAGATGTTCCAGAGCCAGCCTGAGATGAGCAGTTTCAAGTATTGATTAGTCTATTTGCTCAATATAGTCCCGATTTATCAATACCCAAATAATTCCTGTATCTGCACACCAGTCTGCTACACAGACATAATTTAGAGCTTGGGATAGACTGCTGAAGTATGTGCAACCATGTGCGTGTTTGGCAAGGGAAGAACAAGGGAGTGGATGGTATTTAAGTGGGGTTTTTTGTGCTTTTACTCTTAGAATAACCTCTCTCGTGCTGGATGGTTTCATCAGATATATATGGTACTGTTTGCAACTCTTCCAGCTCAATGCAGAGGTAATTTAATAGTAGTACAGTTATAATCCCAATTCTGTGAAACCCTCCCTAGCGGAATGTGAATGGAGAAGCAAACTTTTTTGAAAAACTATGTAAAATTTTTGCAATCTTGTGGACAAGAGATCTTTTGAAGAGCTCCTCTACTTCTCTGCTTTCCAATTCCTGTCTGTGTTGAACAGGGCTTTTTCACACCTTCAGCTTTCCTGTCATTGTGCATCCATGCATTCCACCTGCTGAAAATGTCTTTTCACTGTAGTCCCGGCTAAGATATTGGAAAGGTAAAACTTAGAATCATAGAGGTCTTTTCCAACCTTAATGATTCTAAGATCATCGAGTCCAACCATCAACCCAACACCACCATGCCCACTAAACCATGTCCCTAAATGCCACACTTCTTGGAAGGTGTGTAGAGTATTTAAAATACCTTTATGAGCACAGAATCGAAAATTTTGGAGCTCAGCTTGTTGTATGTCATCGTCTGCTTGAAAAGGCTCTACATGGTGTTGAAGGAGCTGCAGTAGCCCAGTGAAAATGCTTATGTTGCACTGACAATGGTTGCAGGGATTGTTGCTCCTTTTGAGCTTCACGGTGCCAATTTTGGGAGTTTTTGGGGTGTTGTGTCTGTGTGGCGTTAGGGAAGTGGAAAAAAAAACCCCAATGGCTAGTCCATTCAAGGGGAAAGATTAATAGTTTTGGGGTGGATGTGAACTTTTTTAGATGCACTGGGCTGTAATTGAGTTCATAGTTGTCCTTTTCTTTTTTGCTTTACTAAAGAGTCTGATGGTTGTGTTAAAACAGTATCAGTCCCAGCATCTCCGTAAGATCCCGATGATGCTGGCATTTATGCATCTGCTTAATGTGGTTTTGCAAGTAAGGCCAGCAAGACCGCCTATGAGACTTCGCTTAAATTATGTGCCGGCTTATCAGAATGAAGCTGACTTGGTGTACTTAATGAATCTGAAACGATTTCCATGAAGTATTTGCTGAACCTCAGCTTATTTTTGCAGTCTTGAAAATGGCTCATTAATTGATGGGAGACTGACCATCCCTTTGGACAAAAGGAGTTAGGTCCAAATTACAGTTTCTCTTAAACAGAGCTGACTTTCTCATTTTGATCATCGGTAGAGTGGCCCCGGGTAGTTGCATTTGTTTTAAAGGAGCCTTTGGGTTTAAGACATGCTTTTTTCTTATCTGCCACATTTTGTCTTAGATTTTCACCGAATCACACAAAATGGTTGAGACTGGCAGGGACCTCTGGAGGTCGTCTGGTCCAACCCTCCTGCTCAAGCAGGGCCACCCAGAGCCAGTGGCCCAGGACTGTGTCCAGATGGCTTTTGAATATCTCCAAGGATGGAGACTCCACAACCTCCCTGGGCAACCTGTGCCAGTGCTCGGTCACCCTTACAGTAAAAAAAGTGGTTCTTGATGTTCAGAGGGAACCTCCTGTGTTTCAGTTTGTGCCCATTGCCTCTGGTCCTGTCACTGGGCACCACTGAACAGAGCCTGGCTCCGTCCTCTTTGCACCCTTCCTTCAGGTATTCATACACATTGATAAGACCTCCCCTTGAGCCTTCTCTGCTCTAGGCTGAGCAGTGCCAACTCTCTCAGCCTTTCCTCATCTGTGAGGTGCTCCAGTCCCTTCACCAACTTCATGACCCTTTGCTGGACTCTGTCCAGTATGTCTGTGTCTCTCTTGTACTGGGGAGCCCAGCACTAGACACATCACTCCAGGTGTGGCTTCCCCACCCATCCACAGTTTCTCCTTTCACCCAAACTTCTGGTTGCTTCTCCCTCAGCTTCTGAACCTGCCCATCCTTGGATTATGATCACCTTTGATAGGTTAATCTGTTAATGCTTTTAGTGATTTTACTATCCATTATATGCTGTACATTGTATATTACTGTAGGGTAAGGTCATGCTCGAACTAGAAATACTCGTGCAAGCTGTATATACAACTGTACAGTGACAAGCAACTTGCTGTTGTTGCTTCCTTGCACGGAATGAGAAGATCTTGTATTTAAATCTTACGGGTAAAGCCTGTAAATTGCCCATTTTTCCAAGGCATTAATTGGTGTTTTTAGACTCCTCTTGTCTGAAGAGGGACTTGCTGTAGCACATAGAGTATCAGGTCGGAGAACAGCGTGAGTCAGTCCTGATTCTGCATTTGGTTTTCTGTACAACCTTGGACAAGTTGCTCATTTGAAATAAGGTGGATAGTTTGCCTTACAATAATGTGTGCTAAACCGAAGGCTGTGAAAGGCAATGTAAAGGCTATTGTGGCTTAATGTTTAAATTCTCCAGTGTGTTATTTATATAGACCCTTTGTTTTCTTTGGTGGATTTGTTCCTGTAATATCCTTTCAGATCTTTAATCTCATATGGTCTGGTTGGTGAAACAAATAGCCATGATATTTTTGAGTGTCAGATGGATGCCGAGGCTGTTCAGTAGCTATTTTGTTGTTTAGCTCACTCGTTTTCTTCATTCCCCAAACACCCGTCTTCCCTGAATTTACTGTTCTGGTCCTTCCTTACTGCTGCATTATTGTCTGGAACACTTTCTATTGATTTTCTGTGTTGGTGATGATTTCCTCTTCTGAACGCAGTTGTGAAGAATTGAAAGTAATTTGGTCAGAGAAGGTTTTGTGCTTTCTAAGATCTAGAGGACCACTTAAAATCTTCTCTGTAACCTGATTTGAAGAGGTTTGATATTCTTGTTTGTTGAGTTGTCATTTTATTAAGGTCACTTTGTGCATTCCTGTCTCTCTGGTAGGCTTTGTTTTCAGCACAGCATGAAAAGCTGTTTTGTTTTTTGTTTAGAAAAAATCTTATGAATTAAATTTAATATTCCATTTTGGGGTTCCTCTAGAAACCATTTACTGAAAGCAGAACAGCAAAAGATTCAATTTAGTCATCGTCTGATCAGTAAAAACCTTCTTGTGCAGACTTTAATGGAAAATGAACGTTTTGAGGTGGAGAGAGATTTATTTGCGAATATTGACCTGCAAGTTCTGAGTTGCAGAGATAAGTGATTCATCCATGTGCCATAATCTATCAGAATTTGAATGGATTCTTGTCAAATGTTTCATTCCTGAGATAGAACTAATAGTTTAGAAATTATCTGTTATTATCTGGTGTTTAGACTGATAGAGCGGCAGTTGGCAACAGGCTTCAAGGATGCTGCTGGAGTTTTTTTGCCTGAGATTTGCATGTACGGGGTTATCAGCGTTGTCAGCGAGGTCTTGATCTACGATGTGTTGAGTACTTTGGCCGTAGTCCAGAAAAGCAATTAGATGTATGGCATGATTGGGACTTCACATGTTTTAAGTTATGTGTGTGCTTAAGTGCTTTGCTGGCTTACGGCCAGACTGCCCAGCACCTTGCAGGATGAAGACGATATTTTTGTAATAAGCTAAGGTAGAACCTTTTTCAGAAGGTGATTGAAACTGATTTCCATATCTTTACTGGGAAATAGCCCAGCCTGAATCTCCAAGGTTCAGAGTAGCTCAAGGGAGTTTTGTGTGTTTATTGAATATCTCTGTCACTTCTGGACTATGAGGATAATGAATAAAGTTGTCATTTATATTCTGTTATTTGTCAACTTGCAAATGGGGTGATCTGTGGATAACAGTTCATTATCTGTTTAACAAAATCTGTCATGTTGGGGATTAAAAATGTCATTCCTCAAAAAGTGAAGGGGTTGGGTATACTAATGGAGCCAGGCATTTGTGTCAGTGCTATATTGTTTCCATATGTGAATGGATAACAACATTTTCTCCTATGCTTTCAGCCCTACCGATATTAGTATGCAGTGAAAACGGGGAATTGATTTTTAAGACATGGGCATCTAATTGTTCCAAGAATTTGAGTGTTCTGTGTTCATGCATTATCCTCATCAAAAGCCAGGCTGTCTACACAGA
>NW_008825160.1:2454978-2463795 GCF_000699105.1 Pygoscelis adeliae
TCCCAAGAAATCACAGTCCTGCCTGAAACCTAAATAGAAAAGAGAAAGAACGGGAAGAGAAGCACCCAAGTTGATGTACAGCAAGTGCTCAAATTAAATGGAAGAACATTGTGGGAAAAGTTTGGGGTTTTTTTTGTTGTGTTTTTTGTTTGGTTGGGTTTGGTTTTTTTTTTTTTCTTAAATACAGCCTGATTCTCCAAACTAGTGGGCTCTCCCCCCAAAAAGGCAAGACTTTTTGAACTCAAAGGTTATTCAGCTTCTATGACATTCATGTTTAAGGCACTTCAGAAGTACTCAGCTTAAAAAGCTGACTTGGAGCATGGTATGGGTTGAGACAATTTGATTGAGATGGAACATTTTGCAGAAAACTTGCTACAGAATGTAAGTAGCAATTAAAGAAGGCGTGAGACATCTTCTTTCTAATAAAAACTAAGACAAGACTACTCAGTGACCTAACAGATTAAGGGCACAGGGTAAAGGGTATTTCTTGCTTATTATTTTTTAGAGAGAGCAAGTGTTTTTGTTTTTTGTGAGGAGGAAAAAATGAATAATGGGCCCTTTGGGCAAGTAGAACTTAAATATGTGATCTTAAAGATAGTAGGGCAGTGGCAAAGAAAGCAGTGAATTCTAACATTTTCTCTCTTTGTTTCTTTACAAATGAAAATGTCTAAAATACGTGATGGCTCTTCAGTCAGGGGTGGATGAACGGGATATTATGTAGATGCATCTAGTTGTCATGATAATTTAAGAGGGACTATTTTCTTATCCGTATGAAAATTGGGTGGTGATAGATGTCAACTATTTGTCTTCAGTAGTAAAGTAAATATTTGGTATCTAACTGTCCCCATCAGTGAACAAATCACTTGCAAACAACAACATATTGCAAGAAGGAGGATGCATGAAATTACATAAAAATTAAAGATGAAGCAACTGAATGAAAACAGATACCAAATAAAACTAAAACCCAAGTTAAATAAAAATTAGGTGTTTGGATTCCCTTGTGATGGAGAAAACCAAATTATAGAGTGCGTTATGCAAAGGTGGTGAAATGACAAATGTCAGTGGAAATCTGTAAAGCTGTTTACAGACTATGCACGGAAGACAGACTTTTTGTAGGAGGTGGAGGAACATGGCTTTATTTAAAGAATTCCTCTGTCTAGTGAGATAAAAATTCAGAGTAGAGAGGACCACATATAGGGACAAAAATACTATGCTGTAAAAATTGAAGTGTATTAGCAGGTTTTATTAGTCTGTGGATTGAGGAGTGGAAATGGTGTGTAATTTTTTTTTTGTTATTTAAAAAGATCAGAGACCAGCACTTGTTAACAAAATTGTGGTGGCTGCCATCCTCCATTCCTGATCTTTAAGTTGCGTAAGTGGAAGAGTCAGAACCTGTTGATGGAGACCTTGTCTTTGACTGGTTCTTGTAATGGCCAGTTCAAGAGCTCACGGGAGGAGGGCAGTGTCTTTTAGGTCAAATCTTGGATTGCTGTCTGACATAGTGTACCATGGCTGGTTCAAAATTAATAACTTGAGCTGCTTAGTAGTAGTTCCTAGAGTATAATTATGTCAAGCATCCGGAGGAGCAGGCTGAGTATCAAATAATAAACTGGACAGAAAAGGAGGTAAAGTAAAAGGCTAAACTGCAAAATCCTAAACAGGCAAAGGAAGCAAAACTCTTAGTTGGCTGCTGGTTTTCACTTGTCCAGTCTTGGAATTATGTTCCTTTGAACAGAAAGAAAAACAACAAATAGATAAACAGTACGGCTGCCAAGGCTGGAGGTGTGTTTATTTGGCACAAATAACTTAAAATTCAGACATCAAGCCCTAGGAAAGCTAATAAACTGAAATATTTTTTTAGAGTAGGCAGTAGAAGGGAAGTGAAGACTGTGGGTAACATTGTGGGTTATAGGGATCAAATGTATTTGATATATCTTTAGACCGTTAAAAGCAAGACGCCTGCAGAAGCCATCGTGGTTTTGTTGAATTGTACAAGATTATGTGTTAAAAAAAGAAAACATTACGGGAAAGCTAAATGATTTCTCTGAAACCAGTCTTTAGTTTTGAGACTGCAGACGAGGAAGCTACCCAGAAACTCAACTCTTCTGATAAGGAAGAGATACAGGCAGAGCTAGAGGCTTTAGAAGGAACTTTGAAATTAATTTAAGCTCAAAGGCAGTATGTCAGAAGGCTTTTTTAGGAAGGAGAACTATGAAGTCACTGAGATGCCAGAAAAGATAAGCAGCCTCTCCTTAAAGCCTCCAGCAGAGGATTGGAGGATAAGCAGAAATGTTTTATTTACATGTACAAAAGATTCTACAAATTATTTCTGTAGGGGAAAAATTAGCTCGTGTGAGTTTTGGTGGGGTTGTTTTGTTTGTTTGGTTGGTTTTTTAAGTTCACTTAGTGCACTGGCAAGGGATAAAGAACTTTTCAACCACTGGCTACTTTCATTTGTTGGAATGCAAGTTTTTGTTGTTTTGTTGCTTGTTTTTGTTGTTTTTTTTTTTTTTTAAATTAAAAAACTGACCAGGACATGTAAAGTAACAATCGGTGATAAAGTACCATAATGGAAAGAAGAAAGGTTAACTCTGTTTTTTCTGGTGACCCTCCTGGTGATTGTCAGGCTTATTAGTGGTCTTTAAAAAGGTCTGTGGAGGAGGACAGCAAACTTTGACACCTGCCACAAAATCTTTTGAGTTATTTGGGACAAGAAGGGACTGATGAATCTGCGAAATGTTTAAATAAGTTAGCAAGTGTGTTTTGAGGAGGAAAACAAAATTATTTGTTGAGCTTCCTTGGTTCTAAATTAGCCAAAGACAGGAAAGTGGGTGTCATTTTTAGAAAGCTCAATAGCAGTCTACTCTTAATATGCAAACCGTGGTCCAAACTAGGAAGATGCTAGGGCGTGTAAAGGATGGATATCAAATTAAATTTTATATTGCCTTTAGAGAAATGAATGTTCCAGGCCTCGTCTGTAGGTGTCTGCCCTGAATTGTCTGTGCTGATCTTGAAGGATACTGCAGAACAAGAAGGGATTAGGAGAGGTGCAGGGGTGATCATAGCACACTCACAAACTGCCATCTGAAGAGAGGTAGAAAAAGTTGGGTTTGCTTCCTTTAGGAAGAAAATAAATAACGAGGAACATGATAAAATAGTGGGTGGGATGGGAAGGGTAGGTGGCAGTTCCTGTTTCTTCCTCCTCCAAGAACATGAAACAAGGGTCTTCAGCACAGCTAAGAGGCAGGTAATGGGTAAAAAGCGGTAGGTTTTTCGTGTGACTGCAGTTTGAACGGAGGAACTGCTGCTTGAATCAAAACTCCCTCTGCCAAGGTCCAGAATCTTCATAATTTATTATCTCTTTATGGGTTTAAAATTTATAACTAGAAATGGACTGAAGAATGCCGGCACTTGGGTAGCTCTTTGGTCATAAAACATGTTGCAATGGTCCGTCTTTCCCACAAGCTTGTTATGGGCAGATTTACACATGAAGGAAATGAATGAAACTCCTTGTCTGCTCTACCTGACAGACGTCAAATTTAAATAGAGAAATCAAATCCAGGAGTTTTAGGTGCTTGTCTGTGGGTTCCATTTTCTGCTTGCAGAGAATTTTATCCAAGTCTGTACTAGCTGTCGTCCTACTATCCCTCTTTCTGCAGGACCGTAAATGAGTTCAAGTCTGAGGAAATCAATACTTATCTGAAAAGTTGGACAAATCTGAAGAAAATACTATGAAATCCAGTGGTGCAAGACCATGTCACTCAACAACAAAACATTTTTAATGTTTGTTTAGCATACACCTTCTTTAATGCCACTTGACAGGCACAAACTGAGTAAAGATAGGTTGATGTGTGGGGAGGATATTGTCCTCTTTATAATCTTTATTCTGGAAGGTTAGTACTGAATTAATTGTTGAGAAGTGGCCAGAGTAAATCTGGACTGTCCAGAGAAAATAAAGACCAAATCTTAAAGGAAAAAAATCTAAAATGCAGAAAACATGCTGAGAATAGAAGTCACAGTTTAGATTTGGTGTCATTCTTAGCCTGATTGCCCATGTGAGAGCTTTGCTTTTGTGTTGTCTGAGTTTTCGTTCTCTAAAACCTTGATAATTCACATTTGACTGGCAGATTAAAATTTAGCTTTGGGCATTTCTACAGGTTTGGTGTAGATATGTGACCTGGTTAGTGCTGCTTCTGAGTGAAAGACTATAGGATAATAAACGTATAGAAACCTACAGAGGAGAGTGGTAGTGAGTGACCTCACCATTGGAGACGCTTCAGCCAGAGCTTATGTTTTGTGATATACATGAGATGAATCAACTGTGAGAACCAGTGCCACAGAAAACCAGGCTTCTCGCATGCCATCTGCTAAGCAGCTGAAAAAGAAATGAATTGTGTATTGTCAGAGAAGTGTAAGAATACGTCGTGCTGTTAACGAACGACAATGCGAGGAGCCTCAGATACAAATCCCAGGCAAAACGTGTAGCAATTATGGGATAACCTTTTTCTGCAATTCAGTAGTTTAAAGGCGGGGTATGTTTTATGACATGAAAAGATGCAGTGCTTCCAAAATTGACTGATTTATTCTTTCAATATGTGCCTGTATTTCTTCTTCCCTTTCCCCCCCTTTCTTTGTTACGTGCTCGCTACAGACTCCCCTTCTACAAGGTCTAACCAAGGATTGAGTTGCAGCAAGACTTTACTGGGCTTTCTCAATGGGTCTTGTCCAGTCTCCCCTTCCCTTTAAGAACCCTGCTGGATTTAAATGAAGGGGTTAGAGGACTTGTGGTATTTTATCTCTGTCTTTTTTTCTTTTTTCCCCCTAACCTGCCCTTGGTCATCATCATTATTCTCCCTTCTGTTCCATGATAATCATAGCATAAGTAACACCTTCATCCAAGGAGAATAACATCTTTCAAAAATCTCAGGAGATTCGGGGAAAATCATAAAAAGGAAAATCTAGACACAGCCTTTAAAAAAAGGAGTCAGGGAAGCAGGGGGAGAACCCAGGGACGTCTAAAGCAGTTGTTTTAACTGTGACTTCTCAAAAAAAAAAAAAATGTAGAAACCTATAAACTGTCTAAGTAACATATAAAATCAGAGGAAGAATTACTGTTGCTGTATCTCAAGCATAAACTGTCAACTGATTTAATTTCCTTCTGAGAGCTGGTGGCAGGGATTGTGGAGGAGGGAGGAGCAGTGGGTGGCCTATGTCCTGGCGACAGTAAGCCTTCTGCTAGCGTTTCATATGCTTTTTCTCATAACTGACTTGGGGAGCTACGGTGTAGATAAAACTGTAATGAGGTGGGGTAAACAACTGGCTGGAAAAGGAGAAGTTATGAAGGGTTTGCTATTAAGGGATTTATCTAACGGCTCTTTTGGGTGCTCTGTCTGGGGCTTGGTACTATTCAATATTTTTGTTAATGTCGTGAATAATGCGGCAGAAAATCGTAAAATGTGCAAATATCATGCTGGAAGGCAGGGCTTGAAAGCATATGGGAGAATACAATTAGAATTTGGAAGATCTTAATGAACTAAATCTAAAAGGAGAGGTATGCATTTGGCTATTTCCATGTATGGATGTGAAGGGAATAGTTGGGTATGTCTCATCTTTGGCCAAGGAGTTGTGTGGTACACGGAATCACAAACGGGATGTGAATCAGTACGTCACAAAAATTAAAAGTCAAGTATTGCCCCGCTGAGCAGCAGAGGAGCATGGCCTGCAGGATGTCTGGAAATAATCCCCTTCTAGTCATTGTTGAAAAGATTTCAGGTGTGGTCCTATGTCCTCTTTGACTATGGTCTCAAGGAAGAAGCCAAAGAATAGGGGGGGAATTCAAAGGAGATCAACCAGCATGATCAGAGATTTAGGAGAAAAATTACTTGAATTAAAAAGGAACAATCCATTTACTTATAGATGAGAAGACTAAGGGGTGGAGGGAGGCCTTTGCTTTCAAATATATCAAGAGAGTTGAAAAGAGGAGGGGAATTGCGTGTTTTCCAGGATATGGTCGGATAGGAAGTACTGAGCTTAAAGACTGGCAAGGGAGACTTGAACTTCTCTTGTCTTTACGTCTAACCTAATGGCTAGTGTGTGTAAGCAGTGAATGATTTAGGAATGTTATATTGCTGTTGTGTAGCATCCTTAAAAACTTCCAAGCATCTGTCAGACGTGACAACATAACTGGTTCTTTGGGGCGTGGGGATGGACTAGATGATCTCTTGAGGTCTCTTCCAATTTTCTGCGATTCCAGGAAAATCACTGGGATTATAGTCCTGCCATCCACAATGATGGATGAAAGGCTAGAGAGCCAATCCACCAGCTTGCCGGTTATCAAAGCTTTGAAACTTTGCCTGTTTGATTTAGTTCTAAATACTGTCTTGCAAGTTGGGGTTTGGAAGAACAAGACATTGCAATTAAATGTAGAATTAACGAAAGGGAGAGGGTGTGTGTTGCATTTAACTTCACGCTTCTGATTTAAGTGCCAGAATAAAAATCATCAGGTCCCTGTGTGGTCTCCTTATTTGTAAGAATTCAAGTGACATTAAAATTGGATTAGTAATGAGCTTTTGGTTGAAGGACCAATATTAAAATCAAGGGAATCTGAAGGAGGAGGGAGGGGGAGTGGTGGCTTCCTTGAGAAGTCTTCGTTGGCAGTGGCAAACTGTGTGTGTGTTTATATGGATGTGCACGCATCTTCTTCCTCTTAAACGCTTTATCCTCATTTCAGCCATGTACCAGAATCTTACTTGCCTTGATTTATAAATTATTTACACTTGGACTGTGATGCATTTAAACTTTTTGAAAATAAAGGTCTATATTAGTCCTCCATTTATGACTGATAGGATCAGGGGGAAAAGCTGCAGACTAATGGAAGGGAATAAGGAAGCACTTGGGAGCTGCTGGCTCATACTTGACAGTGATTTGTATGTCTGTAGGTTTTAAAGTGCACAGTGTATTTTAAAACGTGCCCGTTGTGTTTTCTTTGTTTGACTGTGACCTACTCTCACCTACCATCTTACTTTGGGAGGGATTGCATTCGTAGGGGTAACTGTGGTCCTGGATTTTTTTGCCCTTCCTTGGAGCCACGTTACAGATGCATCGATTCTCAAAGCCATTTTTATTTGCATCTCAGTAATATTAAGAGACTCCAGCAAAGATCAGCCCCCTAGTACACTTGATGCTGAACAGATATTCAGCAAAAATTATCTGTTAAATGTTGCTTGAGACAAAGAATGTGACTTGAGAAAGAGAAGAAATGAAGGTTGTGCTGCAAACTGATACATGAACTGAAAATATGCTCTGGATCTTTTTGATTCCTGGTCCAGTAGCTTTGTTCCATCCTCTGTGCTCTCTTCTAAGCTTCCCTGTTTTATCAGTTGTAAATAAAAGTGACAAAATCTCCCTGTCATGTTATCCAGCTGAGTAACATAACTCCTTCCATCCTTCGTGTCTCTTTTTCTATCAACTTCTGTGGACTGTTTTTTTAATTTTACTTGTTTTCTTTTTTTTTTCCTTGCATTTGAAGAAATTCTGTTCACTAGGTGCTGTGCACACTAAAAGGAGGATGGAGAACTCTTTAACAGCTTTTTTTATCCATTGAAGATAGATTGGTGTCACACATCAATAAATTCGTAACTCTCATCGCTGCCAACATTATTAGATTGCAGAAGACAGTAAATTTACAGACTCCCTTGTAAGTCACAAATGTCTCAAAAAAACCTCACAAGTAATTATCTGAAATGGAGACAAGTTAATGCAGGTTTTGTCTATTCGTTTCTTTTAACTCTTGTTCACGGTTAGAAACCATGCAGTACTTTATTTTTTTTAAAGTTATATGTATACATGTTAATTGTACCATGGCATAACTGGACACATAGCCTTATCTACGATGGCATTGCTGAGCCAGGTTTGCATGTCCGACTGCAGTCACGTGCCATGAAGGATGGGCTTTGCAGATTACAACGTAATAGGCTTCAAAATGAGTGCCCAGCAGCTTGAAATGGTAGGTAGTCCCTTCATCAGCTGAGCTGAATTTGACAGTCCTCTGGGTTTTTTTCGTGATGTTACAGGGGATGCAAGAAGGTTGTTTTAATGATTGTGGTAGCATGAAGTGATGGCCGGTGTCTATGCAGCGTTCTGAGTAAACAAATACACTTTTATTCTCTGCAATTTAGGAGCAGGAGGGAATTGGTGCAGGGAGGTTGGTTGACTCTCAAAGGACAGAATTTGCCATGGTAGCGGCAGCTTTTCTTTTGAGAAAGCCAGCACTTAAATGGTAGCAAAATTGGTAGAGTGCTGAAATTTATGTTGCAGCCATCTGCTTTATCCTGGCTCCACCCAGCGGCATTACCCTGCCAGTTTCACATACATTGCAAGGACTTCTGCGTGAACCTAGGATTTGATGTCAGTACGGGATTTAATGTTGGCTTTTTTAAGGTGTTGTACAAATGCACTCTGCCTTTTTGCTCCTGTCCCAGACGCTGTAGCTTTTGTTTGGACTTACCTGTCTGAATCCCTGTCTTTGATGCTGTTCAATACCATGCACCAGTAGAATGAGTATTCAGAGAGATTGGAGCCAGAGCTGGAACCTGAATTCAAATATCCAGCCCTCTGGACCAGATTGCTTGCTGACCTGATACATTGCTCTGGTTTTCTTTCATTTTTCAAAACAAACAAACAAAAATCCCCACCTCTATTGTGCAATTGCAGTGTAACCGAAGAATATTATCATTAAAAATTGACTATGTGGCAGTAGTCTCAGGATGTTCATGTGAGCTAGAATTTCAGTAGAAAGGACCAGGTTCTGGGATTCCT
>NW_008825160.1:2463843-2469878 GCF_000699105.1 Pygoscelis adeliae
AAGAATGAAGGAGAGGCGTTTTGCAGTAAGGTGGTAAAAGGCTGGATGGATATGTCACGGTGCTGTTCAGGAGGGGCTCCTTTCTGAGCAACAGCACCGGTATATTGTTTGCTTTAGATCCTGTAAAAATACGAAGAGTTGTTTTTTGTCAGGCTCTTAGCTTTAAAATGGATTTCTGTTTCTATTGCATTTACACTTCCTTTTGGCAATCTGAAGAAACGTTTTTACTGAAGGAAACAATGACATGCATGATTGGTTTGGATATTGGAAGCCACATAGTGATTCTAGAAGCACTTACACTTTTCTGAGTAAACAAAAGCAATGGTTGCAGGTCTTGCTGGAGAAATTTTATCTAAAATAATTTGAACATTTGCCAAATCGAATGTGTTTCAACTGGGCGCAGAGTATTCTCAGTGCTGACAAGTACTTCAGAAATTAAGCTGGGGGGTTTAGCACTTTCCAGCCGGAGGCCTCAGGTGGGATTGCAGGCGAGTTGTCCTGATGTGCAGCTGTCGGCAGAGTCCTTATTCAAGAGTCAAACAACACTGTCCATCAGGACTGCGGAAAAAGCAGAGCTCAACTGGCATTGCTCTTTGTGTGCTTGCAGCCCCCGTGCTGTGTCCCAGCAAGGACCTTTGGCGGTTTTTGAGATGCCACTTGTTGATCTAACTGGGGGGGTCAGATAAGTGGGTGCTGGAGGGTGTTGGGGAAGAAACCGTAGTGCCGTACTGGCCGTTGCATGTACTGGTTTGAAGTCTGATGCTTGGTTAAAAATGGCTTTTGTTGAGCCAAGAGCCTTTCAGACTGGCTTTAGGAAGGGTCTGTCTTTTCCTTCTCTGTTCCAGGTTTCATTCTGGTAATCAGTTTGCTTTTTTGCCTGCCATTAATACGGGAGGAAAGACAGTATCTACCTGGGAATTGAACGCCCCTTGCTTCTCCCTGCCCATTCCTCATCCCTGTGTAGGAATTAATTTCATTGTTCCTACTGTATCCCTTTAAAGCGCGGAGTAAGAAATGTCTTCAAGGTCACATTCCTCCTTGAAACTAATGATGGTGTTTTTCCTAATCCCATTACAGGGTCCCTAGTATCATTAGATGCAAGCGTTACTGTTTAGCTTCATTTGATAAGCTGATGAAAGGGGGAGGAAAAGGCTCCCGGATGCAGAAAGGCATTCAAGTATCTACTGTAATGGAACATGTTCAGAAACGTTATAATCTGCTTAACGTTGGCATTTTGGTGGCCCGGTGCTGTACCTTTTGTAGAGCAGCATAAAAGGCAGAAGGGATAGCTAGCGATCCTGACGGGCACTTTAAAAGGCTGGAACGGCTCATGCACAAGAGCTGTGAACAATTTGAAATTTTTATTGTTTTTTTCCCCCAAGCTGAAAATGGGAATTTTGTCTATGCTGTGAGCTCCCCCCTCTGGCATCAGGATATTTGTAATGACATTGAAGACCCTGAAGCGTTACAGAAATACGTATTCCTGGAATAAGGTCAGGGCACTTTTTTTGCTGATGTGTGATATTAAGCCTCCAAAACCAGACTGCTGACAGCACTGCACTGCTACGCACTTCCATCCATTTGGGAATGGGAGGAATATAAAACCGTACTTATTGTAAGTTTGACAAAGAGGGTCTCTAGTTCTGATGCCGTTTCAAAGATGTCAGTGGCCTTATAAGCTGGGCTTGAAATGGTGGCTGCTGGGTCGATGTCAAAGGGGAACGTGCCCTTTTATCAACGTCTTGGAGTCACTAGGCTTGTTTGTACAGAAGCCTACATTTGCTGCCCTAGTATTTAGCTGCTCTTTTGTATAAACCCTTCACGCAACTGATTTTATGGGCTGTTTTCCTCTGTTAGGTGCTTTGCCTCTGGGCCACGGTTGTAGATTCAGATGTGGTTGGATCTTCAAGGATTTGGTCAACTAGAAAATGCCAACGTGTTTGAAGAGTCAGGGAAACATTTTTTGTTAGTCTGGTGCTTGTTCAACAGGGCTGTTTGGTGCTGTCGTCTTATTAAGACAGTCTGAAAGGCGCGAGATCTAAAAGTCTTCAAGTCAATTCTGACAAACGCAAGAGATGACATATGAATTTACAGAGTAGGCTTTTTTAAATGTGGCATCATAGCTGTTCCTGCGAGATCTGTTTAAAAGCCTTTTATATATGATGAAGCAACAATGCTGGGTTTAACTATAGCAGACTTCCTTTTTTTAATCCACTTTCACTCCTTTGCTTGCCTGACACTAGTTGGTAAATCACTTTTGTGGGTAATGCCTCCTATTCCAGCAGCATATTACGAAGAGGTGGGTGGAAGTTTCCTTGCTCATCCTCTGTTTTTCAAGTCACCGTGATGAAGTTTTTAATTGATCTGAAAGAAGACAAAGCAACTGGTGACTATGCAGTTCTGTTACTCGCTTTGATTAACTTTCATCGTTCCTTATGCCATTTCTTTCCCACTGTTTGATACCGCTTGAAGGCAGAGTCTGTCTCCGCAGCTTCCACTGCTAAATTTCTTTCATGCTCTGGGTTGTAAGTATAATAGTCACCTCCGTGGTACACATTTTTTTCTTGGCTGATTTTTGTGTCTCATGCAGCACTGCTACAGTGGGCTAGCAGTTGCTGTAGCTGCTATATAGCTTACTGGAAAAATATATTCTCCTAGGATTGTAGTTTGTCATTAAAAAACAATTCAGACTTAAAGTCCAATTTTAAATATTAATTCCGCAGCTTTGTATCTAGTTACACAAATATTCAGATCCTTCCAGTTTTTATGAATTAACATGCATGACGGTATATGAAGATGTGTGCTAATTTGTTTGCTATATAGTCAAATTACTGTGTATATGAAGTAGATGGGTCAGTCTCTCTGGCAGCTGATCCCGGTGTCTGTATGACCCAAGGCAAAGGTCTCCGGTCCTGATGTCCCTTATTCAGCTTCTGAGATAATCCCAGTTGCAGTTGCTGTTCACTCAGATTAGAATCAGAACCCCAAGTTGGGCAAAATACTTATTTTATGATATTTTGGCATAAAGTATCCTGTCATGGGTCCCACTTAGGTCTGTTTGTGACTGCTATACAACCCTTCATGCAAGTGCAACAAAATTCATATATCCCTGCAAATGAGTTGAAATGGGAGACTGGAATCCTAGTTAATTGGAATAAATCGCAAGTCAGGTTTCAAATGGGGCTAGGACTTCTGTCTGACATATTCAGTTTTTGAATTTGCTGTAATGAGTCTGTAGGATACAAATATGGGAGGTAGATTAATTACCAGCAGCAGCACGAGAAAGGGAGCATGGGGCTCGAACTGCTCGGTCGATGTGAATGTCCTGGGTAGCTCAGGGTTCAAGTTCAGGAACAGAAAGCAGCACTCCTGGATGCTCTCAGTAGTATTCGACACCAAAACACAAGAGCAACAACCTGCTCACAGAGCACCATACAGACATACTAAATTTACTCCTGACGAAGAAGTTTTTATACTTTTGACTGGTGATAACTGATGGGCTGTACCCTCTCGGGAAATAAATCTCTGCAAGTCAGATTTATGAGGACCCTTATGTTTATTTGGCAGCATGATGCTTGTTACAGGGATAAATGGAGCAAACAGGAGAAAAGCTGACATGTTGAAAAATGTTGTATCCTTTTTCTCAACTGGACTCCTGCAGTTTTAGAGCCATAAAACTTTCCTTCTTGTTGTTTGGGACAAGCTCGGAGAACTTGAATTTGTTGGGGATCTGAGGATCGGGAGACGTACAGGTGTTTCCTCAGGAAAGAATCCCAAGGCATTTTTGTTCTTCTGTGCTGTAGGGGTATTGCACGTTTTTGTCAAGTGCCTGATTAAGTTTGACATTTGAAAATAGAACTTCACGCAGGAATAAGTACTGTACTTCTGAGTATTTAATTAAGATGTTTAGTTCCTGTCAAGGCTGGTAGTTTCTCTTTCCTGTTAAGGGCAATGCGTCTTCAACTGCTGAAATTTCAGAAACCTGTACTTAACCTTTAATCGTCATTCCATTTACATAGAAATCTGATTAACAACTTTTAAAGTTCAGGAGCTGCGAGTAAATGCAATTAAAGCCTTTTTGGAGTCTGTTATTAAGAGCTTGGCATTTAATGAAGACTGAGGGCACACTACTGTTACCGTCTACACTATAGCAGGATGTCTTAAGCAATTAGTTGAAGGCATGAAATACATGAAGTGTGCTGTATTATCCATGAGTTAACATGGTTGGTATTTAAACAGCATGCTGCCTTTTCCTCCCTTTGCTGCTGCTGTGTTGTATGTGCCAGTTCGAGTAGCAGAAGCTCAGATCAGTTGGGTTAAGCATAGCACTGTTTCTCCTGTGCATTAGAATTGCACAGTTCTTCCCTGGGACAGAGGATGCTCTGAAAGGTGGGTGTATAGCAGACACTAAACATGAGTGAATATATCCTCTTTCTTTGTGATTTAAAAATGTTTAGCTTTACTTCAGTTGTAAACAGAAGTTTCTAACTGTATCCTCCCCACCTCCAAAATGTGCAGAACCAGTGAAGCTTAGCTAAATTATAATTGCAGAGCAGAAATCTGCACTCAATTACCTGTTCAACTCTTACACTCCTCCTTGACCTTTTTATACGCTACGTGAACAAAAGAAAGTCCAGTGAAACTGAAAGACAGTGTGTTTTAATCTTGCAGGAAAAGACTTCATTTTGTGCCGTCTGTGAAACAGGTGATAATTATGCCTTTCTGATGAAGTTCATTGCTTTTTGGTCCATTTTAGAATACAGTTGGCTAGTTATCCATCCTCGGGATCGTACTGGACCATATGTATTTTACAAGCCCTCATCAATCATATCAGAAGAAGCATGTGCTAAAGATACCTGTATGTGTGTATATGATAGTGTGTGTGTATATATATATATAAAAATACACACATGTGTATATATACACACATGTATTTATACACATATACACACACGTTTCTATATAGTCATCAAACAGTCCTAGCAATTACAAGTTACTGCCCAGAGGCCAATTGGGTTTACTTGTCAAAAATCGCAAAAGGATTTCTTTTTCTTCTGAAGTATTGCGCAATATTCAACCAAAAGCCTCCAAGCTGTATGTAGGTCTCACTGATTCCAGTTGTTGTTGTGCAGATGAAACACCTGCTTTACTATGGAAGCATGCGTCAAAACATGGATTTTCTTTGGAGGAAATGAATAATCCCGACTGGGTCCCCATGCTGCCCACCTTCATTCTGATTTGTTTTGTGTTTTGTTTTGGTGGTAAGGGCCTGATACTAAGGTGAGAAAGCGGCGTTGTTACTTGGATAATTTCTGCTAGCATAATCTGTATTTGCAGAACAGCTGATGTTCCTGGAGAAAATTAAATAGAATAGAATAGAATCATTTTGGTTGGAAAAGACCTTTAAGACCATCAAGTCCAACCATAAACCTAGCACTGCCAGGTTCACCACTAAACCATGTCCCTGAGCACCACATCGACACGTCTTTTAAATACCTCCAGGGATGGTGACTCCACCACTCCCCTGGGCAGCCTGTTCCAATGCTTGACAACCCTTTTGATGAAGAAATTTTTTCCTAATATCCAATGTAAACCTCCCCTGGAGCAACTTGAAGCCATTTCCTCTTGTCCTATCGCTTGTTACCTGGGAGAAGAGACCAACCCCCACCTCGCTGCAACCTCCTTTCAGGTGGTTGTAGAGAGCGATGAGGTCTCCCCTCGGCCTCCTTTTCTCCAGGCTGAACAACCCCAGCTCCCTCAGCCGCTCCTCATCAGACTTGTTCTCCAGACTCCTCACCAGCTTTGTTGCCCTTCCCTGGACACGCTCCAGCACCTCGACGTCCTTCTTGTAGTGATGGGCCCAAAACTGAACACAGTATTCGAGGCGCGGCCTCACCAGTGCCGAGTACAGGGGCACGATCACTTCCCTGCTCCTGCGGGCCACGCTAGTTCTGATACAGGCCAGGATGCCATTGGCCTTCTTGGCCGCCTGGGCACACTGCTGGCTCATGTTCAGCCGGCTGTCAACCAACACC
>NW_008825160.1:2470004-2480056 GCF_000699105.1 Pygoscelis adeliae
GATCCAGCCTGTCCAGGTCCCTCTGCAGAGCCTTCCTACCCTCGAGCAGATCAACACTCCCGCCCAACTTGGTGTCGTCTGCAAACTGACTGAGGGTGCACTCGATCCCCTCGTCCAGATCGTTGATAAAGATATTACAGAACTGGCTCCAATACTGAGCCCTGGGGAACACCGCTCGTGACTGGCCGCCAACTGGATTGAACTCCATTCCCTACAACGCTTTGGGCCCGGCCATCCAGCCAGTGTTTTACCCAGCAAAGAGTATGCCCGTCCAAGCCATGAGCAGCCAGTTTCTCCAGGAGAATGCTGTGGGAAGCGGTGTCAAAGGCTTCACTAAAGTCTAGGTAGACCACATCCACAGCCTTTCCCTCATCCACTAAGCGGGTCACCTTGTCATAGAAGGAGATCAGGTTGGTCAAGCAGCACCTGCCTTTCATAAACCCATCCTGTCTGGGCCTGATCACCTGGTTGTCCTGTACGTGCTGTCTGTTTGTTTTATGACCCAGTTAGTCAAGTTGACTCTTGGTAGCTTAAATAAATTTGTCATCAGTATTTGTTCCGCTTTTATTAAAATAAATAAATAAAACAGCAGAACTGCTGGGAAGCTGGAAGAAAAGACATCCCAGCTCCTGTTCTCCTTTATGAAGGCCAGATGACTAAGTTTCAGTGAAAATGTCTTAAAACTTTATATGTCACTAAACTGGACATGACCTTCATCATGTACCTCTGTATGAGCTGGTACCAGATTGTTGGTTATATGGATATTACAGCCACTAAAGTTAGAAAGCAATTGCAAAGCCCCCCTTGAGGACTTGGAAAAGAGGCAGCCCTCTTTCAGCATCACACGCCTGCTCACATCTTGCAGAAGATAAGGTTACCTGCTGTAGTCTCTCAGCAGCTTTTTCTTTTAGATGCTTATTTTCTGAGCCACAAGTATAAGTCAAGATGAAACTTCTAATATTGATGTGGCACAGAGGAGTGGGTTAAAGTTAGTAACGGTAAGAGGCCTTTTATCTTATGTGTTTGTCAGCGGTAGGACATAATCTGTCATGCTCTCAGCAGTTGAGAAAGTCAGTGGAAGCAAACCTCGCCCTGTACCAGTCAGTGATGTTTGTCTCAGTGCTTGTGGCGGGACCAGGGTTTCGCTTTAAATCTGTTCAGTCGGATGTCACAGGGGTGTTGATACATCAGAGGGTTAATTAGCGAACGCCTGCAGAAACTGGTTATACTTAAATCGTTATGTTGGGCATTTGTTACTGAACCAAAATCCCTTTCCTCATAGATGGGTAAGCTGTTGTGGCAGCTTGCATAGAGAGTGGCAAAATGAAATGAGTGCTGGCTGGCGCTGGCTGGTTTGAGGAACCTACAGCCTGATGTTGATGGCTGTGGCAGCACATAGTGGTTTCTCCTTTTGCTGTGCTAGCAACTGTGAAACCCATTATATTAGTATATATCTGTCTCAAGTGACTTCAGCTCATCCATACACCAAGTAGAGTCGGAGCCTGTGGTGCTAAGGTTATAAAGTCTGTGCACGAGTTATCAAAAGCTTGTGAAATGAAAAAGTTCTGGTTTTAAACTCTCCAAAGCAATCCAAGCAGGTGTACGATTCATTGCCAATTAAAACAGCTTTTAAGAAGTTGTGTTTTTAAAGTAGTTACGAGGTTTGTTCCCTCCCTGCCTTCCTCCCTGGGAGGTAGATGCACATTCACAGGTCTACAGTAATAGTTGCACTAATTGACAATTAGCATTGATAATGAATGTAGTAGCACTGGCAACGATAGTATTATCTAAATAGTTCTGGGGTTATTTTTTACTTTTTCCCAAAAATGAAAGACAAAAGGAATTCTTGCTTCTTGTACAATAATGGAATTGGGCAATGCCTTGAGAGAATTAATTCTGGAAGGGTTTTTATTATTATGTTTCAGTTAAATTAATTTCATGGGCAACAAGAGGATTAGATAAAGCAGGTTGTGCAGCATTAAACAGTATTCACGGCACCTAAAAATTGGTTTTGTTCTTTCCGACTTACCTTATTGCTTTGTCCTTTGTCGTGTTTGCCATGTGTGTATTCGGCTCCTGTTCTTGACGTGGTACAACTTATGCAGAAAGCTCAGTGCTCTTAGAATTCAATTAACTATTGTTTTTTTTTTTTCTGGTTAAATTCCACAATTACTGCAGCATTTTAATTATTAAGAATTTTGATACCGCAAATTACTGGGTAATTAGCTATAGACTACTGTCTCGCATAGAGTGCCACTGCTTTTTTTGCCTTATTCTGGCATTTTACTAGCAGTTACCTCCTGTCCCCAGAGCTTCAAGAATGACGCCTCATTTCATGTGTTTACAAAGAAGTAAGTGCATGTCACAGTAGTGCATCCTACCGGAACTCCCAGCCTTTTTTCTTTTCCCCAAGATTCATTTGCAGTTGCTTTCGTTGCCCCTGAAATCACCTATAGCTGGATATCATCATCTCTCAGGAATGTTGTGCCTTTCCTTCATGCATGCACCGTAGTTTGCTCTCACCGGGCATTTCCGTGCAACCCCATTGAACTAGGGGATGTAGGATGATTTGAATCTGCTGTTCAGTTTTTAACCAACTTTCCTCATTGAAATCCCATTAAGAAATCTCTCTTCTGCTTTGTAATCTCAGCTTCTGGTTCCTTCTGCTAGGTCTAACTAAGATGTAACTCCAAAGCTTTCTCAGAGGCTGATACAACTCAGGAGGAGTCCACAAGTGCGTCGGTACAGCTGAAATGCCAACATTTCTGCAGCTGCCCAGTGTGTCAGAGCAATAAGCTGAAAATAAATCTTGTTTTCAATTGCCCGCACTGCATAGCGAAATACTAGAGACATTCTCAGATGGTGAGAGTATTATTTCTGTGGGTTTTTTTGACACTTACAGTTTCCTCAAAGTACAAGCGAGGTGGCCTTCATTTGTAGTTTCATGCCGGGGTTGTGAAAGACAGGTCTGGGTGCAAAGTTTCCGCTAGTGCAAACCCGTTCACCAAACACAAATGTTACCAGTAGCTGTTTTAATTTCCTATATCAACTCAAAATGGTAACTAAAGGTGCTGTGCAGCAATAGTGCTTTGAACACTAACGGTTCCTTCATGCAGGAGCCTGAGAGCTGGCACTGAATGGTGCAACAGCTTTAAGATCCGCAGATTATAAGGAGCTGTTGTGATCTTCTCATCTGACCTCTGCGTAAAACAAGCTATGGTGCTTTCTTGAATTAATTCCTGTTTGAAAGAGGGCACATGCTTTAGAAAGGCATCCAGTTTTCACTAGGGGAAATAAAAAAAAAAAAAAAAAAATCAGTGACAGACAGTACAGTGTAACCTTTGATGTAAGTGGTTAATTATGCTCTGGAAATGTATGTCTAACCGTTCGTCAAAGCCTGTCCAGCTTCAACTTTCCAGCCTTTGGATTTTTTTAAAAAAATTCATTAGCGAAGATTTTTTTTTTTCATCAGTTCTGTGCCCTCTGTGTTGCATGCTTGCAGACTGATCCAGTAACCTCTTAGCCTTCTCTTCGCTAAGCTAACAAGACTGAGCTCATGGCTTCTTGCTGTTTTGCTATAATTCGTGCCTTCCAGCCTTTTAATAACTTCCAGGCTTCTTTTGTGCACCCTTCCACCTGCTTTTTTCCTGATCTCTCTTTGTTTATGAATACTGGGGTTTCATTTGGCATTCCAGATGTGAGACCAATGCAGAGCGATGCTGTAAACTTTTACTTCTGACAAAGCTCTCTGCTTTATATAGCCATCTCCAATTAGCTAATTTATACCCATCGTCACAGTGGGACCTTCTCTGCTGTTGATTATTTTCGATATTCCCAAATTTGCTAGAGTCACAGCTTTACACGATAATCCTATAGATCATGACTTTCATATTTTTTTCCCTAGATGTAGAGATTTACCTCTGCTGACACTGAAATTCTTACAGTAGATTGATATTAGGAAAAATAATAAGAATAAAAAAGAAAATTATATTATTCTGTTAATGCTCTGTTCACTTTATTATTGACCATTTTCCCCCCAAAACATTATAATTTACAAACCTTCTGTAGTCATTATTTTCGTAGGAATTTGAAATGGGAAAAGTTCTGGCCCATTCAGTCCAGAAAGGGGTTGCTGCAGCCAGTCTTGAATGTACTTTCATTGTCTGATTAAGCTTCTTCTAACTATTGTCGTTTTAGAAATTAAGATGGACCAAACTTAGGCTGAAAATTAGAAGGTTTCTATCCAACAAAAGAGAATGGTTCTGGAATAGTCTTCTATTTCCCTTGGAATACAGAGGACAAAAGGAAAAGAGGAATTCAGATTTCTGGGACCTTGCAAAATCCGATATCGGTGGTTTCCTCATTTCTAGCTGTATGTTAAGGATCTTGTCATGTGTCTGCCTGTTTTTCTTTTAGAAGGTCCTGTGTTGACTTTTAGTGTTTTGGCTTTTGTCAGATCCTTGGTGGAAATATAAATTTTTCTCTCTGTTTCTTTAAAGCTAAATTTGTCATCATTGTAAGAATACTGGTTAGCCAAGATCTCTGTTCTGTAAATCCATGTCGCTGGACATGAATTCTATTATTCTCCCTTAATTCTTTTTTAATAGAGTCTTCTATCATCTGTTCTGTGATTTTGTCCCTGATCAATATGAGGTGGAGAGGCCAGTAATTGCCTGGTCATCCCATTTACCCTTGCAGAATTCATGGTATGGTCTTAGTTTTCATTTGATTTTCTGGACCTCCCAAATATATTAAGGCATAATGAAAACTGGTGTTGATGGTGTAGAGTTTGAAGCTGTCATGATTTTCTGATGGAGCAAACTGTTGACACTGCAGCATTCATCTTAATTCAGAGTATGTGAGGATGTGAAATACCTATTTACAGCTTTCAATTGATGGAATAGAGCTTATTCAGAGCTCAGGCCTCTTCATAGAATCACAGAATAATTTGGTTGGAAGGGACCTCTAAAGGTCATCTCGTCCAACCCCCCTGCCCTGGGCAGGGACATCTTCAACTAGAGCAGGTTGCTCAGAGCCCCGTCCAACCTGACCTGGAATGTTTCCAGGGATGGGGCATCCACCACCTCTCTGGGCAACCTGTGCCAGTGCTTCACCACCCTCAGCGTAAAACATTTCTTCCTTATATCTATCTCCTATCGAAAACCTCACAAGAGGTACAAATAATGAATGAATTTAGCTGTCACCCTGTGGCCAGGCACGTTTTATTGCCCATACTTTGTTCATAGGTCAGTCTTGAGCATGATAAGACATAACGACTTACAGAACTTCTCGTGGGGCTCAGCCAAAGAATAAAAATGTGGATCTGGAGAGTCACAGCAAGTGCAAGCAGCAATCAGTCACAGAAGCAAATTTGTTCTTGCCCCGTTGCAGTTCAGAAAGTGTAGTGCAAGCTGTTATCAGATCAACGTGACAGACAGGCTACACATACTGATACGACCTTTTGAAATTTGAGAATTCAGTTAAGCCTCCAAATCCATAAATATTGCTTTTTTAATAAAACATTTTATATTAATTTTCATTTCCAAAGTGCAGTTGGAGAGAGTGCTTTGTTCTCTTGCTTTATGTACGGCTTTATTTGTTTGACATTGATGTAAATATAGTACGTGGGTGGCAGAATTCAACCATTGAACAGAAAGTCAAAGTCCTTGTTATAGATGGATGGGATGTTGCAAACTTTACAGTCACTCATAAATCTTGCTGTATGTCCATGTGATTAATGTCTAACAAGGTTTTTGACGGATGGCTTAGGAACTATTAATCAGGTGTTATGGGACCAAATCATGAAATCCCTTACTTCGTTGGTTAAGGAAAGCTCCTGTTCGCTTAGATAGGCAGGGAAATGTCTGGTTTTTCTGTTCTTTTAAGTGGATTTTAAAGTTCTAGCTTGCTGGGGCTTTTAATAAGTACACGGCCAGGCCACAATTTCTAACATTGAAATATGATACTTATTAAAATCTCCTACTAGGACGATGAGAGCAGAACAACCGGGTCACTTTGACTGTCCGGACGTAGGGAATAAGTTGAGGCCGATGACGTTGGGTGAAGGCCATGCATTGCACGATGCAATGAGAAATGAAAACTTCAGGCTGTTTTTTGAGGCAAGTAGCTGGCAAGATTTTCAGACTGGCCCACATCTTAATCGTATTGCTTAAAAATTATCAGGGTTTTAATCTTCATGCTGCAGTTACAAGACAAATGTACTGTGCGTTGAAGATCTCTCCTGTCTTAGCTTCTCTCCCGCTTGGCTGTGTATTGTGACTGCTCAGCCATGCTTACACTTAATTACTTCATTCTGAAGAATTTGTGTAACTGTTGAATGCAGGGCACTGGAGCAGAAAGGGCTTTGATCTGTCTAGCATAGTTTCTGCTATTCCTGGATTTTATAACTTCAAGATGAACTCTGAGAATAGTTATCAAGACCAGCTATTTTCACTTCTTTTACGGCTTTTGACTTTTTCAAAGCCTTGCGTCTAACCATCCTGCCCTGCCTATCTAGTAATAACATAAATTAACAATTTTATCTTCTTTCTCCTAATCTGTGGCGTTTTCAGAACTGTTCTGAATATCTAATCACAAACTCATCTTTTATTTCTCTATTCCACTTTTTAACCAACAGGGATAATTCATTATGTTCCCAGCTCAAACCTCTGCTGGCTTATTGTAATCTTGGAGGCAAGTGCTGTATTATACGCTTTACATTTCCTAGTCCTGGATATAAAGTGACACCAGAGTCGTGGAATCCATTATAAATAGGTTTCATCCATAATGGGAGAACAAATTGCTAAGTGTTTTCCTTTTTTCTTTTTTTTTTTTTTTAAACTTGATTAAGTTTGAGGGTTTAATTACATTTTTGTGGCGATTTTAGCATTGTGAATTCCAGTAGAGAAGATGAAATGCAAATACGCGAATACAAATGGATTTGGTAAATTACTGTTAAAAATTAGTGCAGTGATTATTTTTGCTCTTAACAATAAGCATGCATTTTAAAAGCTTGCGCTCAGGTAAAGTTTTAATTGAGATGTTTTAGGAGTTGAAGTTTCCTTGTGTTTGTATTATTTTTTTTTTTCCCAAGCTATCCTGAATTGTTTCTAATTAGGGGCACGATACCATTTGCCTAGATATTTATTCCTATGTAATTTGTTTAAACTTAGACAGCACAGTAGTGATGTATTCCTTTCATTACAGACAACTCTTTGATGGGCTTTGACTAGCTAATTACTAAAATGGAACACATTACTAATAGCCTCCGAGTAGGTAGAGTTTTCTGAAAATAAATAGAGACTCTCTGAATGCACTGACAAAAGTTAATTTTTAAGGGGTTTCTTTCCACCTTCAGAGACGAGGAAATTAAACATGAATAACTTGGAATCTGTTTCTGCTTCTGCAGCGTGGAGTTGCTTAAACAATATCAAATATCAGGCCACCACTCAGGGCTGCAAGGGTTTCACAAAGGGAACCCTGGTGTCAAAAAGGGACCCCCGAACCCCTTACTGAGTATACTGGGCTAGAGGAAAATCAATCCTCAACTATGTTGCAGAACTGACGGCTGTGGGAATTCAGATTTTGAACGGTAAAAGAAGCATGTTTGGTTTGGGAGCTATTAAAGGGCAATTTTTGCAGCATTCCCAACAGCATACGTGACCTGCAGCACATGCACCCCAACACACGCATGGATGTTTTCTATTTCTACATATAAATATACAGAAAATATATAGGCATACATACGCATACATAAAATATGCTTTTGTAACTGAACAGATCAATATTGCTAATCTTTATGTTTTTAAGAGCTGTGGTGTGTAATCAGTCTGCAAAGGCCAGCCAACAACCCACCCACCATCTCCCTGTTGCTGCTGGTGCTGGAATCAGTTTTGGGAGCAGCGGGGACATCTTGCAAGATACCTTTGGTAGCATCAGGGTTTTGTAGCAGATTGAGTTGGTCAAGTACTGTAAAACGAGCTTTTACCAAATTGGTGGCAGTGGTATGTAAGTCACTAGGATCACGTTTCTGAAAATAAAGCTAGGTTTCTGTTAATTAGAATTTTTGAGATTTTTATTAGTTTTCCAGTCTTAGAGAGTACCTGAAGATCCTAGACATTATAATGCTGTTTTATTTTGAATGCTGAGCTCCCCTTCCTTCTGTTGGCAGATGCTGCTGACAGAGTATCTGGATATGAAGAACACTCGCACTGCCTCAGAGCCGTCCACCCAGCTTAGCTACGCCAGCTCTGGGAGAGAATTTGCAGCGTTCTTCGCAAAGAAAAAACCGCAAAGACCTAAAAATCCTTTGTTCAAGTAAGTGCTGGGATGATGTTAAAGCTGTGCCTAAGCTGTCTTTGGTCCCTCAAGTACTGCACAACACTGGCTGCTAATCGCAGTTTCACGGTGTGAGAAGAGTGTAAGTTTTGAGATGGAGATTTAATGCCCAAAGCTGAAGCCTCGCTAAGATCTCTGTTACGGATTCATCACTAGTTTTTAGAGTGTAGCTGCTTCCAGGGCTCATCTTGGGACTGGGATCCCATTATACAAGCTGCCGCAAAGCATGCGGTGATACATTATGCCTATCTTTGTCCACGGTAAATTCAGGACCTGTTAAAGAGAGCGATAAAGAAGACTGGACAAAGAGAATTAAGATAACTGTATAATTACTAGATAGACTAAGTGGTTAATCCTATCACTAACTCCTTTAATTCGGAATTCAGAGTGGAAAGAATTAAGTGGTTGGGAGGAGAGTGTGAGCGAGAGGGTGAGAGGCTAGGTGGCCAAGGGAGGGATTTGGGGGAACAAATTTGATGCGCAAGAATAAGAAGTGAGGAGGAGTTGTTGGTGAGCAGCACTGTTAGGAGAGGAGAGATGGTCTTGTCATTACACCTAGATTCAGGGCAGTTGTGCTGAATTTTCATCTCTTCCCATGACTACATGTGCTGGTCGTTCTCTTTGGCCTCTTGAGGATTTTGGGGGATTCCAAAATGTGCTGTTTTGGCAGCGGGTGCTCCAAGTTCAAAGATCACAACTTCCTCAGCTCTGCCAGCATAACTGCGTGTGTGGCTGCTCCCAAACTCAGTACTGCCAAAATAATCTTTTAAATTATTTTTTTGCAGTGAGATTATTCGAGAACAGTTGGTGAGGGAACAGTCGGTGAGGGCTTCAGATGAGGGCACGGTAGATTCGAGGGAACGGCAGCATGGAGCCATGGTGGGGAGTACCAGCAGCTTGAGGCGTTGACCTTTTAACCATGCTCAGCTGCAGCAGGAGCAGTGTATCTGATGGGTCCTCAGCACCCCTCTGGACTATAAGCTGCTGTGGGGCTTGGGCTGTCTTTCACTACCCATCTAAGCGGTGCCTAGCCTTATGAGGCTCTGCTCTCTGGAGTTGAGAGAGTCCAAGGTTAAAAAAAAAAAGAGTGGGATATTTGCTGAAGGGGGAGCAATTGGAAGTGAGCTAGTGTTTTCACCCTTTGTTTTGCTGGAGATGGGGACCCACGAAGTCTGGGGTTTTTTTTAATAAAGAACCCCTCATTTGTGATTGGAGGTAGGTCGTTATATGGTGGGGAAATAATGCAGGAACTTCAGTAGTGGGAAAGGCTGAGAGTAATCAGCTGTTTCAGGCAAGTGAGAGGGGAGCTTTGTTCTGCATCCTCTTTACAGATTGTTTGTTGTTGGTTTTTTGTTTGGGTTTTTTTTTTTCCCCCCCAGCTAAAACTTATTTCTTGGTTGTCCAGAACTCCCTGTGCTTTGCCCCATGGGCATGTATATCTGGTGGCTGTTTTCTCGTATGTCCTGGTTTCAGCAGGGATAGAGTTAATTTCCTTCCTAGTAGCTGGTACAGTGCTGTGTTTTGGATTTAGGACTAGAACAAAGCTGATAACGCACTGATGTTTTAGTTGTTGCTAGGTAGTATTTACACTAGTCAAGGACTTTTCAGCTCCCCATGCTCTACCGACTGAGAAGGCTGGAGGTGCACAAGAAGCTGGGAGGGGGCACAGCCAGGACAGCTGACCCAAACTGGCCAAAGGGACATTCCATACCATG
>NW_008825160.1:2481269-2482489 GCF_000699105.1 Pygoscelis adeliae
AAAAATTTGATGTGCAAGAATAAGAAGTGAGGAGGAGTTGTTGGTGAGCAGCACTGTTAGGAGAGGAGAGATGGTCTTGTCATTACACCTAGTTTCAGGGCAGTTGTGCTGAATTTTCATCTCTTCCCATGACTACATGTGCTGGTCGTTCTCTTTGGCCTCTTGAGGATTTTGGGGGATTCCAAAATGTGCTGTTTTGGCAGCGGGTGCTCCAAGTTCAAAGATCACAACTTCCTCAGCTCTGCCAGCATAACTGCGTGTGTGGCTGCTCCCAAACTCAGTACTGCCAAAATAATCTTTTAAATTATTTTTTTGCAGTGAGATTATTCGAGAACAGTTGGTGAGGGAACAGTCGGTGAGGGAACAAGCAAGTTTCACGGTAGATTCGAGGGAACGGCAGCATGGAGCCATGGTGGGGAGTACCAGCAGCTTGAGGCGTTGACCTTTTAACCATGCTCAGCTGCAGCAGGAGCCAGGTATCTGATGGGTCCTCAGCACCCCTCTGGACTATAAGCTGCTGTGGGGCTTGGGCTGTCTTTCACTACCCATCTAAGCGGTGCCTAGCCTTATGAGGCTCTGCTCTCTGGAGTTGAGAGAGTCCAAGGTTAAAAAAAAAAATAGTGGGATATTTGCTGAAGGGGGAGCAATTGGAAGTGAGCTAGTGTTTTCACCCTTTGTTTTGCTGGAGATGGGGACCCATGAAGTCTGGGGTTTTTTTTAATAAAGAACCCCTCATTTGTGATTGGAGGTAGGTCGTTATATGGTGGGGAAATAATGCAGGAACTTCAGTAGTGGGAAAGGCTGAGAGTAATCAGCTGTTTCAGGCAAGTGAGAGGGGAGCTTTGTTCTGCATCCTCTTTACAGATTGTTTGTTGTTGGTTTTTTGTTTGGGTTTTTTTTTTTCCCCCCCAGCTAAAACTTATTTCTTGGTTGTCCAGAACTCCCTGTGCTTTGCCCCATGGGCATGTATATCTGGTGGCTGTATTCTCATATGTCCTGGTTTCAGCAGGGACAGAGTTAATTTCCTTCCTAGTAGCTGGTACAGTGCTGTGTTTTGTATTTAGGACTAGAACAAAGCTGATAACGCACTGATGTTTTAGTTGTTGCTAGGTAGTATTTACACTAGTCAAGGACTTTTCAGCTCCCCATGCTCTACCGACTGAGAAGGCTGGAGGTGCACAAGGAGCTGGGAGGGGGCACAGCCAAACTGGCCAAAGGGA
>NW_008825160.1:2482527-2485139 GCF_000699105.1 Pygoscelis adeliae
GGGGGGGGCCGCTGCTCGGGGACTGGCTGGGCATCGGTCGGTGGGTGGTGAGCAATTGCATTGTGCATCACTTGCTTTGTGAATTATTATTATTATTATTATTTTATTTCTATTATTAGAAATTTTGTTTTTATCTCAACCCACGAGTTTTTCTCACTTGTGCTCTTCCAATTCTCTCCCCCATCCCACCGGGGCTGGGGCGGGGGGGGAGTGAGCGAGCGGCTGCGTGGTGCTCAGTTGCTGACTGAGGTTAAACCACAACACTTAGTACCTAAGGCCCCAGTTAGAAATCGAAGTCTTCTGCACTGCCTTCTCCCCCTCTCACAGGATGAGCTGTCTATGTAATCTTCTGTTATTAGAAGGTTAACTGTTGCCTGGAGGATTTCAGAGGTGCCTCCTGCCCCTGTCAACCCATCGTTATTCCCCCCCCCCCCCTTTTTTTTTTTTAATGCTCCCATGGCTGTTTGGGTTGAGAATTACATTCTTTGAATTTACTCTGACTTGCAGATGTATGTTGGAGCAAAATAGGGCCGTGTCCTGGTTTCGGCTCACCTTTTCATATTGTTTCTGTTCTTGGGTGTACTTGGACCATTTAAGTTTGAGGAATAAGGATGCTCTGTTTCACCTGCAGCGGTTTAAGGCTGTATATTAGTTTGTCAGCAGAGAGTGAAGGTGGGTATAATTGTTTAAAGTGGAGGTGTGTAACCTCATAGGAACAGCATGTCTCTTACCACTCATGGTCTTGTCACAGAGTCATTGCTGGCACCTCAGTGACAGCAGCACTTATTGGGATCTCTTATTTGGTTATCTGTCTTCTGTCAGCTGTCACTATATCTATGGAAATCTCCATTGAAATGGAATTTCTCAGTCCGCTGAGGGATGTACATGTCTGATGGAGTGTTATTCTTGTCTCCTCTCCCATCTTCAGTGCTTTTTATGCCACGCTGCAAGGCTCTCTTTCTTGCCTTTCCATTAGCTCTGTCCAAATCAGAGGAGCCTTCCACTTGTCATCAGAATATCTGCATTTAATTCCTCACTTCAGAAGTCTCTTAGGGCAGGGCTCCACCTCATGTTTTACTCACAGATGGATGCAGGTGTTTGTGCCGTGTCCTGTGATAGCTGGCTATAAGCTCATTTTATAAATACTAGGTACTTCTGCTAGTTGTGTGTTCTAGCAATAGACGGAAGAATGAGGACTCTCAATTGTGTCCTGCTGTGTGGAAATCAGTAGTTAGCATTTGGAAGAGACTTTGAATCGTTGTTCCCCTATCTTTAAAATGGGTGTAATTTAAACAAAAAAAAAAGAAAAAAAGTCATGATGTATTTAGTTGTTTCATGTTGGCTTATAAAAAAAAAAACTTCAGATGAGGGGTACTTTGGGAATTCAGATAGTTCATGCCATCATAAACCTGTCTGTCTTCCCTTCCAAAAGGTAGCCAAGTGCACGTTCAGGTTGCCATCTCCCTACAGATCAGATTTGCAAGATGGAAATGGGGCATTGGTGGGAAGGGAGTGAGTTGTACAAGCAGATGTTGAACACCCAATACGTTAGTCTCAGGCTTGGCTGTAATTATGTGTAATTCTATGTAAAACAAAAATATTTTGAAAGCTTTGCTGTGGGAGGGTCAGCATGGGGAAAGGAGTTACAAGAGTAGAGGAGTTAAGTGTAAATAGGAACGTGGGAGAAGAGCAGATCAAGGAAACAGCAGAGGAGGGGAAATAGGGGAGAGAAACTGGACGGCTGTGGGAAAGAAGTGAATGTGAAGAGATCCTGCAGCAAAAGCCAGTGCAGGGCTCTGAGGAATAATCTGAGTCACTGTCTCAAGGAGGAGACTGAGGTTTACTGCTGTAGTTTGCCTTGACCTGAAGCTTCTGGTTTTGATGCCTGGAGGAGACCTCTGGGCCATGGCAATAATGTTACGCTTAATATCTCATTAGGGGCAAAAGGGAGCATGTCATAAATACGGAGCCAAGAATTTACTGTTCATTTAATTAAAGTCTTAAGCGTTTGTTGTATTTTGATAGTTACTAGTTCAATTGCAATAATACTAACACTCACAGTCCAAATTAAAGCAGAAAAGCCTCATTAATAATAATAACCTTAACACTGTTGCACAAGAAAGCTGACAAATGCTTTCCCCTTTTATCTGGTGTGATGCTCGTGTTTCCAGTGTCCCTCTGGGCGGCAGTAAGGCTGATTCCGTCTTCCTTAGTAGAAGGGTTGAGGAGGGGGTGAGGCATGTTACAGCAAATCATCAATGTCTTGAGGTCTTCACCTTGAGGAGTTTGATGTTCATGAAAGATGTCTTCCCTCCAAGTCTTGTGTCCACTTCGGCTATTTGAAGATGCTTTGTCCCCACTGCCTGCTCCATTCTCCCTGGTCCCCAGCGCCAGTGGCAGGGCTGCCCAGCGCCCAGCCTGGGCACACAAAGGGCTGGTGTTTGCTGGGCAGGGCCTGCCCGGGGTGGCAGCCCTTGGCCATGCGGGGTGTCCCCAGCGCTGAGCTCAGGCAGGTCGGGCACGAGGCCCTTGGCCACAGGACACTTGTGATCACAGGGACACCCAGCTGAGGGCACGGCAAGCCCAGAGCCGTCCTGAGTCCTTGTGGTGTC
>NW_008825160.1:2485579-2490721 GCF_000699105.1 Pygoscelis adeliae
TCCTTGACTAGTGTAAGCACTGCTTAGCAACAACTAAAACATCGGTGTGTTATCAATATTATTCTCATCCTAAACCCAAAACACAGCACTGTACCAGCTACTAGGAAGAAAATTAACTCTATTCCAGCTGAAACAAGGACAGTATCAATGGCAAAAATCACGTTTATGGGGCTACAGTAGTTGGAAAATATTTGTCTCTGCCTCTTAGGTTGGTCCTTGTGGAGTATTAGAGCAATATGATAAATACTTAATAATTTTATTGCTCCCTAGTTTCCAGGAGAATGTTAGCTTTTAATTTGTACATATAGGTCAGTTAGGAATTTAGACGGTGCTAGCCTATGGCTTTGGTTTGGATTTTACCAGTTTTTGGGGCCATTCCTACATAAATGCCTGGGTGCTCCCAGCTGATAGAGCAGAGGAGCATCTCTGTGCTTTGCGGGCAGGTCTGTGTCATGGGTGGCTGTTGCTACAGCTGTATTGATCGGAGGTGGCAGAATGTGGTGCATCAGTGATGGAGTTTTATAGGAAAAATGTGCTTTTGTCTGCCGTGATAATTTTTCTCCAACATGCAGGGAAGTCCTTTTTGTTTAGAGCTGACTGGTGCTTACAAGAAGGATGCTTCTATGGATGGCTAACTGACTGGATTTATTTTTATTTTTTTTTAATTATAGGTTTGAGTCCTCCTCCCATGCTATTAGCATGAGTGCCTATTTGCGTGAGCAGAGAAGGGAACTGTACAGCAGAAGTGGAGAACTTCAAGGTGGGGAAACAGATAATGTGCTGTTTTGGATAATTCTCTTTTGCAGGAGCTTGAATATCCTGTCCATGCTACGTCAGGGTATTAATACCTCTCTACTTTGCCACACAGGCTGTCTAAATCTCTCCAGTTTTTAAGCTCTGTTTATTTATTCTTACTACGTTGTGAAGCGGCAGGGTTTCTCTTTATTCCCTCTGCATTTTCAGCTAGAGGTTGAGGTCTTAAAAGATACTCATAAAACAATGGGTGAAATACAATCAATCTCACCCACTCATCCACTGCTTTTGGATACTTGGAGCTAATGTCTGCTGCCTTATCTGCAGTTTGTTTCCTTATATCATATGCTGAATGTGATACTTACCCTGGATTGCTTTGGGAGCTAAGCTCAGTCGTCTCCTATTTGAAGTTGCAAGTTTCTGTTGTATGGACTAAAGTGACCAGTTCTTTGTCTTTTGTATAACACTTGAAGATGAAGAGTTGCAGAGTGTTTGAAAATGCTGAATTTGAAGAGTTGGACTACTCTTGCTGGTTTATATTGCTTGTGGCAAGTGCTGTGTATACACAGAGAAGTGTCCTTTCCTCTGAGCATGGCATCATTTCATGTTTTTTTCCTGAATGGTCTAGTTCACAAAAGTGTTGGTTTTGGGAGCAAAATCAAGGGAAGATCTTAAGGCTGTCCTGGTAAGGTATAGCAGGACTAAATTCTTTTGTATCATCTAGTCAAGTTCCTTACTGGGCTAATCATAACAAGAAAACAATATATACTCTTCAAATGTTAGTGATGGACAAGGGTAGAATTTCTCCTTGAAATCTTACCCATGATAATTTTCAGTTGGCTTTTAATAGAGGATGTTTTATAATTTACAAAGAGAATTTTTGGATGACTTTGTGTTCACTTCCTCCTTTTGTAACTTAGTTGTCCTCAGCAACAAGTTAAACCCACAACAGTTGGAAAAGAAGCCTTGAGAGACATACAGTGTTCTTGTGGACAGATTGCTTCACTTCGGTGACTCTACAGAGATGATCTTAGTATTGATGATTACGGATATAATGATTCACTCTATGGTGAATATTCAGATACTTCTGGATGGACTGTGAAGGAAGAATCTGAGATAAAGATGTACTGAAGTTGACAGTTGTCCACGCTACGATCTGACAACATATAGGAATAAAGTAAAGTGGAGATACCTGTCTTTTAAATTATGGTATCACCATTTACGCACACTTGGAAGGTGTTTAGCTTGCAGCTCTTTACCTTTTGAGACTCAGGTTCTCACCTTCAAAATCTGTCTCATGCTCTTGTGCCCAGGATTAACTGAAAGAAGTTACCCAGTTCAGTAGGATGTTGTAAAGTGTAAGCTGTTATACTGCACCATCATTTTCTTACACCAGTGGGCAGTAGGATTTTAAGTAGTTGCTTCTCCACAGTTAATAGCTCTATGTTACAAACTGCATGGGACAAATGTGGGTTCAAAGCCAAGAGTTTTGAAGCTGTTGAGAGCACTAAGTTCGGAGCAGTGATGGGGCCATCAGGGAGCCTGCAACACTTCCCTCAAAAATGTCAGGTCTCTTTGGGGTGAGTCTTGTTGCCTTCTGTCGTTTCCAGTTGCCTCCACACCCTGACCTGACCAGTTGTCCATGTTGCTTTAAAAACACAGTAGAGAACAGTACTGACTCACTCCACGTCCATGTCTTCTTCCAGGTACCTTGTGGCTGAGATGGTTTTGTGGTTGCTGTTGCTGTTAGGCTGAACTGAGGATTTGTTTTTAAATAGCTCCTTTCCTGGGTTCAGAACTCGTTACTGATGGGCACAGCCAGATTTCATGAAAGAGCGATTTCTTATTGATATAGGACAAATCTTGAGGCAGCATTTGTCATCCTTTTCAAGAGAGGAGGATGCAAAAGAGAGCTATGCAGACTTCCAGCTGCTGAGCTAGCGCGGGGTTGGAAAGAACAAAGCCTACGGGCTGACAAAGAAGTGAAGGACAAAATACAGGCATTAGTGAGGATAGGGATAGGGACAAGATTATATTGCCCTTTCTGGATGAATTGGAAGAGCTTGAACATGATGCAATAGGTGACAAAAAGTCAATGTAGGGAGTCAATAGGGACAATAGATGAGATGATTTTGCTGAGAAATCTTTGCAGTTTTACCATCAAGAAAAGTTTCCCTTTGAACTTTATCTTAAAAATGTACTGTCCTCTCTTTCTATTATAAGCTGCTGTTCCCTTTTAGGTAGCTCATTCATCTTCCCGAATCCCAGACCACAGCAAGATCTGCATTTTTATTTTTTTTTTTTTTACCCTTTTTAAAGAGAAATACAATTTAATTGTTCAATCAGGTTACTGGCAGGCAGGCATGTGACACTATTCTGTGAATGCCACACAGTTTCTCTTCCTGGCAGCCTTATCCACAGGGATGATTTTTCAGTGGCAGCAGGGGGAGGGTGGCTTGTAGGAAATCTTTTCCCTGAAAGGATCTTCAAAGAAACATATGCGTTAAAAAAAAAAAAAAAAAGAACTTATAAAAGTTTGGCTCATGCTAACTTTTTGAAATAAGATTTTAATTTAAATAGCCTTAAAATGTGTGAAGATCAGAGTGGTGCTTTGTCATTAACCTCTTTCATTTGGACTGAAATAGTTCAGTGCATAAGGCACACGTTATCCCTCAGTGGGAGAAAGGGACCTGCTGTAAGTGATTTAGAGATGGAAGGATTAATTCCTGTGTCTTACTCCACTGAAACTGGAGGAGGAAGACTTAGGCCATGTATTTTTCCCTTGAAGTTGGACAGACAAGTTGTTTGACAATTGTCATTAAAAAGCTGTGGGGGGGGGAAGCAAGTACATAACTGAAATATCTCCTTCTAGACTAACACAGATGTGGTGCTCCAGGTTGTTATCAGAAGTACAATGTCAGAGGTGGTTTCTTCTGTATAAAACAGATAATGATCATCATTAAGCTTCTAATTTCTTGTTTTCCCCCAAGAGCACGTCTTGGCCATGTGCTGGCTGGGCAATTTACGTTTTCCTTGTTGGAGCCCTCCTGCCATTTGTCAAATATGATGTTCTTTTTATAGACTGTCTTAAATAATGGGGGTATATTTTAAAAACAAATAAGTTTATTCTATGAGCACCTGAATGACTCAAGCCTTTCTCATCTCAGATGTGTTTTCTTTTCTCCTTTAACGCCCTTCCTTCATTAACCACACTTCTCACCATGTCTCTAAACCTGCTTCATACCCCTCACTTCTTTCTTCCTGGCACCCACCAGTGCCTGCCGATGTCCCCAAACCACGCAAGTAAGCAAAAAGCAGCATGTACCACGGCTGGATCAAGCGAAGTATGTATTGAGCAAGCAGCCCCATGCCGTGGAAGCAAATGGGCTGATTGCTGTCTGGCTGGTTGGTCCAACAGCATGGAGAGCTAACGTGTCCTCACTGCAGCTTTTCCTTCCGTGGAGGCACACGTTTATCCTGTTTTGTCTGCACAGCTGTCTGTTTTCATAAAACCTCTAAGAATTTACTGCTTTTAAGATCTGTGCCTCTGCCACGTTTGGCAGAAATCGGCTCACGAGCTCAATTGTTGTGAGGATGGGACAGCCAGCTGGACAGACAGAAGATCAGATAACTCTTATTTTCATGGGAAACTAGGCTAAAATGTTGCTGTATTTCACTGCAGAGGTGGTTGCTTGTCGCTGACTGGTGGAATGAATCCCATGCACGCACCTTATTTCATTCCACTGCTGCCTTCAATTACCAATGATCTCTTGGGAATAAAAGGAAAAATGTGGTTTCTTGCCATTGAGGGAGGTCAAGGACTGCAGGAGGGGACAGTGGATGGCAGGAGGGTATCACTGGGGCTGCACAGCAAGGCAAGAGGCAGTCTACAGGGGCCTTGAGGTTTTTTTCATTAAATTGAATGTAACTCGTATCTGGAAAACATGGTTTCAAGCAAAAATGAAGAGAGAGACCACTACTATTCTGGATAGTATCTATGCATGTCTGGATTTTTGATTGAGTACTCTGGTAATGTTTTTTAAAAGCACTGACCCGAGTTCTAATTTCATTGTACTGAGCATGCTACATACGTGATCTGTGCATTGTATATGCCTGAAAGGATTAGTTTTCACATGATCTAGCAGACTTCACCAGCACAGTTGCCTTGCACAAGTGCCTTGAAATCTGGCTTCCAGGGCTTTACATGTCTACATTTTGTGTGGCTGGGGCTGGAGCAAAGGGGCAGTGGCAGGAACTGGATTCTTGGAGATGCCAGTCAATTGAAAAAAAAATTAAGAAATAAATAAATGCAAGCCAACAACATAGAATCATAGGATCATTAAGGTTGGAAAAGACCTCTAAGATCATCAAGTCCAACCATCAACCCAA
>NW_008825160.1:2491281-2494492 GCF_000699105.1 Pygoscelis adeliae
TTTCCAGCCACTCTTCCCCAAGCCTGTAGCGCTGCATGGGGTTGTTGTGGCCGAAGTGCAGGACCCGGCACTTGGCCTTGTTGAATCTCATACAGTTGGCCTGGGCCCATCGATCCAGCCTGTCCAGGTCCCTCTGCAGAGCCTTCCTACCCTCGAGCAGATCAACACTGCCGCCCAACTTGGTGTCGTCTGCAAACTTACTGAGGGTGCACTCGATCCCCTCATCCAGATCATTGATAAAGATATTAAACAGAACTGGCCCCAATACTGAGCCCTGGGGAACACCGCTCGTGACCGGCCGCCAACTGGATTGAACTCCATTTACCACAACTCTCTGGGCCCGGCCGTCCAGCCAGTTTTTGACCCAGCGCAGAGTACACCTGTCTAAGCCGTGAGCCGCCAGCTTCTCTAGGAGAATGCTGTGGGAGACGGTGTCAAAGGCCTTACTGAAGTCCAGGTAGACCACATCCACAGCCTTTCCCTTGTCCACTAGGCGGGTCACCTGGTCATAGAAGGAGATCAGGTTGGTCAAGCAGGACCTGCCTTCCATAAACCCGTGCTGGCTGGGCCTGATGCCCTGGTTGTCCTGCACATGCCTTGTGAGCGCCCTCAAGATGATCCGCTCCATGATCTTCCCCGGCACCGAGGTCAGGCTGACAGGCCTGTAGTTCCCCGGATCCTCCTTCCGGCCCTTCTTGTAGATGGGCGTCACATTGGTAAGCCTCCAGTTGTCTAGGACCTCCCCTGTTAACCAGAATTGCTGATAAATGATGGAGAGTGGCTTGGCAAGCTCCTCTGTCAGCTCCCTCAGCACTCTCGGGTGGAAGCGAAAGGAGCCATAACTGAAAAAATCTCAGAGGACGATAATCTTTATTTTAGAAGGTGTCTAATCTGAGCTAGTGATCTTCCTTACTCGTGGATAGCCTCGTGTGCGCAGGATTCAGAAGACCCAGGGTAGGAGAGCTCCGAGGGCACGAGATGTCTCGTCAGCAGCCGTGCACCGTGCTGCTCGCTGTTGGCTGATAATTTTTAGCACGGTATTACTTTGTCAAAGGGGGTGTCGGTTATAGGCTCCTTCTAGATACATTGGGTATTGTTTCAGAGTCCTGTGGCCATAGGGAATTCATGTAGCTGTATATTGTGCTCACGGTAACGGTGGCCTCAGTTTAGTTTATCAGCAGAAATGGGAAAAGATGTTTTTATGCACTGTGAAAATCTGAAGAGCCTCAAGGGTGCTGATCAGCATAGAAAATAGCATCCGGCTTCGCCGTTACCTGTGCGTGTGCAGGCCCTGGTAGTTCATATCAAGGTCAGCTTTGCTGGTGTTGTACATCTGGGCCATTTTTAAGAATGAAATGTTAAGTGCTCCCGAACAGCTGTTGTTCCCATGGATGTTAATGGACTCCACAGCTGCTCAGCACCTCTTAAAATTTGGGCTTATTATTTATTTCACCCTGGAAGCTCAGTGCACTTCAGCATTAATTAAACTTCCCAGTGTCTTTGCAGAGTAGAATTTTATTTGGATTGTAGCTGTGCAAGCTGTGGTATGTGACGCATCGTCCTGGGAAGGACATGGGGAGCAGAATTGGAGTCAGAATCCCAGAGTCACCTTTCAATCTTTTGTTAGATCGCACTGGTTTGAGTCTGAATACGTTATGGTATTAATGTATATTCATAGAAATGGTGGCTTGGGCACACTTGGCCCAGCCGTGCGTTGAATGAGGTGGCTCTGCAACCCTGTGGTTGCTGCTGTTCCCAGCCGTGTGCATGCTGCCCTGCGTGGCAGCGGAGCTCAGGAGGATGCTGCCGTGCGGTGCCCCTTCAGGAATCACTGCCTACAAGTGCTTTTGTGCTGTGTAAGAGGATTGAAAATATTCTTGTGGTGTCGTTGTGGGTTTTTTCTTTTCATTAGCTTTTGGGTTTGTTTGGGGTTTTTTTGAGAAATTGTGTCCGCTCTGATCCTGCTACTTGGACATCTTGCAGATGAGTTTGTGCTCTTATTGTCACTGGAAGGTAGGGCAGTGCTTCTTATACAAGCAAGGCAGAAAAAAGTTAAGTGACTTCACAGAGAAAGTCCTTAATAGAACAAAGAATGAAATTCATGCCCCAAAGCTGTGTTACCCCAACTACTGGGCACATTTTGTGTGCTGAACTGAAACAGCAAAAATTCTGTATTGCCTTATGAAGTTATTTAGGCGGTTTCAGTCCAGAACATCCCTGTGATGCAGTACACTTCTTTTTACTTTTTAAAAAATTTGTATAAGTTCCCTTTGCTTCATTTTTCTTAAGGTTTAGATTGTCAGAGGTGATTTTAAATACCCAGGACTCTTGCATAGTTACTTTTCTCTTGGTGGGAGTAGCAGAGCATTATATAAATTTAATTTGTAAACTCCAAAATGAAAATCTGATGCAAGAATCTCTTGTGGATTCCAAATATGCAACACTCGGATACATCAGAGTTGCCCAGTAGTTCAGCTGTATATATTGTGTATATGATTACTTTTTTTGCCAGCTACTGTGTGCAACATTATCTTTCTTATCTGAATATTTCTTAATATTGGCTGTGTGTTCATCTCCTGGGTTGCAGTGGGTGTCACTAGAATTTTGGACCTTGGCCGAATAGCTCAGGCGTAACTGTTGGTGCTCAGAATTACCCAATTTCTGCGAGTTTAAATGATCAAGCATGGTCCCAGTGAATCAGTAGGAGGGCTACAAAACTAAAGGTGTATCATGTCCAGCTCTGGCAAAGGATGGCAAATCGGGCTGTGAAACGAAGGTCTGTTGTAATGAGACAATAGATACTGGTTTGTTTTTTTTTTTTTTAACCTTATTTCTTCTAAGTAGATAATAAGGATTTTTTCATGTTGGCCAGGTGATAAATGGAAAGCCCTGAACACACCTATGATACAAATTTAAGTTTGGGGTTTGGGTTACTTGCCAGTATGCTGTTCATCTATTCTCAGTCCAAGCCTGAAAATTTCTTACCATAAGGTTTTAAGTAATTAAGGAATCAAAGAGAAACTCTGCTAATTAAGATTTTGACGCCAAGAAATAGCAGCAGAGGCAAATGCTATCTGATATGACAAGGGCACAGTGTAAGGCCAGGTCCGGGGAAAATGCAGTTATTTGTAGGTGCCTTGTTCCATTTGGATTCACCAAAGGGCTGCCGGAGGGAGCCAGCTGTGTTCGCCAGTGACAAAAACGAATCTTG
>NW_008825160.1:2494560-2513473 GCF_000699105.1 Pygoscelis adeliae
AGAGATGTGTATGATAATATGTTGTCAGTCAGAGGCAATGAGGAGGGGGGGAAGCAATATAATTCTTGTCTGGTTAAAGGAGACGTCGTGACAAGCGGACAGTCCCAGTTAAAAATACCCTTTAGAAAAGGATGGGGAACAACCAGTTGAAGAATCAGCAAGTTGGTTGTGCTAAGGAGGGGGAAACTGTTTGATGTGATGAATCTCCTGTCACGCGGCTGCTTTTGTCTCCCGGTGATGCGCAGGATCACAGTTTGCTTTGAGCTTGGGGGGGGGAAGGGAGAGAATTGCTTTTTTGTGGTTTGACAGTATTAATGCAATCACCTAGTTCAGACCTTGTAAGCCCACTTATTATTTCCTCTGCGTGTGTTTTTTCTGGTTTAGCGGATTAGCTGCACTGTCTCTTCAAAGGCTATCCAATCAAGAAGGGGTTATTAAAACCGGGGCGCTTTATGACTGAGAATTAATTAGAGCAGCATTTTCATGCAAAACATCCAATTTTTTGATTAGCAATGGAGCAGGGCCGCAATTAACACTCTAGGAAGCTTAAATTTCCAGCATTTTGATTCTCAGGAAATGAGATTATCAAACTGGGGTCAGGCACTTGACAGCAAAAGGGGGATTATGTGTAAGAAAATAATTTGTTTCTTGATTTTGCCTCTGAGATTGTTATTAAAGCTACGGCAAATTCAGAGGGAGGCAAAAAGAGGAGGGAGGTACCTAAAAATGGAAGCAGAAGAGACCCTTTGCTTTGTTAGTGCCCTCCTCGCTGTGCAAAGAACTTTCCTCGTCCTGGCGTTAGGGAGAGCACGCTTTGCATTTGATTTACAGCAACAGGTTTTCATTGCTTTCGTGGGGTTAGTCCGCTTTTTCTGATCGATGTCTTTTGAGACTCCTGCAGTGGTTTTTTTTTAAATATTGAAAATATTTGTATGCAGGGGAAGAAGGCAATGCAATCATTTTAATAGACACATCACTTTGTTTCAGTTCCTTTAAGCGAGTATGTGGCATGTGTGTTTTTTAAACAATTTTTTTTGATCCATTGCTGGTGTCTGAGGACGTATACTACTGCTTATCAAAGGCTGACCTTGGCCAGCCATCGGGGTCTGTGAAAAAGAAGCAGGGCATCTCTGTCACTTTTAGAGAACACTTAAGGGTTTGGGGGGGGTGTTATATCTCCCAGTTAATTCTTCTTACTTCTCAGGGAGATGTAGGGTGTTGAAAGTCAGGCTTGGGCTGTGAAATCTCTTCTTTGGCTTGTGTCGGGGACTTTGAGCAGGCTAAGGCAGTACAAGTAATTTTTGATAGCCGGTCGATATTTGCTGACTACTGTGAGTTCAGAGCGTGCCAATTAGCATCTCCACAAGAGAGCGGGAAATCAGCCGTCATCCGTCTGCTTTTTAAAATGACCATACAATTCTTTTTATTACTACTTACTTTTGAGTAAAGTTGTTCTTGAAAGCAAATATTGTGAGGTTAATCGTTGTTGGCAGAGCCATGTTAGCCACATTCTTGGTCCTGGGTCTCACCTGGCAGTGCCCGCAGCAATTGCATCCTTTTCAGCAGCAGTCATGTTTATTAAGGAAGCTCATTCTTAGCTTGCACCTTTAATTCATCTTCACAGGTTGGACCTTAGGCAAGCCTGGCAGCGCACCGCAGTTGTGCTTTGCTCCCTGATGTGGCCTTGACAATGCACTCCAACCTTCAACGATGACAATATTTTGGTGTTCAGTTTTGGGTCTCTCTTCAGGGCTTCTAAATAAGTCCTCGATCTTGACTTCAAGCTCTTCTCGTTTTAGTCTTGGGCCCCATACACTGTTCTCCTCACTTCAGAGCCCAAGGACCTCTAGTAATCCACTATGTAGATTGTCAGATGCCACATGGTCCTTTTTTTAATATGAAAAACAAAAATACCGGGGCATCAAGGGGTTGTATCAGTAGAGGAGCTTCTCAGATAAGGACTGAAAATCAATGGTGATGGAATCAGTTACGAGTTCTGTCATCAGCTTGGATCATCCGTCTTCATGACTCTCCTACTAGTACTAAGCTTCACTCCTCTACTGATATGAGGAAGCACGCTGAAAAAAGTACTCATTTTATAAAATACCCCTACAAATGGATGCTTCAGTCTTATTAATATTGTGGGGAGGCTGCTCCGATGAGGTCTGGTTTGTGTTGTTACAGTTCTGGGCAGAGAGACTCTCAGGTTTTCTGGGACTGGCTGTGTCACAGTGCCTTGTTTGGGAAGCAATCACTGATTTTCAAGGTACTTATTTACAGCTTCTTTTCAGCTTTGAGTTTTGGATTACTAAAGAATTTGAGGGCTTTGTGGTGAATTTACAAAGACGTTGTGGGAATTATCTTGTATTATGCAGATTAAAACAGAATAGGTAGGAAATGTTTATGCCTGTGAACTGTAATACCCTGTTTTGTATCAATTCCTGGAGTGTTTTTTCAGGAGGACTAGGCTTTTGGAGGCCGTCTCAGCTTGATTCAGTGAGATGTTAAAGTCCTGATATCCATTAAAATCAGTCTGTATGTTTTCATATGTTTAATTTCTAATTGGGTGTAACTTAACCTAGGTGAATATTAAGTGATCTGAATTCAGGGGCGAATAAAAGGAAGCATCTCTCTGTAATGTGACTTCTATGAATTGGAGAGTATCTTCTCTCCTTTTTCCCTTGTATCATCCAATGCACAGCTTTCTGGGCTAGTCTGCGCCAGGCAGCGGACCGTGCTATGTCAGTGCATAAGATGTGTCCCAGGCTGGAACAGATAAATTGCGCTTTGCTTTTCTGAAGGACAGTGGAAACATTTCATCAGTACAGCCAGCGATAAAATAACTATGATACAGTTGAACAGGTACTCTTCTTACTGTGATCTGAAATAATATGCTCTTCCTTTCTCTCCGTATGAGAGCTTCACACTCTCCTGGAACTTGTGCTTTTGTGTAAAGTTCAGTAGTAAACCATTTATTTAAAACCATTCTGTCTTGCTGTTTAGGATCAGGATTCTCTGATGGTATGAGCAGATCTGGTTTCTGACAATCTACTCTGCTTTGAGGAATATTCATTGCTGCGCTGGTGGAAGTGGGCTGCAACAACCTGAAAGAGTGAAAAAGGGTCTGGAGGTTATTAAGTGGATGGTACTGCTGTTGTCTCTTCTAAAATTTTAATCATCTGAAGCCAAAGTCCTATTTTTGAGCTCTGGCTTTCCTTAGGACATTATTTACTGCAGAGCGATTTCCGTCACCTTTAAGTGACGGAAGTTTAAGGAATGATTTTAGGTTGTTTCCGTGTTGGGTTTTTGTTTGCTCCCAGGGCATTCCCGTGTGCCTTTGGTACCCCAGGTTTAGATTCCTACACTTACCTTCCGTTATTGTTAAGGATAATAGTTTACAGCCATTTGAATCGGGGTTTGGCAATTGCTAAGTGCTAAGCAACACCATAGAGTTAGGCTGCAAAATGAAGGAAAAAAATATCCAGTGGGAATGCGGATTAGCTGAATACAATTAACTGGCTCAGAATTCGACCCGGTGAAGGTTAGCCACTTAATCCTGTTCTTTCGGAACCTTTAGCGACCAGGTTAGCCAAAACTGCAATACGTATCCTTCAAGACAATGCCCTATCCTAAGACAATACATACTTTTTGAAAGAGATTTATATAATGTATATTTATACTTTCTAGAATATACTTTCTAGACTGATTACTTTACTTTGAAATTGCTATGATGACATTGTTTGGGTTTTTTTTTTAATCCGGCCTGTTAAACAGTGTAGAGTCCTAAGATGCTCTTAGGTGCTTATGTTTTATGTGGAAATCTTGCTGACATTTGGATTTTTCAGCAAGTTCTTACTTCTTTTCATACTGAAGTTTGTCCACATCCATTTTTTAATGTGGGTCAAGTTCCTGTTTCCTTGTCTGTAATTTCTTTGTTTTCACCAACTTAATTAGCAAGACTGTAAATACATTGCTGAAACATTGCTTTTATTTCTACTGTTTGATAGAGTAGCTAATCCTAATTAAAAAACAAAAAAAAAAGGTCAAACAGAATTGTCTATGGAGACTGAACTGCTGCCTTGCCTTTTCTGCAAATTTTATACCCTCCAAGCTGAGACATTTCCAGAAAGCAGTTAGATATCAGAGGGTATGGCAAATTACAAAACATACCTTAAGGGTGAGTGTGGAGGCAGTAGCTGCTGCTCTTGCCTTGTCTTGTACCTGTTCAGTGGGTAAAGAAGTGTTTAATCTCTGGCCCTGTCATTCTAATGCCTCTAGTCTATATTTAAAGTCCCTTAAAAATGCGAATCCATTGTTTTTCAGGTAGCATAAAAAATGCACCAGGGACAGCTATATTATCATTTGGATTTTCTCCTTTGGCTTTGATAGATGGATATATACATTTTTTTTTACACTGAAGAGTTTTTTATCTTGATAATGTTGAAATGCAACTTTACAGTGACAGAGTAGTGGGCAGCTTTAGAAAGCTCTGCTTTCAAGTCGGGTTAAAGCCATTTAGGTGAGCATGAATTAACATTTCCCTTGTCTTGTAAAGGTCACCCTTTAATTGAGATTCACCACGTTCAGTCCAAAGCCTGGGTTCGAGGAGACCTCTCTTTGCAAAGAAGGCACAAATTGGCAGCATAATCTCATCAGAGGCTTAGGTTATATGGTAATAAATCATTCAATTCGAAGCTAACGAAACTGCCACGGAGCATAAAACACGCCAGATGCTTGAAAGGCTTCCGTGGCTTAGAGTTTGAATAACAGTTGGAGGATCTGTAGATGTCTTGAGTTTTTCCTAATAAGGAAGAACTGTTGGGAAGAAAGTAATTCTTACCTAATTAAAGGATTAAAATATTACACATTTGGCTTTATGTTAGCTGCTATTCATTTTGTCTGACATATGAGTCGAAGGTGTGTTGTCGCTATCCTGTATAACTGTTTGTGTATGATATTTCAGAAATTATTGAAAAAAAAAAAATGGCAACAGCTTTTGTATATCCATTATACCCTGTCTTTTCTAGAGAGATAAACGTGTGTTGAAAAGGTGATTCCCTTCTGTAGAATAAAGATGTAACTTTAATCAATAAAGTGATGTGATTTAGAGTTTTGAAGACACAAAGGCTAACAGTTTCTGAAAGGCTTTTTGGGCTAAGTGCATAAATTGTTGTTGAAGTTTTTACTTAATATATCATGTACGGTATTAGAATATTTTATTATCAGAAGATAGAAATGTATATTTTTCAGGTGAGAAGCGTATCATAGAAGAAGGTTTTGCATCCAATGATAATGTGAGTAGGTGGATAGGAAAAAGTGTATTTTTATGGAGGCTGGAGATGGAGAAAGGGAATGCCCATGAGAAGCACTAGACCTTTGAAGCCTCCTGTCAGTGGGCTTTTAAATCTCTAATCTCCTGGCTTTTTGTTGTTGTTTTGGAGCTTGAATGGAGTTGTCCATTCAGGAGTGCGTGCCTGCTTGCCTGCGTGTATTGCAGCGAACGGTTTGGGATGGTGGGTTGACTGCTGCTTGTACACATGTTACAGTGCAGAGACCTGGCACCCATAACTCGTGTAGAAATGTCCCTGTTCTGCTGCTGGTTCACTCAAGATCTGGTCTCTTGTACCCTCCCCATTTCACTGCTTGTTGTTTGGTCTTTTTCTTTTCATAGCAGCTCACCAGATCAAGGCCAGTGTCACCTGTAAGGACCTGGCCAGTGCACCAAATGCAAATGAACCTCATTGCTTTTGGATAGGAGTGGAGAAATTCTGCTTTCCGTCTTCCCTGTTGTGCCTGTGTTCTTTTGAGTGGCTAGAGAGATGAGGTGGTGGCATTTCTGGAGTACAGGAGAGGAGCCTCATTGTTTTAATTCTATTACAAGGTCCGTCAGATGAAGAAGTCGTAAAAGAACATGGTGTGCATGTTGGATACATCTTTAATAGGAGCTTGTTTTGGTTGTTAGTCTAATTTAACTGACCCCAAAAGTCTGAACTTGGATGTATTAATGGAAAAAAGATTCAATGAACAACCTTGTGCTGAGAAAATCGTACCTTCCCCTCAGACTGTACCCGAGTATCCCTCTGGCCAGGTAATGATTGTGTGATGTGCGCAGGCTCCGTGGGGTGACCCTTGTGGTCAGCTGTGCCGGCTCTTTCTTTGGGACATGTCCTGGGCAAGGCTGTTTCCTTATGCAAAGGTGAAGGCTGGACTGTGGGTTCCCAGGCCTCAATGGTTACTTCTGGACCCTATAAATTTGGTAGTAGCTTTGCCTGTCCTTTCACTGGAGTTTTAGATACTTGGGTGATCTGAGCTTGCAAGCTGCTTCTGCAAGGATATGGGGGGGTTGAAGCAGGAAGAAAGGTGCTTCAGAAGGGCTTAAAGTCTGTTCTTTCCATGTTAACTGTTACCAAAAAATAAGCTTTTAGGCAAAATGAGAGACATTTCTTTGCCTCACTTTTCCTTGGAGCGTTTGGAGCATTAGGAATTTTCAGGAGTCCCAGGACTCTTGAAGTGTTTTCTCTTCCATGGATACTTTCTCTCTCCAGTTCCTACCCAGTCTCCTCCTAAAATTAGGGGACTCCCTTTTTGCTTATGACAGCTGGTCCCCTTTCATTAGTGGGTTCAGTTTCAGCAAATGCCTAATGCTGTCACAGGATCCTTGGGTTTTGCTTCTCCAGTGGTGATCAGGATCAGATCAGTTGGCTCATTTTGGGAGAGGAGTGTGCATGTGAAGCTTTCTTCCCAATAATTCATCCTTTGATGATACACCAAACAAAGATTGGTCACTCTTTATAGTTACTAATATGCCACATTTGTATCTTGTTTCGTAAAGAAATGGGACAGGGAGGGTAGCCAAGCTCCATGTTCAAAGTGGCATTTGCAGTTCCTTATATGCATGTGCGCACCAGGGTCTGAATTTAAATTCGTGCTCTGTATGTAGATTTCCCCAATTTTCACGCTTCCATTGCCAGTCTCTTGTGCTGTGTAGTCACCACAAAGGCGGAGAAGTTGTTGAAACCAGATTTTTCTATGTGTTTTCTCCATATAAAACTTCTGCAGCTGCCTGAAGGAGGTTGTTCCAAGTTTGCTGGAGAAGCCCAGACTGTTTCTTTTTCCTCTAAATATTGGGTACAGCAAATACTCGCTGAAGATCTCATTAGTGTTTTCATATTTCATTGTAATTACTTAATAGTATAATAGCAAAGACTTGATGCTCAGTAGCTGGATTCTTTTACATAATATCAAAAATATTCTAAGTGATTGGGGGCTTAGAGTGCATCTGTGCGCCTCTTTGGGAATTTTAATTGCACTGATCATGTGGTTGCGTTTGACTTAATTGTCATCAGTAGTTATTGGATGAGATCCCTTGCATAAGCACTGTATTCACTGTACCTCAATGGCATCTAGAAATGTGTGAACAAATGTAACAAATGGCACTTTCTTTGTCTACTTAATGAATATGTAAGTGATTTCAAATGGCCTCTTCCCTAGACTCTAACTATGTATTTCTTTCATAATAGGAGATATGTTGATATTATGCGGAAAAGCTGTAATTCCAGTAATAATTGGTTTATAGTGCACTCAGTGCTTTTCCCTCAGCAAGGTAAGATGCCAATTTGGCATGACCCCAGGTTAAATAAGGAAGAAGCACGTGCCCAGTGTGTGGTTATACGATATCATGATGCTTGGGGTCAGTTGCCAGCCATGGGAAATAAGCGCTAGTGCCTTTTTAGCTTCTGGGGAAATGTGAGGATTTACCTACAGTTGGCTGAAAGTTATTTGCACCAAATATTTGGTGAAATCTAAAGTCTATAATAGTTTAGGGGCCACGATGTTAAGTAGTTTTTGTGGTGCGTGTGCCCAGAAGGGCGTTACTACATTTTAAAGACAATTACTATGCAAAAAGCAATCAAAACCCACTTCATCTGGAAATGTCCCTATTTTTTATGCGTGTTCAGTATTTCAGCCCAAGAGGACCACGCAGTTTCTCAGTGACCTTGCAGAACCCTGAAGTAGAGAAGCATTTGGGTAGCGTTGGAAGCATTTGTAAAATCCACGCTGTTAAAATATTGGGTAAATGGGGAATTTTACAGCTGGAAAGATGAGCCTGCAAGATTGAGTTAGAAAAGACAGTGCTCAGTCTTGTAATCTAAATGTCCCAGCCAAGAAACATGCTGTGCCCTTGGGTCATTCGGGTGTCCCTTCGTTGGGCAGGTGGTCATGTTAACGTGGTAAAACTGGACATAGCGTCTGTGGAAAGTGCCTCTTTTGAAACATCTTCCAGAAGGCTTTAGGTGTGCTGAAATCGTGCTTATAATAGAGCATGTCTTGAGAAACCTAATCAGGAGTCTCTGTATTGAATATGAAATTGTGCCTGAAGCTTGGTTTTGATGTCTGTGTTCATAATATTAAAGTACCTAAAGCAGGCTTTTTGGAGGATCAGGTTTTATGTGCAAAAGAGAAATTTCTTAATTGTGAGATTTATTGGTGTTGAGGAGAGAAGGGAAGAGGGAGGAGAAATCCTCTGACACCTAAATGAGCCTGCAACGTAAAGCTATTGCAGATCGTATAGGAAGCGACCTTGTGTCGCCGGAATAACAGGCTGTATCATTCCATGCATTGTTTCTATCTTTATTGTTTATCTTATGAATTAATTTGTAAGTGAAGCATTGTGGTGCAGAAAGCAAAAATTAAATGATTCACCAACAGTGACTTCTTATATTATTTCCCTCTCTGACTTAAATCATAGAATCATGGAATCGAAAAGACTTTTAAGATCAAGTCCAAATTGACCCTTCAGATCATCAAGTCCATAAACCTAGCACTGCCAAGTCCACCACTAAACCATGCCCCTAAGCACCACATCTACATGTCTTTTAAATACCTCCATCAACCATTAGATATTTCTAAATGCAACCTTCACCTCAGAATCTGGACACCAATGTATTTCTTGCAACCTTTTGCTTTCTAATTAGTTCCCTACAAGAGAAGCTCTTAGGACTCTATTAGTGGTAATAGCTGGCGCGTGTGTATATAAAGAGGAGATGATGTATTGCAAGATAATGTTCCCACATAAATATCTGAGAATTCTGGTGGTCGTAATACACGTCTGTTATCCCTAATTGATGAGTTTGGTGCTGTGTTGGGTATTTCACTTACCTGGGGGGAAAAAAAGCTCGACAAACGGCCTTTCCTTGCTTTGTCGGCTTACTTGATAACTGAAGGAAGTCAAATGTTTATTTAGAGGTGCGATAAGGAGGTATGCTGTGTCTGAATACCCAGCTGCATTACTGTTACAAACACAGATGTCAGGCTATAATTTTTAGTTTCAATAGACCAGTGTCATTATTACATTAACCGTACCAGATCGAGCACTTATCTCTACTGTTATATTGTGTCTGTAATTATATAGTGCCTTACTACCGGTATATGCTCTTCGAGCCTGTTTGGAATGTAGAATAGTGTATTAAAGGTAAAAGCCAGGGGTGGTTTTTACTGAAAATATTTACAGCTTTTCTCCCGTCTCATTGTTTTAGGAACTCATTTCATGTATAAAAGTTGATATAATTGTTTTAGGGCTTATCTTGGTTAGTGCTATAGTTAAATGCTCTATATTCTTTCTTATTAATAATCATCAGTTACCTGATCCTTTTTTGAAGCCTACGTTTTTCATCCGGAAATAATGACCGGTTCATACATTTGCGTGTCTGAACTATTGAGCTTCAGACCAAGGGGCTTTGTGTTTGCAGTGACACATGGAGTTTGGGACAGGAATAACCTGAGATACTGGGCTGTGTGTAAGTGGTGCTGTGCCATCTGTGCACCTTAATTTCATTTGGTATCCTGCAGGTAAGTATCATTTGTCTAGCTAAAGGCTTTATTTTTAAGATCATTTTTGTAACTAGAGGATCCAATTTAGGAATTTAACAAAAAGTCGCCCACTGTAGCTCGGCCTTTCCCTTTGTATGACAAAAGGCACTTTTCCTATTTCAGATGCTATAACTACAAAGAAAAAAAGGGGAGAATAATTTTATTTTCTCCTGTTGAGTGGGGATAGAGATCTGAAATACAGAGATGCACCTACTTGAGGCAGGGAAAAAATACAGCATCTCTTGCCTGGGAGGTAGAAGAGCAGATGCCCTATTCCCAGTCAAGAGATGCTACAAAAAGTAGAGGGAGGATTGCCAGATCTCTGGATTGTGTCCTTCTCTGCCACTGCTTTTACTCCTTTGGAAGACTAGAGTCCTTGCACAGAAAACTTGGTGTTATGTTGAAAAATGATTTTAAGTAGTCTGAACATCTAAGACGCATTGCAGAGTGGGTAATATCTGCTAATATATATCGTTGTAGCATAGTTGGTGATTGACTGTCTGTTTAAAATTTGATATGCTGTCCTGGATAGAGTTCGGTCTGTATATGCAGCAAGGCGTTAAAGTGAAGGACTTTGTAATGTATAGAGACAGTCCTGCCTGGTCTGCTCAAGGAGATTGAAGCAGTTGGGGAGTGTGGTAGTACAGCCTTCAACATCTTTCCCAAGGTACCATTTCTGATACCTCTTCTTTTACTTTGTCACAGAGTTTATACACATTCTCCTCAGGCAGAAATGATAAAAAAAAAAAAACTTAGTTTGAGTATTATGTTCTGCTGGTTTAATACTGTACCTTCCATTTCAGTTACTAGTCTTGGCACTCATGTAAGAACTCTTCCTTTACATCCAGTTTCCATGTTGCTGTTCTTTATAATATATATTATATTATATAAAATAATATATATGTAACTTTCATAAATATCTGCTGGTTAGGCCTGGTTGCTACACTAGCTCTTCTAGTACGGAGTTATTTACTTGTTATTTATCCTGCAAGTCTTTTTTTTTTTTTTTTTCCCTCTTACGTATTTCCACTAAACGATGCTCTCCTTGAAGTACCTCTAAGACGTGTGCTGTTCCCATGATGTGCTGCCTTCTGCACAAATGTATCTATTTTGGACCTTTTTTGATAACATTAATGGTTACCTACTTTAATGACAAAGCTTTATAATTTCATGGTTAGAAGGGTACAGAAAGCACTGCTTTTACACGGTCCTGAAAATCCTAGGAAATGGTAAGAGAACTGCTATTTATTTTGTATTCACACGGAGTCTGGATTAACTGGCACATTTAAAAAGAAAAAAACACAGCAAGAAGTTGCTGTCAGTCTGCCGCATGGACTCGGTCGAGTCTCAGGCTTGCATGGAAGTGAAAACTGCACATGGCCAGTTGGGAACACATCATCTTTAGTTATTTTGTACACATCACCTTTAGTTATGTTGTGCCGTCATGAGAAGGGCTGTGCGGTACTGCGCTCGCTTAGCCATACCACTGAGATATGCTTTAATATACATAAGGCTTTTAACTCAATCCTTCTCAGCACTTGCTAGCTAACAGTACCAAAGTGTTGCATTTCAGGATATGAAGTGGCTGCTTGTGATGGCCATGGGTAACATCATACCGAGGCAATTAGTAACTCCAGTGGACTTGGTCTGGCTATTGAATAATCAACTTTCAGAGTGCCAGCTAGGTCCTGCCAGAGGACCAGGTGAAAGGAGGATTGAGGAGCCCACGTTCAAGATTTGTGTGACATCTTATGTATACAGCCTGGGTATGATCTTGACATGATTTTAGAACTTTTAGGTTACCCTGGTGCAGATGTGGTTCTCTGTCTTCCTCTAAGTAGAGAAGCAGAGTGCAAAGCTGGAAAAACCTTAATCACACACCTTGCTTTGTTAAATATTTAGATTAGCTAGAGGTATTCTGAAAGCACTGTGAATCCTCTAGTAGAAGACCAGAGAAAAGAGAAGTTGGAGGTTTTAGTTGAAAATTTCGTTTAGGTTTTTGCGTTCCCTGATTGTATGCTATAATATCACAATCCCTATCACCTTAAAAGAGATCTTAAAGTTTAGTTAGTCTAATTTATCCAGGAGACACTTGGTTTACTGCCTTTTCATTACTAGAAAGCAGTACCAAGCTTTCTTTGTTAGCTGGTTTAGTAGGACGAAGCTGATCTCTCAGGGCTACGCAGAACCAGCTTTGGGTGAAAACCACAGTTGATTGTGTTGTTTGGTTTTTGGTTTGGTTTTTTTTTTATGTTGGCTGTTGACTTTAAATTTAATAGATCATGGAAATCATATATTATTAAGTCACAGAAGGACTATATGAATGAAGTTCCCTCCTCACCCACTGGACTAAATGAAATCCACAGTAGTCTCAGCTGATTTAATTTTTTTCACTGTTCTGGTAGGTTACGTTGGAAATGTTTTAAGCAAAGAGCTGTTGGTTTTATGCGTTGGACCACGCGCCTGCCAGTTGTTTCTCAGATTGTAGGAAATCAGTTGTCTGTTGGGGGTACAACCATAGATACTTTATTCACGGTACAGAAAATGCTTCGGTTTTTCTTTTTTCAGTCCTTTTTCCCTTACTGGGTGTTGCAGCTTCTGAATTAGTCTACACCAAGCATAAACCATGTCTTACGCACCGAGAAGAGTCATTAAAACTAAGTAATGCCATACAATTGAATTAAATGTGGGGAAAGAAGATTGAAACCTCTTTCTGTCCATTTTAATAGGAAGTTGATGCAAATGGCAGTGGATAAGCAAATTATAATACATTTTGATGAAAAAGTGGCAAGTTGGAGTGATAGGTTGGATTGTCTATATAGGAAGTTAATGACGCAGTTATGAAGCAGAACGAGTGGATGAATGTGGTGGATGTAATAACCAGTAAATTAAGCAGGTTAATTCTAGGCCTTGATGCAAGACTCCATTACTCTGCACTCAGGGTGCAGATTATTACAGTTATCTAATGTGTTTAACCCACTTAATGCTTTCTGATTGTGCTTATGCAGAAAACCAAAGGATGGAAGTGTTTTAACTTCACTTTTTCCCCTTTCTTCTTAGAAACATGGAATTTTTTTAATTGGAAAATAGCCATATATGGTGCATTCAGTGTCCAGTGGCTGGTGTTCCTGTGGTGAGCACAGCAGGGGTTTAATCTGAAAGATTTACCTAGAGAAAATTGCTGTGCTTGACTTCCAAACTGTTTTCCAGTATGGTCTTGCTTATTATGTTTGTTACTAAGCTTTTATTTTTCTTTTTTGTTTTTCTGATGAGCAAAGTTTGCAGGAACATGTATAATATAAAGTCAGTGGAGAGACTTCATTTTTGTCTCGTAGGTATTAGTCCTCCCTACACGGTTAGTACCAGCTGGATAACATCCAGTCTTCTGCATCCTGTGATGTGACTGTGCGTAAGAGGATGAGGCTGTGTTGATCCTGCTTGAACCTTCAATTAGTTGCTGGCATAGTTCGTTCAGCTGTGGGGTCTGCTATTGATACTGAGGCTATGCTATAATTTTCTAGGATGGCATGTGACTTTGTGCGAGCAGAATTTTTTAACGTGTGTCATCCCAGTGCCGCTGGGGAAGCAAGCAGGACCAGTCCTGTTAACCAAACCCCTGGAAGCCCCTTGCTTTCTGCTTCCGCTGTCAGTGACACCTGCACAGCGCCGTGGCTTTTGGCAGATTTGCCCAGGTAAAACAGACTGGGAGTTAATAGGGGGTTGTGCTGGTGTTCAGAAGGAATAGAAATAGTCTCATTTCCTCTTAGTTGAACTGGTTCAGCACGGCTAAGTGACAAAACCAGTGACGGTACATCCGTATTTGTAGGCAACATCAGTAGGAATCAAAGTTTACCGAAGAACAGGACTGTTAAAGCTTTGCCAGGTTTTGCGTAAGTACTTCTCTTTGTAGACCCTGACATTGAAAATATTTTTCTTATTTCAAGTACCATCACTCATATTACGTGGAGGGACAGCATGTCAGAAACAGCCAGTTCCTCTGGAGATTTGGGCAAATGAGATGTAATCTTCTCATCATCTATTTTCCTTAGCTTATTTGGGAAGTTCATAGGACTAAATGCCAGTCCATACCTGTGTTTTAAAAGACACTTCTGTTATTTCTAAGCTTAAGTAGGCTTAATGTTAACCTTCTATTAAGTTACTGTATTGGGTTTGCGCGGCAAGGTTTTGGTAGCGGGGAGGCTACAGGGGTGGCTTCTGTGAGAAGCTGCTAGAAGCTTCCACCATGTCCGACAGAGTCAATGCCAGCCAGCTCCAAGACGGACCCGCCGCTGGCCAAGGCCGAGCCCATCAGTGATGGTGGTAGCGCCTCTGGGATAACATATTTAAGAAGGGAAGAAAGTTGCTGCACAACAGCAACTGCATCAATGAAGAAGGGTGAGAATACTGAGAGAAACAACTCTGCAGTCACCAAGGTCAATGAAGAAGGAGGGGAAGGAGGTGCTCCAGGCGCCGGAGCAGAGATTCCCCTGCAGCCCGTGGTGAAGACCATGGCGAGGCAGGCTCGCCTGCAGCCCGTCCCCCTGCAGCCCATCCCCCTGCAGCCCATGGAGGTTCACAGTGGAGCAGATATCCACCTGCAGCCCATGGAGGACCCCACGCCAAAAAAAGAGGCCCCCACGCCAGAGCAGGTGGAGGCCTGAAGGAGGCTGTGACCCCGTGGGAAGCCTGTGCTAGAGCAGGCTCCTGGCAGGACCTGCGGACCCATGGAGAGAGGAGCCCACGCTGGAGCAGGTTTGCTGGCAGGACTTGTGACCCCATGGGGGACCCACGCTGGAGCAGTCTGTTCCTGAAGGACTGCGCCCCGTGGAAGGGACCCACGCTGGAGCAGTTCGTGAAGAACTGCAGCCCGTGGGAGGGACTCACCTTGGAGAAGTTCATGGAGGACTGTCTCCTGTGGGAGGGACCCCACGCTGGAGCAGGGGAAGAGTGTGAGGAGTCCTCCCCCTGAGGAGGAAGGAGCAGCAGAGACAACGTGTGATGAACTGACCGCAACCCCCATTCCCCATCCCCCTGCCCTGCTGCAGAGGAGGAGGTAGAGAAAATGGTGAATGAAGTTAATCCCGGGAAGAAAGGAGGGGTGGGGGAAAGGTTTCTTGATTCAGTTTTATTTCTCATTCTCCTACTCTGATTTGATTGGCAATAAATTAAACTAATTTCCCCAGGTCGAGTCTGTTTTGCTTATGAGAGTAATTGGTGAGTGATCTCTCCCTGTCCTTACCTCGACCCCAGAGCCTATCATTATATTTTCTCTCCCCTGTCCAGCTGAGGAAGGGAGTGATAGAGCAGCTTTGGTGGGCACCTGGTGTGCAGCCAGGGTCAACCCACCACAGTGGCCTATTCATTTTAATTGTTTTGCAATTACTGCACATCACTAGATTCTGGTGTGCTTTATTTCTTCACTTGTGTCACTAGCAAGATGCATTTCTCAGTGTTCTTAAGAGCATCGTCTTGGTGGTTATAGCTCTCCGTAATGTAAACAAATAGCGCTCAGAGATGCTGTTTGTAATGTCTTCATTTTCTGAATAATGATAGAGACATTTCATTCATTAATTTCGCAGTGCTGGTCCTTTTATTATGCAGCTCCTCTTGGTGTCAACAAAAATAGGGTAAGTGGATCTAGATCTATTGTTTTTAGGTCACTGGTTGAAGACTGGTTCAAGAGTGACCTATAACTTAGCAAACTTGGGCCACAGTTGGACAGGGCTTAAGTGAAACTATAATCTTTGTATACTCAAACTGTAGTGTGAACAAATAAAAATATAACTAACACCTGAATGCAGGCAGAAAACGTTAGTTCTAGAAAGGCTTTCTTTTTCCTTTACTGCAGGTAAATGGGAAATGAATTACAGCAGATGGGAATGAAGTGTTGTAACGCAGTTACGGTGCCATACAGGCTAGACCTTTTTCAATGACTGCCTGCAAAGACGTTCCTTTGCAAAGAGTATAAATACCTATTTTAATAACAAGAGAAGCTGCTGGGTGTCAAGGATTAAAAATACCAGATAGTGATGTTTCTCCTAACTGGATGTAGAGTTGTATTTTTCCCCTTACTCTGATGTCAGGTGGAGAAGGCACCTTGACAAAGGCCGTTGTCTAGAATAAGGGTTGTGGTTTTGGGGGTAAGGGGATGGGACGCAGCCTCTCTGATGTTTAATTTAGTCCCTTGTGTTTTCGATTCACCTAATGCCAACAAGTAGCGCTGGAGCCATGTGCTCCCATTATCACCACTTAGACCCAGTTAGCTCCTTGGCTGGGTGGCTTGTACTGTTGCTGTCTTCGGGAGAGCAGCCAGGAAAGTTGGTCTCTTGAGGCTGATGAACAGAACAGATGGACGGACACGGGAGAAATGTAAAGTGATACAACAGATAGCATATTGAGAGCAAAGGAAAATGTCTTCAAAGAACATTGTGCATTAGGACAAAATGCAAGTTTCCTTTAATAGTTATTCTGGCACAGAGAGATTTTCTGTCACCTTTTTTTTTTTCTTCCTTTTTTGATCAGCTGGTCCCTGGTTGAGAACTTCTTTCCAAGGCTTTGAAAATCATCACTTGGAGAAAGCGAACGAGTCCTGAAAATTTGGATGCGTACTTTTTGTCGTTTTTTCTTTTTTAAAAGTGGAACCTGACTTTCAAAGTCACTTAACTGACCTGTTTTACTTTAAAATACTTCCTCAGTGTATCAGAAATGTCACAAAACACTTCTTATGCTGTGTTCAGATTGGGCTGAGCCCTTGGTTGCTGTAGAAATGAGGGGAAAATAGCTTTCCTCCTGTTGTGGTGCCTGATCTTTTAAGAAATACAGGTACAGTCTCTGAATTTCACTGAGTGAATCCGCTGAGCAGTAAAGCAAAAGTAAAGACTTGAATAATTTTCACCTGAATTTCTAACATGTATACATCAATTCAAATACATTAGACTGAGGATTATAGAGGGGAACAGATACTGAAGGGAGGTGTCTTCTTAAGGGATATACAGGACACAACTATGAGTTTTTGAGTTAACTGAATGGTGTGTGATGCTTTAACTGATGAATCATAGAGTCATCACCAACATGGAAACACCGTCTTAGAGCAGAGGTCTTTAATTCTGTCTTTAGCAGTGGTCAACAGAAATACCCTGCCTTGCCCCTTGGTAAGAAGGGGATGAGTCAAGAGTTCTTTCTTCAGCTGTGATGTTCATCAGAGGTCTCTTGCCTCTACCTTCCAGTCTTTTATGAAACTTCTCGCAACTTCGTATCCTGGAGGTCTCTGCATCTCTGATTTGGGGGGCCTGAAAGTCATTGCGGGGTCATTTTACCTTTTTGGGGACCTGAAAGTCATTGTGGGGTACTGAATAGGATTTGTGGGGTACTGAATAGGATTAGGAGGCTGGGGTGCCTCGACAAACAGAACTGCATCAGCCTTGCTTTCCGTAGAAATTAGCTAAATTGGAGGATAATACGGCTCTTTTACTTAATTAACAAGTTTTATATAAAATGTATAAATATGCATTTACTTAAGTTTTTGCCAGCACTCACAGGAGAGAAGTGACGACAAAAAAGAAATAGGTGTTTTAGAGCGAGGGAGGAGAAGAGGTGGCTGCTGGGGCCGGGTTGGTGTGGAATCAGGCTGTCTGCAGAGCTGGTTGGTCACGAAGCACAAGTGCTGTGAAGCCTTTCACATCTTCTGGGGTCTGCTCTGCTCTGCTCTTCTCAAAGAAGTGACCTTAGACACAGGCAGAACCAGATTTCTTCCCACAAGGTGGTTTTGAATTAAATTGGTCGGATATTGCTGTTAGGGATTATTCAGGAAAACATATCAGAAAAATGTATACATTGGCACCAAACTAAGCCACAGGGCAAAGACGGTTTAGATAGCAGCGATGCAGGCTCCAGCCTTTGTCTGTCATTATTTCGGCTAGTGCTGTACTCTGAACACAGCTGTCAGGGGCACCTTAACTGAAACATGTAAAAATAATCTAATCCGTGTAGGTGGTGGGGAGGAAACTGCCTGTGTTTTGACCGTGCTGTTTTCTGCTCCCAGTGGATAGCCCAGAACTGACACTTTAATTCACTGGTTGACCATGATCTTTGCTTTTCTCCACATATCAAATTATCAGCTGTTTGGGTTTTGTAGGCTTTCTAACAGGACTTGCCTGCGAGATGATCGGTGCTGTGCTATTTCAGAGAAGTCCTTTGCTTCTTGAGCACAGCTGCTGCTGTTAGGTTAATGTTTTCACAGATCAAATCAGCTGTGGAAAATTATTTCCCTGGTGAGAGCAAGACACCTCAGTGTTTTCAGCTCTGCTCAGAAATTTCAGGGTATTGGAGAGGAAAAAAAAATATAAATCTGTTCTTTGACAGGACTAGCAAATGTTCCTGGTTTCTGAGAGGCAATAGCTGTATGTATTTGCTTGGACCTTTTCTATTTGATGCCTGCATCTGACATTCTGGACATTTATGGATGCATTTGCTTTGTCTGGCTTTCTAAGGAGACAGCCATCTGGTACTGTCAGTGTTATTGGATCGCCCTTCCAAAAAGAAAAGGACACTTTGCTTTTCATCTTCCATTTGAAATAGCTCATTAATTAAAAAAAAAACCCAATTGAGAAACATAATACGTAAGACTGTGTGTGCACTATAACTTGGGTTGTGTAGAGGAGGGCAGGGCCACTGCAGAAGTGAGTGAGGGAAGTTCAAACCTCGCTTGGCAGAAAAGTGAGACCACGAAGTCCTGTCAAGCACTCTACATAAATAGTACTGGGGAGAGGGGGCAGGGAGGAGAGATAAAGCTTTCCTTCCAATTCTCTTCACTTATAATCATCTCTACTGTAGCTTGAGCATTGCATCATTTCTAACAGAAGGGCGAAACCCCCAAACCTCTTAATCTTCTGTTTCTCATACTTTCTTGATGGGTCATCTTACTCAGCTGATTGCCTTGACAGCTTCTCATCCAGCTGATAAATGAGGGTTGCATTGTTTTTATTATACTCCAATATGTTGTCTACTGTGTTGTTAATGCTTAGTGGCAGGAGAAATTCCTGCT
>NW_008825160.1:2513494-2526016 GCF_000699105.1 Pygoscelis adeliae
CATTGAAGTATCCAAGAGGCCCCAGAAGCAGATGTGAGGTATCTGATTTTCTCTGCTTGTTAACTTACATACAAAAGATAAAAATGAGTCTTTTTGCTTCAGAATTTCTTGAGGTTAAAGCTGTGTATTCCTTCTGACAGCTGGCAGAGAGGCTTTGCAAATCATTAATGAAATTGTGAGCCAGGCTCCTCCAGCATCCCTCAGCTTACACCTTCAGGGTCACTTAGAGGGGAACTAGGCATGAAAGTTGGTTCCTCTTGTCCTCATTTGGGAAAAGGACACTCCTTCAGACGGGAGATACAGGAGATGTTTTATACTTCTCTCCCAGTATTTAGGTGAGTGGTGGACATGTGTTTTCGTGGCAAGTCCTGTCATGTATTTCTCTACCACTTGCGTTCTTGCCCCTTTAGGAGATACCTCATTCTGGTAAGCCAAGTGCTCAGCCCAGTTCAGATCAACTAGACTTTCTCACAGTCGTCTTTACTTTTGCTCTTGATACTCAATTATCTATCCTATGAATTAGGATAGAAGCTAATTTTCAGCACAGTGCGTACAAAGGTTTGCAAAGCCAAGGCAACGTTATCCCTGTTTTACAGATGGAAAAAGTGAGCATAGTTAATTGGACCATTCTAGCAGTGCTAATATTATTTAAATTAAGGCACTGGTAGTCATGAGGTGCTGATAATACAGAGCTTAGCACAGGCTCATTTCGGCTGTTTCCAGATGAGTTTTGCAGCCTGTGGAAGTTCTCTACTTCCAGCTGGTCTTCCACTGATGGTTGGTTGAAAATGGGGTTTCTAAATCACTGCACTGTTGTTACTGCAGCAGTGTAGGCATTGTTTTTAAACCGGAAAGATGCTGAAGACCTAGAAAGTAACTGTGTACCTGTCATTTTGACTTCCAGTTCTTTATTACCTGTAAGTACTTTCCCTGCTTTTTAAAAAAAAAAAAAAAAAAAAAGAAAATGCACAAGGTCTGCTATGTTTTATCTCGCAGTAAATTCAAAAGACTATCGACCTGTCCATTGGTAAAGTCTTGTTCCATCCACCTTTGAATATTTGCCTTTTGGTTCTCCTTGCTCATCTCTACACAATGTTGACATGGGTTGCAGGGTATAACTGCTCTGAGGTGCTGAACTTCCAGTGATGTTTTTCTCCACCTGCTTTGCTGTTTAAGTACCTGCTTCCATTTTATTCCTGTGTCAATTGCTGTGACAAGTACAAAGATGTTACTTAGTTCCACTTCAGCTCCTTTGTCAAAAAGAACTCATGGAGTCCAGTGTTGGAGTCAAATTGGTATTAAAAGACATTGTTTACATAGCTTGAAGCTTATCAAAAGGTGTGTTTAGAAGTACACACTCTTATGGCAGTGAATACAGGAGGGACCTTGCTGGGAAGCTCTGTTGTGTTTTTTTTTTCCATTGACAGTGTTCAGTGGAAAGAAACAACTCTGTTGTATGTGCCACAGATTTTAAAACAGATTCGTTTCTGTCCCAGGTATGTCAGGCAAACTGGAACCATAAATACGTATATCACTAATTGCCATTTTGACTGCTCACCCCACATCCATTCTGGCCTGCTTTTAGTAATGGCTATTGCAAGAACCACTAGAGCTTGGGATCGGTGATTCATATCACCTGAAAGCAGCTGGGAAATCCCGTTTTCACATATTATAAAGCATTAGCCTCTGACCCTACAGGTTTGTGATGTATTAGCTGTTAAAAGCATGCTAGAGCTGACATGTGTAGGGGAAGGAATGTAAGAAAGTAATCGGACTGATGGAGCAATCATATTTCATAGCTGGGGTGTCAGCTGATTTTCAAACAGCAAAGTTCAGGGGCTTATTGAGAGGTTTTCAAAGCTAATAATAGTAATAAAAAAAAAAATTGGAAAAGAGGTAGGTGACACCCATGTTGCTGTGTTGTTTTGTGTTCAGGTTACCATGACATTCTCCGTTTTTTAAAGACCCAGAGAATTCAGGAGTCCTGAAAGCATAAAAACTTGTAAAGACCTTATTGCAGCCTATCAGTATTTAAAGGAGGCTTATAAAAAAGGTGGCAGCAGACTTTTTAGCAGGGCCTGTTGCGACAGGACAAGGGGGAATGGCTTTAAACTAAAGGGGGGTAGATTTAGACTAGAGATAAGGAAGAAATGTTTTACGCTGAGGGTGGTGAAGCACTGGCCCAGGTTGCCCAGAGAGGTGGTGGATGCCCCATCCCTGGAAACATTCCAGGTCAGGTTGGACGGGGCTGTGAGCAACCTGCTCTAGTTGAAGATGTCCCTGCCCACGGCAGGGGGGTTGGACTAGATGATCTTCAGAGGTCCCTTCCAACCCAAACTATTCTGTGATTCTATAACATCAAAATCCATAGAGAATGATCTTCTTTCTAAATAATATTTTATATCTACATGCCCAAAGATCTGAGAGAGAACGAAACGCAAAGCTTTTGTCGGGGTGGGAAAGTTGGTTGATCAGGTAAAGCACTGGACTTGGACTTAAGGATTGATTCTGTTTCCAGCTGATGCTGGCTTCACGTTGGATTTCGGGGTAAGTACGGGTAGCCCCTGTACCCCTTGCCCACATTCATTGTGGGCAAGGCAATTGAATACTGGAACTTGGAGCTTCACCCGTACCCAGGCAGGCAGATGCTATGTTCAGTAGCTTGATTTAACAAGCTCCCGTGAGCTTAAGATCTAATTCTGAATTTGTAAAGGGTATTTTAGCAAGGGAAAGCTACAGTTGTATTTCATTGTGATGCAAAGCCTGGAAATAGCAGTCCTGTATTGAAGCGTTTCTGTTAATACCGTAGTGAAAATAGAGACCTAAAGACTTGGTGACAATACCAGCCATTCATAGAGGCAGAAGGTATCAGGCTATTGGAGGAAACTTTTAAATGTTATCCTATGTTCTCTACTATAAATGTACTTTAAAATGTAGTGCGCTACAAATGAATCCTGTCACCAACCTCTAGGAAACATTTCCCATTTTCAGGCAGTGTTTTATGATGTTTGTGGTAACACAGTATAGCTCAGACAAAATGTCAAAGGAGAGAGAAGGCTTCTGACTCCGGTTGTGGAGAAACAAATGAGATTAGGTTCTTTGCTGCTATCAATCCTGGCTGATAAGTAGAGTTTAAATTTCTGGTTTGCATTGTGCACTCAATATATGAGTGTATATATACAAAAAATTAACCTATTCATTTGATAAACGAGATTCAGGAGAAAAAAGCTGCTCCGTTTACTTGTTCTATATGCACGTATATGTTTGTATCTTTTTCTTTATGTAGTTCTGTGTTCTGGGACTGTGATTACACTGGGACTGCTGAAGAAGATCTCCAATGCAGTGAGCACAAGTCTAATTATTTTGTTCACTAGAGGCAATAATTGGCTTGTTCAGAAGTAATGAGATAATTCAGATGTAAATTCATTTTTGAGAGGGGAATTTTAATAATGGATAATCCAGGAAATTATATCATGAATGAAAGAATATTTTGTTTATAAAAGGAACAAGTAATGTAACTACAGAAGGTTAGGGCCATTTCAACTAATTCACAGCTGGAAACGAAATCTGGGAGATTGCTTTTGTCTGCTGTATAAATGCTATATGTTCTGAGATGTTAGCACTGGGTTTTTAACAAGACTATTATGTGGTGGATAAGTAGCTGCAGCATTCGCAGAACTTCTCTGTGGACAGGGTTGATGTTTGTGGAGGTGAACTTTATGATGAGAGTACATGAGTGGCCATACTAAATTTAAACCTTATGGAAATGTTTCAGTGAATCCAGGCCTGAGCAGTTGTGTGTGTTGATATTTTTCCTTAAATTTTTCTTTAGGGTTCCTGTGAACATCCTTCAGGCAGTTTTGATGAGCCAGTATGTGTTTCCCTTTAGAAACAGGGTTTACTGTTGGAATTCTGATTTTGAAAGGGTGGGGTTGGTTTATTTAACTTCAGAATTTTATTTTTCTAATTCTCAGGCAGAACTGCTCTGTCCTGTTTCCAGATCTAGTGCTGGCTTGCTTTGGAGCTTCTGATAAGTCTTCATGCCTTGTACTTTCAGTCTTTGGGTCCTAAAGCGAAGTGCTGATGTCCAGTGAAGTCCCTAGGAGCTATAAATGTGAGTACGAGGCAGTGTGCGTAGGTACCCACCTTCTGTCTTCTATGTTAACATTTTAACTCGGACTCTTTTGTCTGTTAATTTAGGGATTTGCACAAATGGAGACGTGTTGTGAGGTGAGAGACCTTCAGATGGATAGAAGGCAATACATCACTTAATGAACATGTTACATGCCCATCTAGGTGGCATGCCAGCTCTGTGGAGTGTGGGCAGGAGAACGGGTAGAGAGCAGAGGGGGAGGCAATGTCTGGCAGGTGGGACCAAGCTGGGGGGAATTTCCTTGCGCTTCTGGAAAGCAGATTTAAAAAGAGGATACGTGGATGGTTTAGTTTTTGTAGGAGCATGCGAACAAATCAAAAATAGATGAATTGAGCAGTGGGACGAAGGTTTGAGATGATGAGCCTCGTTGAAGGACCCTGGACTTAACTGGAGAACACCCTTTGTTGGCTTTCTTTAGCAGCCTTTTGCTGCTTTCCCCCCACGTTGTCCTTTGCCTCACCCTCTTCTTTCTTTTTGCTTTGGAAGTATCTGAGGTGTGAGTTATATGTCAAGCCCTTCTGGTTTGTCCTGTGCTGAAGAGCTGTGGCTAATTTTAATCAAGCCTGAACTGTCATTCTGGTTCATCAATGTCACATTAGCGTCATTCCTGTTCATCAATGTCACATTAGCAGTAAATCCGAACTCCCTGATTATTAAAGTGGATGGAAATCACAGCTCTGTGTGTGGCCAAATAGCTACTCATCAACGGCGTTTTTGATGGGGCCTGATAGTTTAATGCAGGCCTTAATCAAGGGCTCGTAACTGTTTTCTCTGCTGGTTTTTATCCTCATGCTATTGAATTGCATTAACACGTGCATGTATTCCCTATTTTTGTTTAACACACACTGTATCAGGACTGGAGCAGAAACTTGGTTTTAGGCTGAAGCATTTGTCATATTAATGGCTTAGGCCTTCAATGTTAATGAGGCAAAATGTTTAAGAATTGGTATTTAAGACTGTGAAGATTGGGAAGGTGGGAAATCATTAAGGAGGCAGGATGAACGAACTGTATTTAGTGCAGAGAACCATGTGTCAGAGCACTGCCTGTTTTATTCCTGGGATAAATCTTCATTGCATCGTTAACCTGGGTGTTGCTTGATTATTGCCTCTATTCCTTCCCTTTTCCCTGTGCTCTCTGCCTGCATCTCTACCTTGCTCACTTCCCCCAAGTCTTGTACTAGTTTTGACCCAAACAAGCGGTCCGGTCATGTTTACAGACTGTAGGTTATGTGTGAATTTGTTTCAGGGTGATTAACACTTTGCTCTGAAGATACAAGGTAAAGCTTTTAGGTTTCTAGTCCAGCCTTCCCATCGTTACTTCTGTGGGCTCAGAGGACAGACAAGAGTTTCCACAATTCAGCAGAAAGCATGTTTTGGCAGGAGCAATGGTGGGATGTGATTTCGGAAGCAAAAGTGATGCTCGGGTGCGGAACTGCTGGGAGGACCCTGGCTCTGGAACCCAATGCTGATGCCTCCAACCATGCATATGTGCGCAGAAACACAGCCTGTGCCTTGCATTTCCATGTCAAAAGTTGTGAGTTGCTCTGTGCACGTACACATCAAATATCCCCCCCATACCTACAATAGCCAGTGAATGTCCTTGGACATAATATTGTATAGAATAAAAAACTGGAAATGTTTTTTGTGGATTACAAGCATAAGTGCCAAGTCTGATCATAAAATCTTATGACTGCTGTTATTCATCAAATCTTTCAGTGCCCTATTGAATTCAGAGGAGGCACTTGCCTCCCTGTGGGCCCACCACATCTCCTTTAAACAATAATTTGCTTTTCCTCGATTGGCATTTTTATTTAACTGTAGGCACAAAAGGTTCCAGTCCAGTGAAAGGAGCATTCTGGTAATTTGTTAGTAATTTGCTGAAATTGCAAGTTAACCAGCAGTGGTGCCCAGTAGCATAAGAGGAGTCAGAAGTGACAGAATGAAGCTAGCCAGGCACCAAATTAAATGCCTATGTAAACCCCTAAATTTCTCCACGCTGAGAAAAGTATATTTATGCTAGAATTATATACAAAGATAGATGTTTGTGCATGCATTTAAGACTCAGTGATGGAATAAACATTGGGCAAAGGGGTTTGTAATGCATTTTCTGCACTAAAGACCGGGCTCTTTCTAGCTGAAGTGAGTTGAGCAAGGCCTTGCTGAGTTGCAAAGGCATATTTTCCCCAATTCCTCCCTCAGCTTCTGCGTGCAGTGCTGTTTTCAGGAATTTTTGCCCAACTTTTAGTGTTATAATTGAGTCAGTACTGCCATAGCCTTCACTGGCATTAGACTTAATTAATGACAGACCATGCAAGCCTTGTTAAAGGGAAGAAAAAAGACTGTCATGCGATATTTGTCAGTGGCAGATCTGCGCTGTCGAGCAGAGTTACAGTTAACCTTTAACCAGTTATGAAGGCAGCTAAAAGGTGCTTCCATCATCTTTAGCTGTAATCAGACCCGGTTAAAGGTTAACATCTTGCTTCTGGCACCAGGGTCCTGCCAGGGCACTGTTGTCTTCCCAAGAGCCCACCAGACTCGTGGTCTGATTTCCTAGCTATACCCTCAAAAGACGATGTGAAAATAAAGAAAAAAAGAAAATGCAGGCTCCATCTTAACAAAAACAACGAAGTACGAGGGCACGCATGTGTTGGAAAACAACTAATTCCTGCGTACAGTCTTCATTAGTGAGTCCTGGATTTAACTGGAGTCCTTAAACCAGAAAGCCCTGGTGGCTTCTTTACCCTGGTGTCTTGCTTCCAGCGCTGACGTAGTCACTGGTCAAAGAAACCACTCTTTAGGAATAAGCTCAGTCCCTTGTTTCCTCCTGTGCTTTTCTCTTTTTTGGTCTGTTTGTAGGATATATTCAAAATCACATTCAAATAGTGCACTACCTGCGGTGGGATTTATCAGGGTTCAGCACCTCCTGCCTCGGAATTCTTCCATCTGAAGAAGCAGATGAATTGAAGCTCTGGCTTAGCAGCATTGGGCGGCTGGAAGAAAATGAGAAAAGGGATGATGGAAGGAGACCTTGTGTCTGAAAACTTGCGGTGCTTAACATAGAGATGGGCTAAATGGAATACAGAGTATACAAGGGTGGCAGAGCCTGCTTTATCCTCTGAAGTCTCTGGTGGCATGGAAAGCCTTTGGTCTCAAGATCCACAGTGAAGGTGAATCGCAGAAGCTACTTGCAAAACCAAATAGACTTTATAATTCAGGAGTGTCTTCCAAATGGCCATAGCAGCATCTGCAGGTGAAAACTTTGTAGTGGAGCTCAACAGATATAAAGGCAGGTTATAGCTACAAAGTTCATGTCTGGTTCTAAAATCAGCTTAGGTTTGGGTTTATCAGCTGTTGACCAGCAGTTTTAAGGCTGTAGTGGAGTCTGGAAGGCATAAAAATCAGTGTAACTCTGAGCACAGAGGGATCACCTAAGGACAGATGTATAGTGTTTTCCTTTCTCAGCGTGTTTTCTGTATCTTTCATGTTGTGAGGTGTTATGGACTTGTAGTTGTATGAAAATCACTGCTACCAAAGCAAGATTGTTCTTGGAGGATAAATAATGTGTTGGTACCTATTTGTCTAAGGCTTTAATTGAACCCAGAATCCTTATATAAGTTTTCTGGCTTCTAAATCATAAATGAGTGACATTCTGATACACTTCTTTTTTGTAAGCTGCATCATGCTTATAGATTAAAAACAAAACAACATTACCTTTTTCTTATGATATCCACCTACGGTGGAAAAAACCCCAGGTTTTGGGACAATTCATTTATCAATGAATTCATTTACCACTGAATTGTTGCTGAGATTTTCCTAGAACCACCACACAGGGGAAATGAAAAGCAATGACACAATTTACAAACAAGAGTAATTTCAGTTGTTTATACACAATTACATCTCTGCTCCCTAAGGAAACTGTTGAAGGAACATTGTGAGTTTAAGAACAGCTTTATTTTTATAAACACTTTTTTTAATTGCTGAGTTGAAGTTGTGTTTATTACTGAAAATTCCCAAGGCTTTTTGCAAGCAGTACAATCTCCTTAACACAGGCACGATTTAGTTACGGTTTTTCATCCTCCTGGTTATACTCTGTTTTTCTCATCTCTTTTCTTAAACTCATTTAGTCTCCGACTTCCCATATATTATGCTAACTATCCCTGTTTTCTCTAGACCATTTCCAGCTTTATAAGTTAACAAAACTGAAAGTTAACAGAACACTTTCCTCTTAAATACTGTCTTCATATAAGGGCTTTTGAAGTATTGTAGAAATATTCCTAATTAGTCAGTGTAAGCCTTGTGTAAAGTGACTTAATGTTAAGTCAGTTTTACAGAATAAAAGAAAGAGCAGAGAAGGCTTTTCCTTCTTCTATGTGCAGTACCAAAGGCTGTATTGTACAGACTGACTCTTTTAGCTCTCTTGGATATGTCCTGATCCATGTCATCCAAGTGTGTTGTCCAGAATTTATGGTGGATCGTGCAAAACCCAACAGCATCTCTGCATGGCTTAAACTGCTTCCATACTTTGTCGGGTACAAAATCCTTCATTTTGGGGTTGATTACTGTGCAGCTATGGACAGTTCCTGCTTGCTTTCTCTGACTTTTGTTTATTCGTAAAGGTTCCTGCCTTCGGTGTCTTCCTTTGTAGGCTTTTTGCCTGAACAGTGGAAGAGGATTGACCTGAAGGGAGAGACTGTTTTCTCTCTTCATTCCACCTTGTAGCATTCCTCTCTCTTGCGCCAGCATTTTGCCATTCATCTAGGGTCCCAGTTTCCCAGGCAAGGATTCACCTAAACCCCAGGTTAGTAGCAGAGGGAGGAGGAGGAGAATAGTCCAGTGCCACCTTGTAATGCAGTCTCCGCTGCTGGAGGAAGATCCCTGGATACATCTGATCCAACAGGCAGTGAATGGATGCAAAAGGATGGACTCCCCTGACTTAGCACACAATTTCTTGAATTCCCTTTGAAACCTTTCCCAAAGGATTCAGTAGGATTGTGACCTATTTTTGGTATTGCTGTCTTGAAAGAATCAAATGATACTACCCATCAGTAATCTAGGAGCTATTTTATATATAGCTACTAAAAGCAGCTATATAGGAAAAGTCAGCAGCTATCATACGCTTTTCTTTCTCGTTTCTATTCTGTTGCCCCAAATATGGCACTTGGGGAAAAGCTGAGCACAAACCCATGTCTGTGGTCCGGTAAGAATATAGGATGATACCAACTATTCAATTCATTTCAGGACCAGCGGCAATTTCTTAAATCTCGAGTGACCTGAAAAACTAGTGTCCCTTTGTTTTCTCTTCTTTCACCCCAGTCTCTGTAATCCTTTCAACATGTGCATAAACGGATTTCTTGTAAAACGCTTTTTGGCACAATGACCTATCTTAGTGATTTCCACCAAACACTCAGTACCCTTTTGTGTGAAAGCCATTTCCCTAAATTCTCTGATTCCAACATCTTGACTTCTGAGTGCCTGTTTCATTTTTCTTTTTTTTTTCTTTGCCGTTAAGAGGAATTTCTGAATACATCTCCTTGCAACAAATTAAATGAGGTTACAGCTCGGTGTCCCATCTGTACAAGGGCTTCAGCTCTGCTTTGTGTCTTGAATCTTTGAACTTTGGCTTTGTCCTTTTGGTTGTTGTTCTCTGAATGCTTTGGCACGAGGACAAAATTAAAAAGCACTTTAGCTGTTGCTGAATGGTAGGTGATGTTGAACCTCGTTCTTGAAATGGAAATTAAAGCCCCGTCTTTTTTACATTCCTTTTCTTAAGCAACAGGATATTGATCCGCTGGGTTGAAGTCTTTAAAAAAAAATGCTCTGTTATCTTCCCAGTTTATTTTTCTGGAGGAGCATGTTATAGTTATCTTTGCGTTTAGCGATATGAAAGAACATGGAGATCAGATTTAGGTTATTAGGGGGATAAATCTTGTGCTTCATTCTGTGCTTTCTTATTCTGCCTTGTACCAGTGATAAAAGCGAGGGGATCTGAAGCCGAGCCTTGTCTGAAAGTTTTTTAGCTGTGAAAAAGGTTCCTGTTAAATGCCTATTTGAGATTAAAGTGAGATGCATGAAAACCATTGATATGTTAAGCCCAAGCAAGTTTAGTTCCTATTTTGAGTTTCAATGTGTTGTATTACAGTTAGGCACAAATCTTTGTGCAGGATCTTTGTCCAAGCACTATGCCAACTCTTCTGCATAGTCATATTCTTCTGTTAGCTGATACGTAAGAGCGAGGTGGGAGCTTGCAAAGTTGGACCCGTTCCCGTGAGTTGTGGTGACTTAGAGTGGCTGATCGTAGCAGCAAGCCTGAGGTCTGGGAGCTGGTATCTGTGTAGTATTGTTGCAAAGGGACTGTATAAGTGCTTACCACTAACAGCATATTAAAATCCTCCATGATTTGGCTCTGTCACTCTCTGCCCAGCTCCGGAGCCTTCACATTAGTGAAAGAGGAAAAATTGGCTCCTCTACCCTTGATGTCTCGTACAGTATTTTGAATGCCTTCTCTTGCATGGGATGAAAATTTAAATACTCGAGGTCAGTTGGAGAAAGAAGTAATGCAGCGTCCCTCGGTTGTTCTGCGATCCTATCCCAGCATTCTGTCACATGCTGATACAGTGCCAGAGCATATGGATCTCCATATGGTGACTCTTTCTGGTTTTCTACCACCTGTAGTCAAGCTGATTTTCAGTCACTGAATTTGCCCAAGAGATAAAGCAAAATAAGTACAGCAGCAAAATAAGATTGCAGTCGTAAAGACTGAAGTTTTATGTGACTTACTGTTGTTACAGTAATTACTAGAAGAAGAAAGAAAATAAACAAATGGATTTAATGAGCATGTCACTAATCCAGGACCAAGTGTTTCCAGCACCTCATTAGTGGGGGTGAGATGGGCTCCATATACTTTCTTCCCTCCAAAAAGACAAAATAATTTTTGTTTTGATTCAGCTTCTGTGAGAAGATGGAATCAAAGCAGGTTGATTTTCTTTAAAAGTAATACTGCTAACTGGCTTACATGTGTCTTCATGGTTCAGAAATAACGATGTGATGAATAACATTTACAGTTCTGAATTATAAAAAAGCAAAGAAAAGACATCCTATGAATGATTTGCCATACTTTTATTCTGTTAAGGTGAGTTCCTTTAAAATATAATATATAAAATTGTATGTGTGTATATATGTATATTTAACATCTGTTTTTTATCTCGTCTTGTATTCAATAGTTGTGTTACTGCTTTGAATGATGTAAAGACATACAGTTACATCACAGTCAATTGTTGGAATACTTATCCAACAGCAAGGTGATGGAGTAAGTATACACCCTCGTTACTTTTTACTGGGCTTGCTGATAATTCTCATTGGCAGAGTGTTGAGTAAAGAGGGAGTAATGATAAAACACTCCCGTGCCGGTACGTGCCTCCCCAGATGTCAATAAGCAAATACACGAGGCTAGGGCTGCTTCATCACATCTTTTGAACAGTTTTGGCCAACCCACCATCTGTAGTTTAAAATGTTCTTCTGCAATGCCTGTAGGATGGATTCCTTCTAGGCTTGGGGCCTTCCTCACTGCTATGGGGTCAGATCTAGCTTATACATAAGCTGTCCGGTGGTGTAAAAAGCAGATGCACAGTGTGTAGTTTTGGCTAGTGTGACCCTTAATCTTTAAATGCCAGAGTCAAAGGATAGAATTTTGGGCAACTTTCCTTCAGTCAACTGTGTTTTCTAGTGCTCATAGATCCGCTCTAGATAGGAAGACCTGTAGATGTCTCCTCTCTTTTTTATTCTGTTACCAGCATACTGCTCTGTCTGCTGCTGCTTTCCATAGGTTACTTTTCTCATGCATGTAGGTTGTTCTTTTGATATTATGGGGATGGCATAGCCATTTCATGTTTTTAGGACTGTCTTTTTAAGTTCTTCCATTGATAGGTAGTAATAATGGTACCATCCAGCTTTGCAAAAATCCTTCCATGTTCATCACTCGCATTTTAACTACACATCTACTCATTCGATGTTAGATCCTGCGCAAAATTGCTTGCAGTTTTACCCATACTTTAGGGATAAGCAATGTGTTGCCTTGATGGAAAGGACTTTAAGTGGCTTTAGGTAATCTTGCTATATTTACCTTTCCACGCTCATATAGCCAGAAAGAATTTCATTAGCTTCTTTTAAAAGAATTGTGCAGTTGGGTGATCTTGATTGTTTTGAGTGATGCTCCAAGGCTCTGTATAGCAGGGAGCAGACTTTCTGAAGTTCTCATAGGTACAGCTGTGATAACTATAAAGCTTCGGCTGACATTTTGATGGGGAGTTTTGAATGGGAACTTCCCTTGATCCATGCAGCTGAGGTCTCCTGTAGGTAAGAACAAGTCACCC
>NW_008825160.1:2526259-2605933 GCF_000699105.1 Pygoscelis adeliae
CTGCGTTAACCAGCTGCAATTCTAACGTCTCCCCAGTGTCTTTTTAATCTGTGTAGGAATTGGTATCTTCCACGTGGATAAGAGTTTGATGTGACTGAATTAAATGAATCTTGGTAGAACTTCCTGCTGCTATGGCATGATGCCATCTTTGCTTCTCTCTTATAAAGTGAGTATTTAGGTTCTGAAATAAAGAGCCCATGGGTGCAAGACCTTGCATTTACACCCCAGTACTAGATCCAGCGACATGTTTAGGTGCTCCAGAGAAAGAGACCGACCTTCAGAGTAGGATATAAGCTCTTTGCTTCATCTTTTCCGTAGGACAGTTCCTCCATCTTCATCATCACAACCGTTTACGCTGGCAACTAAAAATCTCTTCTAGTGATTACCCACAGTCTCCTGTGGTGCTTCTTTTCTGTTATCTTTTTTTTTAAATTTTTATTTCATATCTTTCCTCAATGGCGGGTATTTATTTTGTGAGTCAGCTTAAATGCAGAAGCTGTGAGAAACTGTATTTTTGTTCAATGAAGTGTACTATGTAGAGTAAAGTGAAGCTAAGCATGTTCTGCCAATAGCTGTCATGGGTGAATATGTTTGAGATGCATTTCTGTCATCTGTTACTGAGATGAGTAGCATCAAACCTCAATATTTTGGATTCCAGTTCTTCTCCAGACCTGTTTTGTTTCTTGTCCAAATGGGTTTTCCTTTGTGGAACCAGGTTTAGAATTGGGATGGACAGGTTTCCTTGACTCTAGAACAAGAGCCCACCCAAGTCCTTATCCGTGGACCCAAAGGAAGCTTGATCTGGAAAGTCTTTGAAACAAGCAGAGGTAAAACTTAGGCCAGTTTCTGCCAAATATATGTCGTTTGCTAACACTAGCAGTTAGGTTCTCTGTGCTGTTACAGCATTGCAGGTGTTGCGCTCGTACAAGAAGTTGAGCGTTGGGATAGGATCTGGTTCCTGTCATAGTAGAGGTTTTTTTAATATATCCCATATCTCATTTTTAACATTGGGTTTTTTTTTTACGGAACATCATATGTGATTTTGAAATAATCTGTAGTTTTGGCATTGTATTATGTTTCTTAGGTCTTGTTCTGGTGTCTGGATTGCAAGGAGAGAGGTGTGCAATGTTTTATAATCCGAGGGAAGAGAACTGAAGTTCTGGTCTCTGCTTTCCAGGACTGCTTGCGGCTGGTGTTTAAATCATGCCACGGATGCTAACTGCGTGCGGCAGATACTCGTCTGTACAAGACCATTTTTAATGTATATTGGATGGTGTTCAGGCACTAAATGATGAAGGCAGTTTAAGGAGTTGAATGTAATAGGTAACGACTTCAGGACAAATCAGACGAGATTCTCTTTTGCTATGTCTAGACAATTATTTTGCGAGGGCCTTTCTTCCCAAGTAACTGCATGTGGAATGGAAAAATTCAAATGTGTGCATTTACTTTGTTACCTCTTATTTTATTTAAAAGCCCCAGCTTCTCTGTTCACTTCCAGCTAGAAGAATAGTTTCAGTTACATACTGAAAATACCGTATTTTTAGCTAATTGAGACATTCTTTATGACTGAGCGTGCTCGAGGTCTTGGGGATCTGTATTTAATTTTCTGTCTGCTGGAAAAAAGAGAAGTCCCATGAAATTAACTTTTTTTTGTTCTCTTTCCAACCAGTGTACCAAATATGCATTCAAGCCACCTTTTTAATGTTCCCCTCGCCCAGCAGTTCAGTGTCCTTACTGTGCATATGGAGGACAGGTTTTAATGCACCAGTCCAGCTTTCACGTATCGGGACATGTAGCTCCACTGCAGAAAAGGAGCAAATTGTTACATTTCCCAGGAAGAATTTACTGGATGTTTTAGCTGCTCATGATGAAAACAAGCACCATGTCTCCAAGGAAGGTACTGGCTGGGGTGATTCTGTAAATGCTGCTCTGTGTGTGTGTACGGCAGCACATAGTTAAGTCATTAAAAGACAGTCAGTTACCTGCACTCCCGAGCTTGCCACCAGATATGTTCTTAATGGATTGTTGTAGCTTTAATGAAATCCAGTCTCGCTGAATCACTGAACTTGCTTCCTCCAGGAAGGCTCTTTACAGGGACCTGACAGATCACCTCTCCAGTGCTTCCAGACGTCCTGGCTCTCTAATTCTTCTCCATAACGAGTTTTGTGCTGCACGATAAAATATTCATGTTAAAATAGGTTCTAAACTAATTATCTGCAGCCAGCAGTTGCCGGTGCAGTCATTTGCTGTTAGCTTGGCTCAAGTTAATGGCTTGTATTTCAGTACAAATAGTCCCTCCTGGCTGTTTCCTGTCACTGATTCTTAGCCTAAATGGAATTTCCATATGTGTCTGGAGCTAATTCTTCTGACGTCCAAAGGAGCTTTCTCCTTCTACTTCTGCACCTCGATTCCAAAGAAGATGATGTGTTATGTATTATGCAGTCGCCGCAACTGCATTTTCCGTAGAAGCAATCGTCTAGTAGGTTTTTTCTCTGCACGCAGTGTGGTTATACTCTAAGCTTTCTTTTACCATGTGCATTTTTAGCAAAAATAAACAGATGTTCTACATACAGTGACCATTCTGTTTGGGTGTTGAAGTTATACGGGAAAAAAGGGAAGAAAGCTAGTGATATATCATGGGAAGATACACAGGTAAAATAATCTCAAATTTATCTGGATGTATCACATTAAACTGCCATCATTAGAAAATCCTGACTATGTTGATTTTGAGCTTAAAAGTGGCCTTAAAGAGGAATATGATAGATGGAGGCTGAATAAAATGGCGCTGAGTTTCAAAAGGCCTAATGACTTTTTAAATTTTCAGTATTAGCTGTGTGTGGTAATCAAAACCTCCAAGGTTTTTTCTCCCTCCTTTTCTCAGAGACAAGTTCGTATCAAAAATATTGACAGATTTTAATCTCTTAATATTGCCATATGTCCACATACTGTAAAAATGTCACTAAATGTATGAAAGTAATTTTGACTAATCACATGTCCGTATGCCTAATTGTTGGTGGGATCAAGGCCTGCGAGTACTAACATGGAAATAATTTAGAAATCTTTTTTTTTTCTTTTTTAAATTTTCATGTTTATAACAAGTAATTTAAACAGCTTGCAGGAAAAAAAAATCTGCTCCGGTCTATACTAATTTTCCCACATTAGTCCTAATGGGAGTCTTGTAATCTGACACGTCTAAGAAATTCATTTAGACATTTAAATTTACTATAGATTCGCAAGTGCGTATTACAGAAATGAGGACAGACTCTTGCTACAGGTATCTAAAGCTATTTGATACCTGAAAAGACTATTCCATTTTCAATTAAACTTCATCAGACATACACAGACTTCATGCAATCCAGTTGATCTGCTTCAGCTCCCCATGTACCCCACATGGGTGCACCCTTGGTGTGCTCTTTGGGAGCAGAGGGGATTCACCCAAGATCCGTTGGAAAGGAAACTTCTGCAAAATCATCGACATTGCTACATGTGCAGAACCTCTCCACAGTCTGCACAGGTCATTCCACCTCGTGTGAGAACCACTTGTTTTCCCATTACTTTGAGTTATTTATTGTGGCATTTGACCATTAAACCAAGGTTATGAGCTTGGTGAGGCAGGGCACCGTCTTTAGCTTCATGCATCTTCAAGAGCCCCTCTAAGGTCTCTCATTTGTGGAATTCGAGCTTTAGTTCAACGTAAGTTTGCAGATGACACCAAGTTGGGCGGGAGTGTTGATCTGCTCGAGGGTAGGAAGGCTCTGCAGAGGGACCTGGACAGGCGGGATCGATGGGCCGAGGCCAACTGTATGAGGTTCAGCAAGGCCAAGTGCCGGGTCCTGCACTTCGGCCACACCAACCCCATGCAGCGCTACAGGCCTGGGGAAGAGTGGCTGGAAAGCTGCCTGGTGGAAAAGGACCTGGGGGTGCTGGTCGACAGCCGGCTGAACATGAGCCGGCAGTGTGCCCAGGCGGCCAAGAAGGCCAACGGCATCCTGGCCTGTATCAGAAATAGTGTGGCCAGCAGGAGCAGGGAAGTGATCGTGCCCCTGCACTCGGCACTGGGGAGGCCGCACCTCAAATACCGTGTTCAGTTTTGGGCCCCGCACTACAAGAAGGACGTTGAGGTGCTGGAGCGTGTCCAGAGAAGGGCAACGAAGCTGGTGAGGGGTCTGGAGAACAAGTCTGATGAGGAGCGGCTGAGGGAACTGGGGTTGTTCAGCCTGGAGGAAAGGAGGCTGAGGGGAGACCTCATCGCTCTCTACAACTCCCTGAAAGGAGGTTGTAGCGAGGTGGGGTCGGTCTCTTCTCCCAAGTAACAAGCGATAGGACGAGAGGAAATGGCCTCAAGTTGCACCAGGGGAGGTTTACATTGGATATTAGGAAAAATTTCTTCACCAAAAGGGTTGTCAAGCATTGGAAGAGGCTGCCCAGGGAAGTGGTGGAGTCACCATCCCTGGAGATATTTAAAAGACGTGTAGATGTGGTGCTCAGGGACATGGTTTAGTGGTGAACTTGGCAGTGCTAGGTTAACGGTTGGACTCGATGATCTTAAAGGTCTCTTCCAACCTAAATGATTCTATGATTCTATGAATAATGAGGAGGGCGGAAGAAATAGAGGAAACAAAAGCAGAGTGAATTAAAATTTGAAGCAACTGAGAGACTCGGCTTACTGACAGGACAGTGTTACTTTGAGATATTTTTAATGGATTTTTATCATTTTATGAGCCTTAGTCATGAAGAGAGACATCAAATGACAAAAGCCTCCCCCTCGCCCTCCTGTTGCCTTAAAAGAGTTGGGGAAGGTCTGTTGAGGTTTTATGCATGACTCATGCATCTGATATGAATCTTACATCACTAAGGATTTGGGAGGAGGTAAGTAAAACTAATCTCATTGTTAGTTTATATGTTTTTCGTGTTGTGTAGTGGTGGTTTGGTGCATACACTTAGTGGGGCTCCAAAAAGAGGGGAGAAAGCGCTCTTTTATCTATATACTATAAAGCTGTGGAAGTTTAATGAAGTTTTACATCGTGTAAATTTAGCATGAGGAAACTTTTACTGCTATCAATCTGTTTCATCTTGATGCTGAATTTTGCACATCTTAAATATTTATGAAATTAAGGAGTAGTTTAAGGGAATCTGTTCTCCCAGCAATGCAGATTAGTATACGTGTGATATGTTTCCTTTTCTCCTTGACTCTATTTTCCAAATAAACCTTGTCTCTGCAGAGTGTGAATATCCAGAAGAGCATTAAGTGATGCGACTTGAATCTCTCATGCAAGGAACCAGAGGAACGCTCCTTTATAGCGGGACTTGGGGGAATACAAGCTTTTTCCTTTATTATTTTGTGTTCTTGAATGCTCTTGTTTCGTAAATGCATAGTTTACTGTATGCTCTTTCTGAAATGCTCATCCCTTTCAGAGTGTTGCTGAAGTGATGATTTTCTGCTACGTGAAAGATGACTGATAGAAGGTAGAGATTGATATCTTGATTGTGGCTGTGCTTTCAGGTATTTGATCACCGGCATATCAATGATAATTTCTTCAATATCCTCTTGATTTGGGAAAAAATAACCCTGTCTTTTTAGAAGTGAGTGGAATGAATGTTATCTTACCAAGAGATGAATGTAGATTTAAAATTCAGTTGATAGCAGCTATATTATGGTTTTAGCTTGATTTTCTAGGAAATGAGTCCTATCATAAAGGAAATGAGTCCTTTATGATTGTTCTGTCTGTCCCTCCCTGCGAATGTGATTGATATCAGCCAAATCTGAAGGAAGCAGAAGACGCAAAGACATATGCAATTCCTGGGGGAAAAAAAGAATTGTGAACATGAGCAGCTCCACAGAGGAGAAAAACAGTGAGGGAAAAGCAGGTAAAACTTGGCCGCTCTGGTTAGCAGAAGCCACTGACCAGGGATGAGACACAGAGCTTCAAGCCACCCATGTTTGATGGTGTCTCCTGGGCAAATGATGTAGGGAACGTATGGAGATTTATGGATATTGCAGTGTGGGAAGCTGAAGGGACAAAGGAAACACATCTGTTTCTCTATGTTGATCCTTAAACGGGTTTTGGAACTGGAAGTGGAAATAGCATTTAGTTATTACAAGGCCTCTTTATTATAGACTTTGGGCTTGATTTTTCATCTGTTCAACAGCCTCCACTGTACTCAAAGCAAACTCAAAGCAAGCAGTAGAAGTGTTCAGCATGTCTGAAAACGGCGGAACTTTATTTTTCTCAAAAATCTGAATGGTTTCCCTCATGCACACTTCTTTCTCCCACCCTAGAACCATGATTTCTCACTAGCCTGTATACGCATATAAAAATGAACTCTTGCTTCTTGAGAATCAGAAATCTTGTTTTCAAGAGACTTAACGTGAACAATCCAAAGGTTGCTGAGACTGCACACCATGCTGGCATTCGTTGAAGGACAGGGGCATCCTGAGGACTTCTAGCACCACTGCAGTACCCTTAAATATGCATCAGTCAAGCATTTGGTAAACGATTTTGAGGCTACCTTTTTTCTTTGAGCAGAGCTTAACATGAGTACAGGCAAGACAAAAGTTGTGTGAATTAGCACAGTGTGGTACTGAGGTTAATTAGCTCTGGTGAGAGGCATTAAACTAGATTTTGTGTCTTGCTGGCTGCATAAATGTGAGTAATGGTTACTTGTTTAATATGGTTTAGGCATGACCTAGGTCCTCGTAGGAGTTCTTCCACCTCCACGTTGTCTCTGTGTGTAGGTATTTAGCTCATCTGCCCCCTTTCCATTTGCAATCAATAAGAGGTCTTGCAGGAATAGCCATGCAGAAATAGCTGTGCTGTTTTCTTCGAGGTGAGAGCGTCGGTAGAGTGCTTCATCGGGCACTCACCGGTCCGACGTTTGTTCAGGCTGGAGGAGGATGAATCTTTTACACATGTTACATGGGAAGCAAAAAGCTTTGGCTGCATGAAACATCAGGCAAACAAAAGCTGCAGCAGGGAGAATATTCTGAGTTGTAAGGAGCATCAGCTTTGACTTGACACCCCTCATTAGACAGTATGACTTAAAGCTAGTTGAATGTCGACGACTTTGGTATTTAAGTCCTAATGTTGTCTGCTGGAATACGCATGGGGTTGGCAGTTGCTGACCTTTCGTGTCTGTCTTGTCTAACTGTCCTTTGAGAGGAACCGCTCAAGTATCCTCAGCCATAATTTCCTTATCTGTGGAAGAGAAATAATGGCCCTAATGACTTATAAGACCTCACTGATTGTGAAGACTGATTAGTTAATGCTTAGAAATCACAGAAAATGCTCCATAGTGTAATATTTATTAATAATGGCTCCTTCTTACATGTACAAAAATGTTGGTCTCACTTGTAGCATTTCTGTAAAAGAGTCTTAAGAGGGAGGAAAAAAAAAAAATTAAACCCAAGTCGTGGGTTAAACTGAGATAATCCTGGGTAAGTCAGTTAAAGCAGGAGAAATCCCTAGAAAAGAATAGCTGTATTTATACAAAGTAGTTCAGATAGTGCAAGTTATGCTGCATCTCCATTCTCATACTGATCTAACTGCTTAAGGAGTCCAGGAAAAAAATAAAAGCTTAGCATGCCATTATTAATTGTTACGGCTCTTAATAGGGGTTTTTAACTTTAATTCCTTGACTCATCCCTCTTCTTCTTTTTTTTTTCTTTTTTTTTCTTTTTTTTTTTTTGCTTGCTGGCCCCCTGTGGCCTAACCAAATACCTTCCTAATTAAATTTAATAATAGAAAGAATCAGGAGTGAGGTGTGTTGTTCTGCTGGGAGAGGGGATGGTTGAGACTGACGTGAACAAGAGAGAAAAGATTTCTGGAGTTTCAGCTGAACTTCTCAAAACTCTGACCTGAAGTGATGGAGGTGCCGGCAGGGAAGGGTTAAACATGAAGTTTGATCTCCTCTTTTCCAGGGAGTGTTTTGCTGGCATACATTACAGTAAGAGGGGCTATAAACTTTATTTTGAGAGCCCTAAAGAAAAATAAGCTTTGTGTACCAAGTCCCAAGAGTTTTTAAGAAAGTGGATCAATTTAGTTAAATTGTGAATGAGTATTCTCCTGTGAACATCTGTAAACTGTTGAGATTAATTGGCCTACAGCTGGCTCTGATTGTAGCTTTGGGGGGATTTCTTTTTTTTCTTTTCCTTAGTATCTCATTTCCTTTTCCCTGTGGTTTCCTGGTGTCTTTTGTTCTTTTTTTTCTTCTTTTTTTTTTCATGTTAAAAAGTAAATAATAACACATACACATCCCCGTCAAAGAGCCCTAAAGAGAAGTGGGCTTATCTGGTAGAGCATCCTTTTGTAGGCACCTCCTACTGCCTGAGCATCAATGGGTTCCAGCTGCTTGTGGGGATGGAGGCTGGGTGTGAAAGGTGTTTGGGAACTTGGTTTATTAGATTTGTTTGCTTTACATTGTGGTTTTTCCCATTTTTAGATTCTTTTCAGTCTTATTTTTCTTCTTCTGAATGAGTTGACAGCAACGTTGAGTGGTTTATATAGTGGAACTCTGCTTTGAAGAGTGAGAAGGGAAAGGACAAACTCTTTTCAGCTGACTTTCCTTTTGTCTGGCTGAGATGTGAATATAACAGTGGGGTTTTAGTACTGCTTCCCTCCTCATAGTCCATTGCAAATAATATAAAGAATGAGTTTGGTTGTCACTTTATTATGGCCTCAATATTGTCCATTGGCAGAGAGAGCAGAATTAGATGACAACAGGATGGTACCAGGTGTAACTATGGCCCTAAACTGACCTGCCAAAGATTCATGATTTCAAGTACAAAACCCACTGAATGGCCTAAATTTGGAGTTTTTTTTATTATTATTATTTTCTCCCCAGAGCCACTGGTCGTTTTTGCTGGCTACTAATTAACTAACCATTTGTTTTTACCATTTGTTGAACTTATAACATTAGAAATGGCTCTGCAGATTTAGATCTTTTGCTTTTTTTTTTCCCAAGGTAAAGATCTACTTTATATTAGAGCTAGATATGTTAACATGTATTAACATTGTTAAAATCATATAATCTGTCCTGGATTTTGCAAAACCTGAATTAGAAAATTTAGTGAGAAGCACCTATGGTTATGAGAAATAATATTTTTAGGGAGGATGGGTGGAGATAAAAAGCTGGGGAAAAAGCTGTATAGAGAGCAAGCCAAATATATATTTACATATATTTTTTAAAAAGCCTAAAAACTTAATAACATTTGATGGAACATCTGGCAAAGTGTGGCATTGTTTTGCCAAAATATTTACTGTATCAAAATGAAAACAAACTTCGGTGCATTTCAGGGGTTGGAATATAATTGCATGACGGAGTAGAATATACTATTATATAAAATAGAAATATTGTTAACTGGTTTCTCTCCTAGAGATTGATATCTCCAATTAAGAATACAGGATTTGGAGGGCTGCCTGCATCACCAAATCCAGCTCCCGCACGTTTCTTAGGCAGCGAAATCATTCAATCCTGCTCGTAAACTTGTCAAACTCCGTGGCGGCGGTGGCTGGGATGTTTGTCCTCCCTATTCAATTGGAAGGGTAATGCGGATCCTTGCTGCTCCCAATGGGGAGAAGCTGTTTTCTAATTTCCAGCTGAAACTTGTTAATGACCAGTTTTACTACCAGCTTGTTCTTCTGCCAGGAAGGATTAAGCTGTTTGTGGGAGGGATGAAGAACAGCTGGTGCTTTTTCTTTGGAACCGGCGGGTGATGATACAGGCTGGAGTAGATAAACCTAAATCGAGGGGAAGCTGGCGTTACTTCAGTGGAGGAAGCGGTTTGAAGGCATCGGATTAGTAAGTCCAGTGTGCTGGAAGACCGCTGGTCTAAATGGTAGATGTTCACTGAGGTGGGACAGAAGTGACCCCTCTAGCAGCTGGGTCACTGTGGTTGCTGGTTACTCTGATCTCCTAAGAAATTCCCCCGTGCGATGGAGGTTCATGCTTAATTTCGGGGCGTTTGGGTTTAGTCGGTGTTGGTAGGAGGGCAGGTGGCGTAGCATCTAATTAGGAGGCCAGGATGGTCCAGCGGATGTTTATATTTTTGAAGCGTGGCAGAGTAGTTAGATGAAAACAAAAGAAATTTCAAAAAAAAAAAAGGGGGGGAGGGGAAAATGAAAGAAGTTGAGATTTGATTAATATTTGGCCTTTTTATAGGCCATGCATTTCTCTTAAGGGAAAAATAGAGCAAGGAAAAGTCAGTGTGAAATGACTGTTGCAAAAGCAGTTGGTGGTGAGGCATAGGCTTGTGAAATAAATTTGAAAGGGAAGAGAGGAATGACTATGGGATGAAGTCAGGAGAATAAAAATGATGCAGAAGAGCAGCCTGGAGAAGAGAGGCTGTAAAAGTGTTTTAATAGATACAGATGTTTTTTGAGCACCACCTGTGAATGCTCCCAACATCAGGAGAAGATGGAGTGGTTTGGGAAAGAAGGTAAAATATCAATAAGAATGAGGTTTATATTTAGCAAATCATCAAACAAGTGATTTGGCTTAACGTTATTAAAGGAAGGTGGTGGAACAGATGTCAGAGGAAAAAAAACCCTTAAGAGAGGAAGAAGAACATACAGAAAAGGAAAGATACACCAGAACAGGTGACCAGATGTTGCAGATTTCTGAAATTTGGCTAAACTCTGAAAGGACCAAATGGAGAAGTGTGAAATGTGGGACCGGAGCTGAGCCAGCCTGTGAGAAACAGAAACCGACTTAATCCTTTTGTAATAATTACATTTTCTTGGGTTTGGTTTGGAACAATTGCCAAGGCAAAAATTTTAGCTTTTGAATGCTCAAACACTGTGAGAAAGAAACTAATTACTTTTTTTTTTAAACGGATTTATTTTTGGTTAGTATCTGCTTTTGCTGTATTTTATTTTAACATTTTTTAAAAATACTCTTTGTTTGTTAGCTGCACAGTATGGGAGTGTAGGAGCAAATCCACGTTAGGTGACTGGTGGTGTGGAGGACTCCTATTAAGCGTTGCTCCATAGTGGTGAACATCATTATCTGTGTGCTGTGGGAAAACAAACAAGTTAAGCAAAAAATCAGTTAAAATTATTTTTAAAGATATGGGGAAGCTTCAAGTAAAATAAGTATGAATATTTGGAATTTGTTAAAAACTAAAAATTGTGTATAAATATTTATGAGGAGGAACGGTGCTAGTGAGGAAGCAAAGCCATCTCAGAAGGCTTTGTGTCAATCAGAACACCCAGATTTGTTCAAGATGATTTAAATTCATAAAAAGGTGGGTCACTCAGAATGAATCTTATGTTTGAAGCGACTGAGGGCAGGAAAAAAGCATCAAGGTTTGGTAGAGGGCTTTTTGTGTGTGTGTGCTTACTTGTGGTTTAATACCAAGTGTTGTAGCATCACATCTGTGAAGACGTGCGAGGGTGGCGTACGGTGCAAGCTACTCCAGCGTGCAGATCATCAGCTCAGTGCTTTCTTGAATGGAGAGAAAATGAAAAAAGGACTGCAAATGGAAGGCACTGGCTTACAATTTGATCAAACTGATTTGTTGTATTGTGTCATGGCTGAGAAGAAAAGAAAAATAATATTTTTTTCAGTGAGAATCGGCACGAAAGGGAATGCAAGGGCATGAACATGAAACCTTTCACAGTGCCTGGAATAGACACTCCAAGGATGCCCCAAAGATGTCACAGGGGCTCCGCTCTGCCCTGCCCTGTGGCACCGGGGTATTTAAGAGGGTACGCTTTGGGGAACTGGGTTTTGATCTTGGCTAATTGTTTGTATTGAAGTCCATTTCTGTCCTATATGTTTTCCCTAATTCAGCCTTTCTGGCCGTTAGGGCCAGGCATGCAGGCTACGCCATTTTCCGAACCACAGCAGGGATAAGCTCTTGGATGCTACTGAAGTTCTGCAGGTTTTTTTAAGAACCTAAAAACACATCAGCGTATTTGGAGGTGGTTGAACACAAAAATCACTTTATAACCATAGATCTTGTTTTTGCTGCTGAAAAAACAGCAAAAGCATTGTCACAACTTCCACAAACCTTTAAATTCCCGTTTATGTGGATTTGTGTGACTTGGCCCTTGGCGTGTCCCATCTGCTCCCATGTGTTTGCTGTAGTCTACAGCCCAGGTTTTACTGGAATAAGCTACAGAACTGAAAATCAAATTGCACCAAGATTTTAGGGACAGAAATATAATGATGTTGAGCTCCTACCCCTTGTACCTTGAAATGGTGGAGGATTCAGAGTTTTCCTGGAAAAGAGATGAGCTTGTGGCAATAAGCAAAAGGCTGCGGAGTTTGGCTGATGGGAAATGCGCTGAGAGGGACAGTTCTCCAGCCAGGGAAGATTATGACTTTATTTTTTCCTTTTTAAAAGAGGCAAAATCTGCTTGGACAGTTATTAGCTAACGTGTATCTGGTCTGTTGAGAGCAGCAGTAATAGCAGCTAGTGTGTTTTGAAAAGAGAAACTAAACAAATGCTGGGTACTGGCAGGGATGGGAAATGTTGCGAATCACAGCTGTGTTAACTCAAAGGAGGAGACAGATTTCTTGATGAGCAGGCTTTTGTCCTAAACTTTTCTCTGTTCCAGTTGAATAAAACGATGATCCTCATAGTCCTAACGACCATAGCTTTCTGGAAATGTAAAATTACCAGATCTCATTAATTCTGGGCTATATCATTCATCAAAGCACTTCTTATGCCTCATGCTGGCTCCTTTTCTCTCCCCCTCTTAATCTTTCTCTCATTATAACGATGTGTCTGCCCTTTGGACCTATCTGCTTCCAAGGAGTTGACACCTGCAGAGATATTATTTGGTGAAGACTTGTTAACTCTTTAATAGTTGAAATGCTGAGCCTCTGGTAGGAGAAACACAATCTGGTGGAAGCCGCGTTGCAGAATGAGCACGGCTGTAAATACCCCGGTAACAAAGACCAGGCAGATGATTGCGCACTAAGGAGAGGAAATTATTTGTGTACCTGTGCAGTGCTTTCTTCTAATAAACTATTAGTCTCCTTGTCAACAGGTCGTACAAATGCAGTTAATGGCATCAGCTTTTCTGTTGCGAAGATTTTCTGTTGCTTTGGAGACTTGCTCCCAACCTAATGTGTTTTTCACGTGTGCCTTGTGTGCCTGGATAACTCAAGAATAAAGATTTCAAAATAAGCCCAAATGCCATGAAATTAGACCTCGCTGGGGACAAATGCCTTTGACATGTACATGGAAACTAGTCCTCCAGATGATACTAATAGTTCTGTAGCACCTTTTATCTAAAGAACTAAAGCACTTTGCAAACACTCATATTACAGAAGTGCTGCACTGATCAGGTATTTTAGCCAAATAAATACTGTTTATAAAGGAATTTTCAAAAGAGCTTTCAGAAATACCTGTCACTGTTTCAGCATCTTTATTCAGTGACTGAAGCTCTTATCTCTCTCAGTAGGGGATGCCAATTTACTGATGTACTTTGCAGTTAAAATCCAAGTTCTATAAGGCAGATTAGCAGTGAGAAAATGCAAGTCTCATTGGGGACAAAAAAAAAGAGTCTTTGAAAGTTGTTTTAAAGTCGATTCTGTAATAAATGAGCCAATTTAGAAGATGTATCGGGTGCCACAAAAAAACTCATTGGAAGTTGCTAGATCTGTGTTGTTCTGAGACCCCCACCTATCATGCTAAGCAGTTGAGAGTTACTATGTTCATCCTTTCTACTCTGCATCCATCTGTTCTTGCCTTAAATTATATTTCTTTTGTAAACTCTAGGGGGATCATGTGTGTTTTTGTCATTACGCAGTGACGAGCACACTAATGTTCTGATCAACATCTAGACTCGTAGATACTGATACTACAGTTTTTAATTACTTAATTAAAAAGCATTCTTTCTCATTTAGTATTTGCCAAGCTCCTGACAATATTTTGATAGCTGATATTCATAGTTGATGTATCATAATAGTTGTCAAAGAATATGAGCTTGGAGAGATGTAGCAAAGTTCTGCAGGAATGAGGTTGAATGGAGACTGTTTATTATTTCCATTCATCGTCTCTAAATACAAGAAGGCAGGATTGGAGAGGCTACTTGAGTCATCCAGTCCTCTTCCAGTCATTACGGTCAATGAACCACACAAGTAGAGGAACACTTTTATCAAGCCTTGGTTTTTTCTTTGTCCTCCTACTGAGAAGCAGTCCAGAACTTTGCTGCTTTGACATTTATAGACATTACTTTGATATCTCATCTGGATTTTATTGTGGTCAAATTACATTTCATGTTTTAATAATGTCTCTAAATAATTTCTTCTCTTCCCTTGTGTTTACTTCCCTGATCTTTTTATTTATTTAACCAAGCTATCAGTCTTTTCTTGTAAGATGTACTGATGGTTCTTTTGGCATCTGAACAGGCTTTCTGTCTCTCTTCTGGTTTCTCCTCAACTTGAATTGGTATTCCAGATGGTGTCTCACCAGTTCCTTAAATATTCACAGTACTCCCCTCCTGACCTTACTGGAAATGGTACACCTGCTACATCTTGGATCTTGTTTGCTTTTACGGCTGCATCCTCTGGCTGGCCCCTGGACATTCTGTGATTGACTGATATACTTGAATTTGGCTTCTAAAATTTCCAGCCATGCAGTCTCTACCTCATGGCAAAAATTATTCGTACTGAAAGCGTTGAAATACGCAGTATCAAATTATATTCCTTTTCTCCAGTGGTCGAGGTGTAGAGTATCCGATCCTCTTGTGTGGTGGTAATAACTTCCATTTCTGGTTTCATCAGTATCTGTTTTTTGCACATTAACTTTTGTGCAGTTGGGATTAAAGAGTTAGTAGGAATATCTCCTAAACTCGTCCTTAAGGATTTTTATTAGTAACCTTTTTGCAGTCTAGAAGTTCGTCTTTCAGCATAAGTAATCATTTTTTCTCCTTTAGTTCATTAACCACTGCACAGTCATGTTACCAATTTCCACCTTCTCCACCTTGGTGGTTGTCTTTATCACTGTATATTTTTATTATGGCTATAAGGTCCATGAAATGTATTTTTTAAGAAACTTGGTTTGAATGTATGTTTTAAGAAACTTGGTCACTGAATTCTTTCAGGTTTGGATCCTTTGTTCCCCAAAACTTTATTTCAGAGACTTCACAGTAACATCAGCTTCTTACAGCATCTCTTCTGGCCCTTCACAGCAGTGCTAGTAGTTCCTTCAGAGCAGGATGGGTTGTTACACCAAATAATTAATGAGGACGTAGATCTTGGGCAAGTTCTTTATTGGGGATTGGTACAGGATACGGTTGATCACTGTGTTTATTTTGTGCCTAGTGTTAAAGTAATTTATTAACTGAAGCTACCAGATGGCCAGTCCAGTAACCTTGCCAGTACAGGGCTTCAGAAAGAGCTTGATATCCTTCGTGTCCTGCTCATGGTTCACAGAGTGGCATAATCCCCACCCTGCACCATTTAGCATGTTCTTTTCTATTGTTACCTCGTCATATTTGGTCATTGCTGGGCTGAAACAGTGTCGTGGTTTAACCGCAGCTGGCAACTAAGCCCCACACAGCCGCTCGCTCGCTCCCCCCGGCAGGATGGGGGAGAGAATCGGAAGGGTAAAAGCGAGAAAACTCGTGGGTTGAAGTAAAGACAGTTTAATAGGTAAAGCAAAAGCCATGTACACAAGCAAAGCAAAACAAGGAATTCATTCACTGCTTCCCATGGGCAGGCAGGTGTTCAGCCATCTCCAGGACAGCAGGGCTCCATCACGCGTAACGGTGACTTGGGAAGACAAACGCCATCAGTCCGAATGTGTCCCCCTTCCTTCTTCTTCCCTCAGCTTTATATGCTGAGCATGACGTCATATGGTGTGGAATATCCCTTGGGTCAGTTGGGGTCAGCTGTCCTGGCTGTGTCCCCTCCCAGCAGGAGCAGAAAAGGCCTTGACTGGGTGTCAGCACTGCTCAGCAGTAACGAAAACATCCCCATGTTATAAACGCTGTTTCCAGCACAAATCCAAAACCCAGCCCCATACTAGCTACTGTGAAGAAAATTGACTCTACCCCAGCCAAAACCAGCACAAACAGGCAGCAATGCCAGTTTCCACTGTTGTTACACAGGGCCTTTGAGCCAGATAAAAGCAGCTTGTTCCTTTCCAGGCTTTAGGGTTACGCTAATTTAACACCTATATCATAGGATTTACATTTTTAATCCTTTGTCTGCAGTGTGCTCACATGGCTAGTCAGCACAGAGATGCTGCTCCATCCGCTGATTGCTGACAAACAAAATAGGTAAAAAATAGCTATAGCCATGTTAGCCATGATGTCCCCAGCATCCTGGGTACCACATGGACCTCTTGTTGTCTTGATTCACTGTGGCTGCTCTTAAGAGTGTGATCAGCCTTTCTCTCATAGTTATTTAGGTTGGAGGGGACTTAAAGAGGTTTTTGGTCCTGCACCCTGCTCAACATAAGGTCAACTTCCAAGTTACATCAGGTTGCTCTGACTTGGTCCAGCTGAGTTTTTAAGATCTCCAAGAATGGAGGTTCCAGTGCTTCACCACTCTGAGATTCCCCACCCTGGAATCTCAGAGATTCCTGCCCCAATATGAAATCAGAATTTCCCTTGCTGCAACTTGTGACTTTGCCTCTCTTCCTTTCATCTGGGAAGAGTCATATATAAGGGGAGCACGAATTTGGAGTTCTTTTCTTTCTAGCTAAGTTTTGTGCAACCTGTAGGAGGAGGAGCGTAATGTTTCTGAAGATCCTTGATAAATTCTTCAACAAAAGCTAGGAATGGGTTCAAGTAATCACCAGGGAAAGCTTTTCTGGGCGGGTGGATAGTTTGTGCTAACCTATCCTACTAGGCTCTCTGGTAAGAGTTTTAGCCCAGTTTCCTGAGGAATCAAAACTTCTATATAACTACCCAACGATTCATGAGTGTACTTAGGCGATTTTCTATTTACTTCTGTGGGTATTAAGATTTACAGAGTGGAAAATGGCTACACCATTACGCAGAATGATCTGGCTCCTTTGTGAACTGTTGTCTGTTCTGACATTGGTTTTGTGCAACCAGTAACAAAATTTTACATGTGGAAGGATGGAGTGTAAACCACTCTTAAACCGCTCTTTCCTGAAGGCAGCAACTCTGAAGAAGATTTAAGTGGTCGTACGGATCCTGTGCCTAGGCTGCTCTCTGCACTCTTTAAATAATGGTGAAAAATTGGACAGGTACAGGGGAGAGCTAATTATGGTTAAAGAATACAGAAAATACAGTCTCTCTACTGTCTCCAGGGGAAACAAAAATAACGAAAAGAAGATGAAGTACCTTCAAAGGGAGAAAATACTGAGTACTGAAAGACTGTTTCTTTCTTTGGTGCACAAAGATGTAAGAAAAAACAGTAGCTCAAAGCTAAAGTGAGATATATTCAAACTAGATGCAGTCTTTAAACATGAGCTGATGTAGCACTACAACAAAGTTGTAAGGGGAGAGACATGTTCTCTGGCTGGCTGAATCATCTCTAGATGCTACCTGGACATCTAGTTAAAAACAAGCTATTGAGTAAAACTGAACGGACTCTTACCTCTAAGAGGCCAGTCTAAATGATCTAATGATCCCTTCCAGCCCTAAGCTCCGTGAATACATTTAGCTTCATGAATTTCCATTAGGAAATGTTTGGGATTTTTGTTCTGTAGGGGTTCAGGAGTTATTTAAAAGGATTATTCTATAGTCTGCTGCTTTTTTTTTTTTCCTCCTGCCATGCTGCAGCTCAGGCTGGTGAGACAAAAATTAAAAGCAATTAGGAATGTCAGCAGTGCTCATTCGTCTTATTAGAAGATTTGACAGTTCTCTGCAGTTACAACACGTCCCTGACCGTATCAGTGTAGCTGTGCTAAAGGTGAGGAAGAGGAGGCGACTATCTGGACGTGATTCTGATCGGTTATATTCTTGAAGTCCTTAAGACAAGAGTTCAACACTAAACTTCTGAGTATTGAGCTGCTTTTGCTGCTCTTGGGTGACCTTCCAACACCTTTGTAAACTCTGACCAAGTCCTTATTGCCACCATCCTTAAAACGGTCTTTAGCTTTGCCTTTTGATTCTGCGTGGTTTGCTTATCCTCTCTCGCTGGGCCGGGCAGGGGATGGGGCACGAGACACCAGCACGCGTAAAAACGTGGTGGGCAACCTGATGAGCTCCAGGGGCTGTCGCAAGATTTTTGGATGCAGGTTGCTTCCCAGCCACTGCTCGCCTTCTCAGGTGGAGTGGTCCCATTACCCACAAGGGCAATCCTGCTTTCATAGCCCTCAGCTTGATTTCTCTTGGCAGCCAAACTGGATGTGGTTGACAGATTATGTCTGAGAAGGGCTTCAGTAATTGCTCGTTCTGTTCAGTGACTGTGTCAATGACAGATGGTCACACTGAATGTTTAAAATGTTCGGGACCCCTGGATGATCCCTAGGCTTATGAACAACAAACTTTGCCAACGTTTCTGTTGTCTATTAGCAGAAGAATTTAAAATGTTTCCTTGAATTACTATTTTTTCCCCTGTGTCTTAGGCATGTTTTGCTGGGTTTGTACTTTTCCAAAACATTATCTTTTTTTTATTTTTTTCTTATTAAAGAAAGTCTCAAGATGTTAGTACAGACTGGCATAAGTAAGTGCCAACTGCTCTTGCAGACTTGTTAACAAATTTATTTTTGCCTGAGAATGGCACATATGGCCCAGAGCGGAAATATTAGGGTCTGTAGTCTTTGTGAGGGCTGACAGATACTGTCTTTGAAGAAATAGCATTCAGGCCAGTTGTAAATTCCATTTTTATTTTTATTGCTGGAAGGGCTTCTCAATTTTTTTTCCTGAAGTGGTGGTCTTCAATCATTTAACAGTCCTGTGACAGCCCTGGAGTTGCAAAAAAGAGGCAGTGGGAACGTAGCCAATTTATTTATGGCATCCCTTTATTGCAGTTTAGTAGCTGCAAACAAGGTAAGTCGGCTTATGTGACCCATCTGAATTTCATGGACCACAGATTGCCTGCAAACTTTGGTTTAGGATGGGTTGGCTGACCTGCAGGATGTGAGTTTGATACTTTTTCTACTGCACACTGCATCATCTTTTACAAGACTCGTAAAACTAACTTCTAAGGAAGACATTCTCACTCTTACACACTTCTAATTTTTTCCTGCTTTGAAGCATTTGACATAGTTGTCTTTTCTAGGTAGCTTTTCGATTCCACAAACTCTGAAAACAAAATAGCATGTTCGTCAACGCTAGCGTCTTTCTGCAGATTCCTTCATCCCCCTCTTGTTCTGATGAGACAAACAATGAGATTTTATGGCACGTTTCTGTCCATGTACAACTGGATTCTTGTACCATTCCTACGTGTCAGTAATATGATGCGGTTTATGTTTGTAAAAAGCTTCTGATAGTCTTTCAAAACACATCCAGGTTCTGGCATAGCATCTGCTGCAAAAGGGAGAGTGTCAGGCAACGAGCATGGACCAGGGTGGGCAAATCTTTTTGCCGCTGTCTCTGATTTTTTTTTTCTTGCTCTTGCCGAGCATTGAGGTGAGTGCTGTAATAATCTTCAGGAAGTTTATCACATTGGATCAGATTTGTGTATTCAGTGGCATAGCGTCTGCTGCAAAAGGGGGAGTGTCAGCCAACGAGCATGGACCAGGATGGGCAAATCTTTTTGCCGCTGTCTCCGATTTTTTTTTTTTCTTGCTCTTGCCGAGCATTGAGGTGAGTGCTGTAATAATCTTCAGGAAGTTTATCACATTGGATCAGATTTGTGTATTCAGCTAGTGTATGCGGCAAACTGGCTTCAAAATTAGTTTCTTGCTGTTGCAAGCCATTCTAATGGATGTCTGGATAATTGTCCTATCTGCATATGCAAAAAGGAGAAGGAAGTGATTGCATCCCTGGCCTTATTTAAAGGAGTGAAGGTTGTTCTGAAGATCTAGAGGGAGGAGATTGATGCAGCTAGGATACATTTAAATCAAATCAGTAAATTAATCAACATCTTGTTATGGTTGCGTAGTGAGCTAGATTTAATTAGGGGAAAAAAAGGAACTGGTGTGTGTGTATATATATGTATTTGGAGGAATAATTCGATATGGCTGGACTGTGTGATTGAGATACATGAGAGAAACAGGCCAGAGGATGGGTAAGTTTGCCACCGTCTGCACCATCTGTCAGTGGGAGATGCAGGTGGATTCAAAGCTTGAGATGTCTCTGGACCAGAGCACATCGACAGCTCTCGCTGCTATTCATTCCTCTGTGTGTTGTTTTGGGATTTTGCTGTTTTGAAACGATGTATGGCTCCATTTCTCTGTTTCTCACTTAATTTCATCGATGAATTCCTCAGCGCTGCTACTCCTCATCCTTGGCTTGGAATTTTCAGTCCCTGTGTTTATTTTCTTCATTTAGTGGGAAAACATTGGAGCAGGTGGAAGTAATCTTTAGTGCTTCTCTCAACTGCTTTTTTATTTTTCTTTGAAGCTGTATTTTGGAAGTTAAGGACTTAGATTTCAAAGTGGCTCCTGAGCAAGTGCCTCAGTCCTGAACTGGATACTTAAATCAGCAACAATTGCATCACCTGAAGGAAATCTTGCTGCTGCCAGCCTGGAGTTAAACACACCGAAATATGTCCCCAGCTGGGAGATGGAGAATCTTTCTGTGTTTTCCTTTTCACAACTTTTTTTGATCAGAACAGTTAAAAGTATGAGAGCTTTCCCATGTTAGGGAGTGAAGTGTGCTTGTTGAGACGCTCCTCGGTAGATCAGCACATTGGCATGGCACAGCACAGCCAGGCAGAGACAGCCTTGCTTAGCTCATGGGCAGATCTGGAGGACAGTGTGGACTGGATACGACCATCCTGCTTCTTTCCTGCAGATCCAGCTTGCTCAATACCTTTGTGGGCACCTCTATACCCAGCTGACTTCAGTCGTACAGACATGCCGTAACCCGCTTTTGCACAAGCTCCTTTGCTAAAAGACTGAATAACGCGAACGACTATTTTCATCGCTTCCTCCGAGACTTGTATATGTGCTGGGATTATCAAAGATTATATTCACCTTCAGGGAAGGAAGTGATGTATAAAAATACTCATTTTGAGTAAACCCTGTGCAGGTGTTGAAACCGATGCTTGTTTGATACATGCCGGGAGGGATCTGTTCTTGTGGTACCAATTAGGAAAGCCAAACCAGACACGATGAAGCTCACCAGGAAACGTCTGAGCGTGCCAGCTTCAGCAACGATCACAGGCGTTGGCAAGACGGCACAAATACGCAGCAGCTGTTGGCCTCTTTCCATGGTATCCATGTTAAGCATCTTTGTATTGGAGGAGATTTGAAAGCTCTCTGAACACCACTGGGAAACCCTCTGTGGTTTGGCTGCCTCAAATGCTTGTGATGCTCTTTTCTTCCCCAGCATAGCTGCTCCAGATTATTTGATCTGCTGTTTTGGATAGTCAGTCGTGCGATTGATGGCTCTGCAATAAAGTCAGACTTCCAGCAAAGACTGCTCTGTTTCAGCATGCTGCACGTTGTTTTCTAGATAACAGGAGAGATTAATTACTTTTGAAAGTTACTTTTTTTCCCCTCTCTATTGAAATGGACCAAATAAAGCCAAGGAGAAGGAAAGAATGTACCCGTCTGGTTTACCTAGCAGGACATCAACATTGTCAAAGACTGCCATGCTCAACCCATGTCGGGAAAGTCCAGTAACACCAGTCCAAAGTTGAAGTCGAGTGCTTCAGGTGTGTAGCAACCACCATGACTGTCGCTTGCATCTCGGTGGCTGAGTGGTTTTACGTAGAAAGTATTCCAAGTAGGAAGCTCACATTCAGGTGAGCCGAGGGCAATGTCAGGCTTTTAAGCATCTGCTTTTCTCTGAGTGCAACTTGGAGCTATCTGCTGGGATGGAGTAGATGCTCTCTTCACAGCAGTACTGGGTTTTACTGCAGGATTTGTTGCTACCAAACTTATTTGATTTTAAAACCAGAAGTACTTCTCAGCTGTTGCTTGAGCTTTTTGCAGTGCTAGTGTATTTTTTGGGGGATGGTTTCCTTCTGTCAGCAACTGCCCACTCCTATCTGAGGTGCTGAATTGTCCTTCCCTTGCTGTGTTGTTTGGAGTCTCCAGTTCTTTAAGAGATCACATTAGCAAAATTAGTGGAAGTTGTGTCAAGTATTGTTCTCAAATGATGTTAGTGTTTAATTGGCAGTCTGTTACCTGATGTCTTTCACTCACCTCCAGGACTCTGCTTTCTCATTATGTTAGTTTTAGGAAATATTTTAATGACTCACATTCCTTACAGTGGTGGCCACCATGGTGGCAATGATGAAATAACCCACAGAAGCTGGATGACCTTAGGAACTGGAGTAAAAGAAAGGGGATGAAATTCAGTAGCACTAAATGCAGGGTCATGCACCTGGGGATTGATAACAGAAATTTCAGCTCTAAACTAGGAGCTAATCAATTAGAAATGATGGAGGATAAGAAGTGGTACTGGTTGATTACAGAATGACTGTGAGCTGCCAAAGCGATGCTGCTTGGAAAAAGGCAAATGCGACCCAGGCAGGGTATTGCCAGCAGAGACTGCAAAGTATTAATGTCACTGTACAAGTCTCTGATTAGAAGTCACCTGAAATATTGGATGCAGTTTCTGGCTGCTTATATTGAGGGGAAAAAAGACTATTTAATGCTGGACTAAAGTAGTGTGAAAGGTGATACAGTTGCTTACAAAAGACATATCGAGCACCTTGAAGGGGTGGTAAAGAGCTATTGGCTGAAAAATGGGGTTGCCACAGATAGGAATAAACTGGCCCCAAAATAAATTTAACCTGGAAATTGGAGAAAGATTTCAAACAAGTAGAGAAGTGAGGTCTGAACAGTGAAGGCAAGAAACTTGATTTGAGCTTGAGATAGGTATGAAGGGGGAGATGCAGGAGGTTGTATTCAGAGGAGCTGAAGGGTGAATTTAATGACCCTGGAAATCCTTTCCAGTTTTTTGTTCTCATTTGACACGCTTCAGGTTTTTTGTTCAGTTTGTATTTAAATGGGAGGATTTCAAAGCGATTACAGGGAAGACTTGCTGGAATCATCCAGAGTTTTCTGTTGTTGGTTATAGCTGCAAATGAAAGAAATGTTATATTTATTTTAGAAAACAGCTACTGCTGTTGTCTCTCGTAGAAACCAATACATTTTTGTCGTTACTGAAGCATTCTTGAAGTCTGAGGAATGATGAAATCTTTAATAACTTTGTGCTTGCCTGTATTCTCCTGGACTTTTGGGAAATATCAGGTGTTTGTGGTGCTGTTGAAATTAGCTTGGAAACAGAAGATGTATCATACCAAAAAAACCACCCAAATAAAAATCCTCCAAAACCACCAAAGTCAAGAGTGGCAGATGACTTTGAAATAGTCCATAATTACCAAGCCTGCAACTGAGAAAGTGCCGTCTGCGTTCAAGAGCTCTAGTTAGTCTAGAAGGAAAAAAAAAAAAAGCCGAAAGAACCAGAATTACATAGATAATGAAAGAGCTAAAAACGCCTTGGTTTTGTAATGTAGATGAAGGCAAGGTGTCATGATAGGAACACATTTACATATTAGAATTATTTAATTATCGTATCTTGTCCTCTAAAGAAGCAAAATGGTCATGAATATTCATGTCTTCAATTAAAATATTAATGGCAGACTGAGACTTCGGTTTTTAGGTCTCCAAACACCCATAAACAGTTTTATTTAAATGCAATGAAGAGTGGAGGTCGAAAAGGAATTGCCTTTTTGTTCTCAGGTTGTAGAGAGGCTGGTGTTCTCCTTGAAGACAGAAGGACGTTATTTGCTCTGCATTTGCTCCGTGCTAGTTTTAGAAAGGAGTTTTGTGGGTACCTCTGCAGTGCCCCCGCGTCTGGCTGGAGCTGCTTGCTGCTCCGACAGCGTCCCGTAGCCTTGCTGAGGACTTGGGGAAATTAATTTACCCTTAAATGCAGACCCAAAACCCGCATCAAACACATTGCAGTGATGTTTTGTTTGCATTTTCAGTCTGTAGGTGCAAGTTACTGCCTCTGCCTATGATACCTGTGCAACAGAGCTCTTTCTTGCAGCTCCTGGCTAGTTTTGATGATCTGTAGTGTCTTCAACTGTACCCATTTCACTTCTTCTCCAGTGTCATTACAATGAGCATGCTTTGGTGTCATCAAAGAAATTAAATTAAACTGTCCTGCTGGCTTTAACTCAAGGAAGTTGAAGGTTTCATTGGTAACTACATCTATCCAAGCAGGCAGCTAGCAAATGTTTCCGTCTTGTAAATAGTTTTAAAGAGATTGACAGTCTTAAAATAGTAACATATAATGAAAGGTTGCTCCAAAAGTATTCAACTAACCCTTACAACTGATTTTGTTAATAAAGAGCAATTCATTAAGAGTAACCACACAGACGAGATCCAGCATTTTTTTGTTTATCGGCAGGGAGGAGGGTGTACGTTCCATTTATATGATCAAAAATAATTAAACTGTTCAGGGTAAACAATTAACTGAATGGATACAAGCCTTTTGGCTGTTATTTTGTGTGTAACTAAGCATACTGTAGAAATAACTGAAAATGTGCTCTTTTATGTTTAAGTTAGAGGCTGGGGCTCTCTTTCAGGTAAAAACAGACATCTCGGGGGTTGGATCGGAAAGCAGGAGAGGCTCACCTGGCCCCAAAGGCAACGGATTTGGGGTCTGATGCAGCATCCGTAGAGGGTCCATTTGGAGTTATCTCAGAGGTTCATTGGTGACCTTAATGTCTTAAAGAAAATTGTGATAGAGAAGATTGGACACACCGCAGTGTATATTTGGGTTTTGAAATGTGTTGATCAGCAGCTCCACTCCCAGTGTTGAATCTGCATCTTGCTCCCTCTGTTGCAAAAGCCCAGATGCTACGAGGACCGATGCACTAGGAGTACATACGTAATCTATATCTTCTTGCTTTAGTAAGGGGAAGCAAATTCTTATATCTACTTGATTTAGAATTTTATTTTATTTTTTACTTTTTGTGATCAATGCTTTTATTTGCAAAAGAACAACTTTAATTCTTTATTGCCTTATGCGTTATCTGTTATACAGTCATGTACAAAGCTACTGAAATAAAAATTGTTTTCTTATTTGAATTTGACTGAGTTTGCTAGTACTGCCAGGCAGAAAGTAAGCAAGCCAGAAAGCTCCCTTGGCTGACAGAATGAAATCAGTTTTCTCACCTGGTCATAGAAGAGGGACATTGAACTCCGAAAGCTTTATGGTCATTATTCTGTACAGGCTCAATTTAATATACAAGTTCTAGACTTCTCCCTAAAAAGGAGTGTTCATACTTTTGTTAAAGCCCCTTTTCGCAAGAGCGTACATGGAAAATAGAGATATGCCTTTATGGATGCAAATGGATGATGGTGTACGCTTCCGCCCATGGTCTGAGCTGCTGGAGGCAACGCCAGCTCCGGGCTAGAGGTCACGTTCCTGCCTAGCACACTTCTGTGCCTGAGCTAATAACCCTCTTCCTCCTGCAGTATCTGTATGAACTCATCCATGTAGATACGCCCATAAAGAAATATGTTTCACGTGAGCCGACACCAACTTCTACAATATCTTGCCTTTTATAAGGATTTCATTGCATGAGGTGACTGAAGACTATAGCATTTTGTATAAATGACCTGGCTAGTGAGCAAATCCTTGTTGTTCTTATAGTTTTGACTTTTTATAGTATTGTTGCTTACAGTGTAGATCTGGAAGGTGTGAAGCACTGCGATATCAGAAGATTTTGTGCCTGAGAGCACTTGGGATGTCTCCTCTGTTTTACTCTCTTGGTGCGTGCCTGGGAGAGCCCAGGTCCATCTTTGTGAAAACTGCTGTTGTGCTACCTCTTGGCCATGCCGCTGCAGAACAAGCCACAACTGCTTCAGCCACCTTGTGTCCCAGCTGTGCTGAAGGCATCTGACAGTGCTTGAAATGAAGGTGATCTCCCACTGTTGGTATCTGGAGTGAAGTGATGCAAGGGATGGGAAGCAACTACTGCGTACTTGTTTTACATCGCCACCTCGACACCGCAGCTGTAAATCAGTGTCCAGTTGTCCTAGGTGTAAATAAGCATGGGGTTTTGATTTTTATTTAAAGAAAGAGCTAGCAGAAGCATGAGCTGGCACTGCCAAGGATATGAGGGACATTATCCGAAATGGTTGCCACCGCAAAGGCTTTTGGAGGATTCAGGAGAGCCTTTTGATTTGCTAAGCAAACTGTTGGGGAGCTTATGAAGAGTGATTCAAAAGGCAGAGGAAAGATGCCATAAGTGGTTAGCACCGAGGAGAACATTGAGATATCTTGAACTATTTCCATATTGAGCCATTTTGCAGGTTTTGTGGCAAGATTCAGACCTTTTTGCTTGCAAGGAGTTAAATGCAGTTCTTGACAGCTAGGGCATGAATGCTGCATAGACATTCTTGCATTTGTTTTGAACTTTAAAAAAAACAACAGTCTGATGAGTTGGAGCAGGTTTTCCCTGAGGGGAGACTATAGAGTGTAATTTCATTACAAAATATAGTGCTTGGAGATGGACTGGAGTTGGATTTTTTTTTTTTTTTTTACCCTAAGGGATTTGACATTTCTATTTCTTGACATTTCTCTCATTGTTAGACTAGCTTCTTTGCACTGCTTTTTTTTTTCCCCTCCCCTGGTGAAACTGTAGCTGTCTCCTTGAAGCTTGGAGTGTCTTTTCTTGTAGGTAAAACTGGTAATAGTTTGAATTAGTTCAAAAAGCAGATAGTTGGGAAAGGAGGCTACACTGTAGTGTGTAAGTGTGTAGCACTGGGACACGTGTGATCTATTGCCAAAAAAAGAATGAAGCGATAGTCCCTTGAACATGGGTACATTGAAAACTGTCATTAGGAAAGGATGTTTCATGGTAACAAGAGATGTAAAAATAGTAACAGGTTACTCAGAGGTTTGGCTTCAGGTATGTTAAGTACACCAAAAGTAGCATCTGAGACAGTTTTGTTCCTGGAGCCCATTGTTTTAAGACTAATGGATGCTTGTACGATGTTTTCCTGATTTCAGCCACTTCTCTTCACCGTTCTTTTCTGCAGACTTTGAGTTAAGTGGTAGCGTAGCAAGCCAGCTCATCTAATGCGTTGGAAGGCTTTGTCATTTATTCGCAGGGGAACAGAGTAGATGTTTTTCCACCTTCATCTGCAATGATCCCATGAAAGGCATGTCACGTTGCGTTCTGGTAATGGGCAACAGTCTTCTGGCAGAGTTGACAGCATTACAGCTATTCACAGCACAGCGATGTCGGTTAGGGATGTTAGGGAGTCTTATCCTCTGCGACCAAAGTCCCTGCTGTAATCATAGCTCTACAGGCAAAGCTATAGTTTTAACCAGTTATTGCACGGCTCACCTTGCTTTAATGGTACAAAGCTATTTTACATTAGACAGAGGTCATCCTTTGAGACCTGGTGGTTTCCAGCCTTATTTTGATTCCTCCTAATATTTCACGTGGTCAAGTACGATGGAATTTTTTTTGCGGTGGGGGGAAAATCTTCTCACCATCAGCTGATGGTGATGAAGAGTCAGTCAGCTGATGGTGAGAGGCACAGAGTCATCTTGATGCCTAAATCCTTTGGTTTTCACTGCTCTGAAAAAAAGCCTGGAAAACTGAGTCAAGCATCAGCCCTACAAAAAAAATCCCATTATTAAAAAGGTTATAAATTCCTCCTTGAGAAAGAGCAAGCAACTTTTTGCTGATACTCTTATTGCTTTAATTCATATTTAATTTTCTAGGTTGAAGCATGGTCGTTGCGATTGCCAAGCCCATGCTTGTTGGGCTCCTTCGCTTGCTGGCAGCTGCTGGGGTGCAGTGTACACTGAGGGTCTGTGCCTGCTCGCTGCTCGGCACGCCAGCCGATAACTTCTTGATGCCCCGCAGCACAGTGCCTTGCCTTAGGAGTACGATACGGATCTCAAAATTCATTGGGAGGTGGGAAACCTTTTAGATCTGCAGCTTCTCCTGTGTTGTGGGACCCTTTGTATTACTGAGTGTCGCTCCGAATAACACAACCCTTTTCCTGTGTTACAGTTTGGCTGCTTTCCTCAGTTGTAAGTAGCCCTTGTAGGGGAAAAATGGAGGGGGGGAAGTGCTCTCTGAACACTCCCTCCATCAGATAAGGCTTCCTCTGCTTCTGATTTTTCTTGATGAACAGTAGTTTTCAAAGTAAGTTTTGTGGCTGTTTGAAGCTGAAAGGTTAGGACCACAGCAGAGGGGGACCTCTGAACTCAGTAGTCCTTTCAGATGCAGAATGGCTTACATCTATTTTTAAAGAGAGAATGATGGATTTGCAGACGGCAGTTATAGGTGGTACAACACAGCTTGGAGATAGTGTTGTCCAGACTTTTCAGTGTTACTGCAAGAAGAAGCTTCCACGCCTGGGGAATGTACTCCGAAGCGTAGGAATAACTTTGGCTTGTGCCTGTTCCTCTGCCTTCTTTTAAAATATGCACTTGATGCCAAGTTTAATTTTTGCTTTTGCCATTTCTAGTTGCTCTGTACTGGTGTGTGCACTTCTGCTTCTTGCGGTTGAGCAAAAGAGCACATATTTCTTTTAATTATGAAATTATAATACAAAGTATTCCAAGATGTAGGTAAGACTCCACCTTGCTAGATAGTTACTGTTGATAGAGCCTGCTGAATCAGTAGAAACCACAAATTAATTTTTTTTTCTGATGAAGCTGAAACATTCAAATCTTGGCTTCTTTAGCCTATGACTGCTGAATGCTTTTAAGGAAAATTTAAAATAAGAAAATTGTTAGTACTTGAATAGTTTTTTCGACATGTACCTTTTGAGCTTTTCTTGTCCTTGATACCTGCATAGCAGTAGCAACAAGTAAAAAGAAAAAAATAAAGAACTCTCTTAAGAAATATCTGTAAAGCAGAGCTCATAGGAGTTCTTGGTCATTGCTTAGGAGAAATCTTAAGTTTCCTGTCTATAGAACTGTACAGAAACACATATGGAAAGGACTGGTCATTCTTCTTTCTAGAGTTTGTTATATTAGATACAGAGTGATTCTGACATATTGGTTCCTATGAAACTGTGTTTTGTTAAAGTCGCCAGGTTATTCTTGTGCTAGCAGTGGCTTTGATTAAGCACTGTATTAGGGTCATATCCTAGAATAACAGCATTTCTGAATCCCTGGCTGCATTTGAAAGAATTGTGATTAAAGTTCTGGCTGTTTTCCTGCACTTGCTAATGTCTGCTGAGGGTTGAGTTACCCTCCTTTTTATTGGCGCTTGAGTTCTGTTACGGCCCCATGTGATTTTGTGCCAATATCAGTGACAGTCTCCGGGGGAAGCAGTTTTGCATTAAAATGCAAGAAGTAAAAGCTGTAGCAAAATTAACACAGGGGTCTAGAATTTCCAGTGCGACTTAATAGCCATGGTGTTGGTTGTTTTCTAAAGTCTAATTCATCTTTGATTGAATTTCAGGCAAAACAAAGCAAGGAGGATAAGGAGGTGGGGAAACCCATCTAAAAGAGATTATGGATGAACAGGTTGAAAAATGCTGCCTGACAGGTCATACTCTGAGCAATCTGATAATTTCTGCTGGCGCAGGGAGTTGTTTTGTGCATTTTGTGCACTGGCATGGACAATCCATTTGAGTTCCCTTGGGGAAAACCCATGTTATTAGTAGGGATCATTCTGCATATTGCTGGAAAATGAATTAATTCACACTAGTGTATGCACAGATGAGGAGTAAGGACATTCTTTTGTTGCTATACATTTATAGAGGCATCACAGTGTTGAATAACCAAGTAGGATTTATTTTGCCTTGTTTTACGTGCCAGATTTGTACCGTTTTCAAGACTTGTCAAAAGATTGGCAAATTTATCTTCATTAGAACTGATGCATTCATTAATATGCCGAAAACAAGTCTATGACAGCTTTCTTGGACAGCATGATGGTTACTGTAGTCCCAGCTATGTACAGTTTCTAAATCTTCAGTTTTCTTCCTGTGTGCTCATGTTAAAATTTATTTCTGTAGATGTATACTTCTTCTAGAAGACCGTACAACATTTTACACTATTTATTTCATTATTTCTCATACCAGGCCCATAAGAGGGGCAATAGCAAATCTGCCCCATCTCAGAAGTGGGTGAGTGGAGATGCAGCCTAGTCCAAGGTCATGCCGTGAGCCTACGGCCTCACCAGATCTATCTTGCCGTAACTACCGATTCCTTTGTCTAAAATGGCCGTGAACTTTTAAGTATTAAAAAGGAAGATGAAATGTGGGAAGTTTTAGAGTTAAACAGTTTATAAGATTATAAACCAATAAACGACTGATGTCAAGAAATACCTTTGTCTTATTTCACGTGCTTTCTCTGTTTGCTCACTGTTTTTTTTTTTTTCTTCTGCATTAAAACCGAAAAGAAAACATGTCAGGAATATAAAAAATTCAGGTAGGAGCCATTTGCCACCACAGAAGATAAGATAAAGAAAGAAAGCTTTGAGAAGAAAATAGTTGAAAAGCGAATGCAGTGTGTAATCACAGCTCATTAGCTCTAGCATGTTTTCTGGCTTCGGATAAGGATTTATGCTGCAGCCATGCTTTGGAAGAGCTTACATCTGTACACAGTAGTTTTAGGGAAACCAACAAAATAGCAAATATGCAAGCTGACAAATACATTAATCAAAGTGCCTGCTGCTGAGTCGCGTGGCCTGGAAAAAAAAAAAAAAGAGGAGGAAAAAAAGTATGCATTTTAAACAATTTCTGTAGCTGAAGGGAGACTTTACATATGTGGCTGACACACTGATCAAATGATAAAGTAGAGTCAAATTGAACCTCAACCTTTTGTACAGCCTGTGAAAGTTAAGGCACGCTGCCGTTTTTCAAGGCAGATGGAGTGTGAGCAACTAATAAATCAGGTTTTGAAACATTAAAGAGCAACTTATTTAAATGCATATGGTAGTGGATTTCAGACAAGACAGTATAGGAGAGCGTAAAAGGATTGGGCATGGGAACATCAGCAGAACAATATGTCTGCGCACCAGCTATGTGACTGCATCCAAATCAGCTTCTTGTACTGAAGTCCTGCTATGTAGTAAATGAAGGGTAATGACAATTGGTCAAAAGCAAGCAGGAAAAGCTGTTTCAGGCAGAAATTTCAGGCAGTGTGTGGTGGTGCAGTCAGTTTGGTAAGTTGGAGCCATATTCTGTGTTAAATGTAAAGCTGAAGTCTAAGCATGACTTTAAGAACAGTGAATAAAACCCTTGTTCCTTTTTGTCTGCAGCACTTCTCAAAACAGCTTTACCAGGGGAAGGCTGGAGTCACTATTGCAATTCCACTTTTGGGAAGCTGAAACACAGAAACCTGATCAGGGTCACAGAGGCCATATTAGACCCATGACTTGAATGCAGATCTGCAGTTGAGCACTAGCAAAAACTTTTATATGAAGTCTGGGTTGCATGATCTGCATCAGCTGCCTGTTGGTTTCTGGACTGATTTTTTAAGATTTTCATAGCAATGTGTATTCTCATGGCTGGGAACTCTGTACCTGTACAGAACAAAACGCCATACTGCTGTCATCGTGGTGAGTAGGACTCGTGCTTGTGCTCCCTTTGAGCAGAGAGGCGATTTGTGGCAGTGTTGCCTCTCCTGCTTTTGGAAATTATTTTTCCTTCAGTATGGTTTGAAGCCGAGTGCATGCTCTACAAACTTGGAACACAAGCTACAGCTCTCTTCCCTTCTTTCCCATCTTTATACCTGGAAGGGATTTGTGATGGTCCAGCCATCAGACTTGACTTAACTTCAGCTGGGATTTTCAGATCATTGTGGTGACTGACGTGGTCCCAACCCCACAGCAAACAGAGTTGGTGCATATTTTGGAAGCTCTGGATTCCTGTGTCCGTACTAGTCCCCCAGCACAACAGCCCCGTTGCTCTGTGAGGCAAACGGAGAACCAGCAAGGAGCCCTGCCTGAATTTCTTCACATTTGTGTCTTTCCAGTGAAAGCTTGTTAGGTTGGAAAGCTGCTCTGCAACCCATGTTAGGGTGCATCACCCCAAACGCTGCTTCTGGGAGAATTGCTGAGATTTTTTTCACTTAAGGAAATAGTACAGAAATGAAATGTGATGTACTTTATAACCTTAAAGGTCAGCTTCCTTGTCTTTCTTCCCCCACTTCACATCTTTTTCGTCTTAATTCCCACCCCACCTCTCTGTCAAAGAAGAAAAATGTTTACAAACTAACTGAACAGATTGAAGTATATGGTCCATGTGGATCCAGGGTGTACCTGTACTTGGCTACGGCAGTGTTGGTATCTCCCGTGCAGAGTTTAGTGCCAGTGACAAGTGATGGACAGACTGGAAGCTGGGAACAGTCTGTTGCCCTTGGAGGCAGTTAATCATCTCAGAGCTCCCTTCCTACCACTGCAGAGCCCTCGCCCCAAGGACTGACAGCCAGTATTTTACAAGTAGTTAGCCACCTAATTCCCATTGATTTTGGGTCTGTTGTAGTGCGGATGTCATCATCTCTCTGATCTCTGTTGATTTTGGTAGAAGGTAGGGTGCCTATGTGTTTTTCAACATCAGTCCCTTACTCCTGATGGTCTGGTCTATAAATTCACAGCTGCCATGATTAAAAAAAAGTGTGTGTGATTGAGAAGCAAACAAGAAATGCAATCTTTCCTTTGTCAGAAACCTTTGCTAAATCGCTTCGCCCCTCAAGCAAGGAAGTAATCAAGTATTGGCCTGAGCTTATTCTTGTCTATCTTGATAACGTGTGGATTTTTTTTTTTATTTTTTTTTCTGGTGCACCTCACCTCTCTCCCTCCTGTTGAGAGAGAGGGAATAGGAGCCCCACATGCTGTGTCAGCAGGCAGGTAGGTCACTGCCAGAAACAGCAGAAACAGTGCTCGCTCTACTGCAGTTCGTGGGTGAAGAGGACAGAGGGAACATCCTTGCTACGTAGGAGCAGACAGAATAGTCTGCCTAAAATAATCCACTAGATGCCACTAGAAGATGAGATCCCTCACGTCTAGTCCGTGGAATCCTAAAGTGGTTGGCGTTTGAAGGGCTTTCTAGAACAATTTTGTATCATTCACTTATAAATAACCTTTGCTTTACTTGGAGTGCTGAGTTTCAGTTCCAGTTGTACTGGCAGACCCGTAACAGCTCCCGCCCATGATTCGTAGGAGTCCAGCAAGAAGGGAAAAGAACATGACTCAGAAACAGAAAAGCATTAACCCAGAGCTGACCTATGCCAGCAGGAAAGTGCAGTGTTTCGAGGCTGTCTGCCAAACGGTATTCTTAATAAAAGTTTAAGTCTTCAAAGATGGTGTTTGCTCAAAAGGAAGGGTCTATGGATTTGGAAGTTTAATGATTATTTTCTGTGGAGCTGGCCTGGAAACACAGCTGGTTGAAACATGGGGCTGGACAATTCTGGGGTTTCTATTATATTTGTTCATTTGGATAAACCTAATCAGCTTCAGGGAAGACCTACCTAGATTCTGTCGCACTGCTTATAGGGCTGCCTGTCTAAGGTCAAGGCGCTTGAAGCGCTCAGAAAAGCTAATTTTAGGTGCGGGATGCTGGATTCTTTATGTGCTTTGTTCCCCAGTGGAGACTGGTCTGGAGAGTGGACCAGATCCTTCCCCATCCCTTCCCTCTGCCCTGCTGAGGTTGGATGGTGTGGGACAGCAAGTGCCAGGACAGCTGGTTGCTGAGCCCTTAATTCAAGCACGCGCTGCACCATGTGGGCTCTACTAAAGCAGGTATCTTAGAGCAGTTTGAAAAATGGCCTGACTGCAGTTGTTTGGTGATTCAAGACATGCAAAAGAATTTTAGAGAAGATCAATCATGTCTGTTTCCTATAGAAAGAACTTAAATGTGCATGCCAATACATTGAATCACTGCTGCGAATCAGTATAGTAAAAACAGGACTTGATGCTTGTGTTGTGTGTGGCTTTGTTTAAGCGGGTGCAGTTGTAAGACAATGGAGTCCTAATGTACAAAAAGACGGAGACTTCCATTACAAACCCCCCTAGTTACTGTTCTGTAACAGCGCAGATCAATCGCTCTTTTCTGTTGAGCTCTGTTTTATAATAACCTGCTTTGCTCTCTTTGGGCAGCTGTTGCTTTCTTCCCTTGCATTCTAAATGAAAATGTGTATTTCCATACCTGGAAGATGGTATACAGGTAATAACTATGTTGTTGACTCCACATGATCAAGAACTTTTCGGAAGGACCGTAAGGTCTAAACTGGTTCCTTTTCTCCTGTAAGTTTGCTCTGATGCTCGGAGTGGAGGAGGTGGCATTGATTTGCAAGCTGTTTTGATTGCTTGATTGTTGTGGCTTCAAAGCCTGTTTCTTTATTCTTTTTAGGTTGCATAGATTAACGTGAAGTGGCTCACTAGGAAGGGTGCTTTGATCACAGAGAGGCGCCGAAGAATTGTTCACTATGTGCCTGGAACCTCTTTAGCTGAAAAGTTTGCAGTTGCAGAGAGATTAATGAAGTTGTTCTGTGCTAACACAGGGGATAGGAGGGGAAGAGAGCAAACAGAGGTTTGCCTACTGTCCTCATGGTTTTTGGGTGCTTGCTGTTTCTGTTGAGACCAAATTAATATTTCTTGGATGTTTTGGAAAGGGATTTACTTATTAGCCACGTATCTTTGTGTCTGAAAAAATTGTGTGTCTGATAGGATTTAAAGCATATTGGGGCTGAGGATGAAATGGATTAAGACAAATACAGCTCCAAAACAATTAGGTAATGTGTTACGGTGCTCTGAAGTGACAGTGTAAGAAATCTCACCTTTTAAAAGTACTCTTCTTAGAGACAGAGAGAGCTTTCCTTACATTGTTGTTAAAAAAAAGAAATTACTTTGTTACTTACTATGATTTTAAAAGGTGCAAGGAGCCTCTTACAAGATGCTGAGCTACCTCCTCTCTGATGTCTTCACGTCCTTCAAGGAACAGATCAAGAGAGTGAGTAGTGTGTGATTCCTCTTCAGACGTGTTGTTGAAGAGTAATAACTTCCATATAAATCTTGGACCTTTACGGAGAAAATTGTTTCAATTAAAACAACCCTAAGCAAAACCCAAAAAATCTAGGAAAAGGAAATATAATCACTGTTATCACCTCTGGTTTTTTTGTGGGTTTGTTTGTGGCTGGTTTTGGTTTGGTTTTTTTTTTTTTTTTTTTTTTAATTTAGTGGTAGAGAAGTTACCTTGATAAAGGAGGAAATTGGAGGATGTGTCCCAGTGTGATCTTTTTTTACAAAGTAGGATCAAGCTTTTTCTGTAGACTTGGCAGTCCTTGGTTATAGAAGGTAACCAGCATCACGTTAATTGCAAAATTATGGATCAGGAAACTCCTTGCAGTGTGTTCCAGGGTTTTGTCTTTAAATGAGGAGCCATGATTTGTGTGATGGCACATATCTAACTTAGGGTTTGCCTTTGGTACTGCTTCAGTACACAAAATAGGTATAGGAATACTGAGAAGTTGTTTAATTCATATGTAAAGCAGCTGGAGATGCTTTTTGAAGATTGCTAATCCTTAGCATTTCTCTCATGTGCATCAGTATGTTTTCCATACAGAGTAAATTAGCAAAGTCCAGGTCTACCTCAAATTGCGGTGGGCAGCTTTGAATTTGAGTTACTTCACAGCAGAAGAAACTAGCGTTTTTCTGGGGAGATCCCTTCTGGGAGAAGAAATCTTGCCATCATCCTTCTGAGACCTGCTCTGTACGTAGATAACAGGACGTTAGCAGTAAACCTGTGATATCCACGACAAATATTTAAATTTTTAAAATACTAGGCAGAATGGAAAACTTGAAGCACTCTTAAAGTTTGTTCAGACTTCAAATGTGTGCAGAAATTCTAGTTTTCTTGGTAATCTAATGCTTTTTCATATTGAAGCATGACATTTTAGGCTCCATTTCAGAAACATTCAGCTGCATTACTAATGGACCCGTCTCTGACTCCCACTCGCAGCGGTATTCAGGTGGGCACACTTCGTTGCTAGCACAGCGTGAGGATATCATTAACTGTATGACAAATTTCACTTCACCTCAAAAGTTTTTCTTCTTTTTTTTTTTTTGGTCTCCTATTTTATTACTAGGCAGATTAAATCAGCAAGCCAATGCTCTTAAGAAGGAACTGCTACAACAATAGTACTTTCTGACAGCTGTGGAAGTTTGGGGTTTTTTCCTAGTGCCTATGAAATGTGGCTATTACAGTTTCTTGCCTTATGCTAAAAAAAAAAAAACCCAACAACAAAAAAAACCCAAACCATGCAACCCAAATGAAAGATTTCTGTAGCGTGGCATTGCTGAAGCAATGATGTATACTCGGTCCAGATGGTTATTGGAGTGCTGGGTACATCGTGATGTTGTACATCGGTGAGCATGGATGGTTAGTCCCGTAGTCAGTGCTTATAGTGAGCTGTCATGGCAATAAAGTTGAGCACTTACATACAGTTGAAAATCTTCAGTGCTCACTGGGAATTAGGCTTTACAGCTCCTTTTCCCTAATGAGGCGGATAGTTTTCTTCTCTTGGAGTCTGCTCATGTGTATGTGGCATGCGTTCGGGACAGCCTGGCAGTGCAGTATTTGCATGCTTAGCTCTGGTTTGAGAGACTATGCAAACTGCCCCTCTGATAATCATCTTGATAAGGAGAAAAAGAAAAACAGTGGGCATTTTTTCTACTCTTCCTTCATCTGCTACCTGTTTTCTGTGGAGCTGCCTGGTATTGGTTTCTTTGGATGAATGATCACTCACCTCCCCGCAAGAGATGCTTTTGGTAGGAATCAATAAGGATGAAGGGATATTCATGGTGTATTTTTATGGACATGTTTGTTGGGTCTCCAGCGCAGGGCATTGTCTGCAGTGGAGGTATCATGTTGGCTGGTCAATGTAAATGCACATTTCAGGCCTTGATGTAGACAGGGAGAGTCCCCACTAGAGATTTCCCCTTGAATTTCCACTTGAATATCCAGGCAAAGGCATTATAAGCTCTCTCTTGCTCCAGTTTGGGCTTTTCTCCAATGGGTATCATAACAAAACTGCTGCGTTGTGAGTTGTGGCAAATGGCAGCATTTGCTTTTCTGTAGTGTGGCCATGCACGAACGGAGCTGTGCTGATGTCGGCCTGTGGCGACTTAGTTCAGGGTCCACAGAGGTACAATGGCAGCGTCGAGAGAGGTAAAGGTAAGAGGTGCAGCGCAGGCTGCTGGCATTAGCAAGAACTGTTGCAGTGCTGGGTTGTTGTTGGTATGTACGGGGCATCATCAGGAATAAGATTTACATCTTGGCGTATTTTTCAAGGTAAAATATTTAAATACAAACAAAATTACTTTTCCTCGTAGCTTACACCTACATGCAGAGCATTCATTATTATTGAAAGCTAAGAGCAGAAAAGATGTAAAAGCATATTTTTCTCTCAGTGCTGGTGTTCTGGTCTTCTTAAATCTCACATAATATGGCCAAGCAGATAAGACAGATTGTTTTATTCCTTGCTATGGAGTTCATCCCAGTCAATAATATTGATTAGTGCAGGATGACTTGATGTAACAAGAATAACACCCCTTTCTTAGTCTGAGCCTGTATTTCCTAGTTCATGCCTCAGTAGTTCATGCTTGGATGAATTCTTCAATAAGTCAGTTAAGACACAGACCCCACTGGAAACTGCACGGTCTGACATTAATAGGGGAAATTAATAATTTTCTTTTCCTAGAAGTCGTGCCTCTTTTTTCCACGATTAAACTGTCACATTGTGCAAGTTAACTTTTTAAAATGCACAATGAAATTCCTGAACTTCTATTTTTTTAAGAGCTACCTCTTTCTAATTACAATCAGTAAAGCTTTATAAACTCTGTTCTCAGCTGATTCTTTGTGCTTCCCGAGCCCTTCTGTTAGTGTAGGGATTTATCAAGATGCTTCATGTCCTAACGGTGCATTTGCGGAGCTGAGTCAGCTTGTGGAAGTACTGTGACTGCAGATATCCAGAGGATGGATGCATAGATTTCTCACTCCACAGGGAATTTAACATTGTCCCTTTTACCGGCGCACCGAAACAGCATCTTTGAATCTACACCAGTGCTGTGAATTCTTGTACAAAACACTCCTGACCTGGAGGGACCGTTGAGGGTATGGAAGAACTGGTGTCAGTGGCCTGCTTGGTCCTTGGACGTTGCTGTGAGGTTGCTAACAGGAGGGTCGATTAAATCAAGTCATCGAAGAGCTTTTTTTGTAGATTGGTTGCAGGTGATGGCCTAAAGCATATGAACTTCACTTTGAAAAGATCAGGGTCACTTACTCATCGGTTGTGTTCTTCCTCTTAGACTTTCCAATGTGGAAACACTCTTCTTGTTTCGAGGCAGACAGTTGTCAGGGTCAAAAAATTCAATAATCCGCTGGTGGTGTTTTGATTTCAAGTACTTTGTCATTTTCCTGCTTATAAAGCTATCATAATAATGTGATTAGGTTCTGTATTTATTATTATTCAATCATTAAGGAGAGTTCACATGCAAAATGAAAAGGACTTGATAATATTTGGGATATACAGACTTTGCCTAAGTTCATATTTTGGGTTATTTAAGGTTCTTAGCCAAAAAACTTACTTGGTAGGATTACTTGTCAGATGATAACAGCAAGACGATGGTCTGTGCTTTGTGATGAGGGAGCATGACCAAAATACAAGGGATTATGTGCTGAATTGCTGCTAATTTCAGAACGAGATTTTTTCTGATGCTGTCATTTGCTTATGTGCGGGGCATCTGGCCTGTTCTCCTAAAAATGTTTTCTTCTGGAAGGGTAACGTGGACTTTGTTGCTATCAGGAAGTGCGGGGGTTTCAGGAAATTGAGATTTGCCCTCCCCCCTTTTTTCTCTCTCAGTATCCTAATTTAAAGTATTTTGGTGTTAGGGGCTGCCTATGGAAGTAACTTTGGTTCAGATGTAATGACGTGCAGGTGGGCGTTTCAGACTGGGCCTGGGGTGTACAAATAATGCTCTCTGAGCTTGTGTTTTACTACCAAGGAGTGTGCCAAACTCAACAAGTTTATTTTTCACGTAGCTGAGAGCCTGTTTGTACGCAGCTGGAACTCGGGCAACAGAGACTTCTGCTAGGAAATTACAAGACTGTGTAGGACATGGACTCCTGAGAGATCCAGACCCAGTAGTGTTAAATGTAATAAATAAGTTAAAATGTCATGTCACTGGCAATCAAAACCAAGCTACCTTCCAAGGGATTGAATGGTGGCAGCATCAGTCAGAGGTGCGGGAGCCTTCCATACAGCAATATGGAAACAGCAAAATTCAGTGAAGTGCTGCTCTTAAAACCCTTTCCAAGTGTGATGTGCTTCAAAATGCATTGTATCCACATGGACAAGACCTTGAGTGTTTATTACACAAGGTGAAGGCCCTTGTGCTTTTGAGAAAGGATAATTTAAGTGTGTGCTCAGGTGCAAATTAAGAGCTGTTAGTTCGGTTTTGGGCCGTTCCAAAAGCTGCTCAAGTCACTGAAACTTCAGGCTGGAGGTCCCCATTTGTCAGTGGGGTGACGCTTTGAAGAACCATGAGGCTCAAGTCTCTTAATGGTATCTGGGCACCTCTCATCTGTGAGACAGGTATCATGTTAGCACCTCCGGGCAGTACGTTGGACTTCAGCCCAACAGAGAAATTCATCTCATGTGGCTGGGAAGCTCTTCTGTAGTTGAAACTGGGTCCTGTGCTGTAGGAGACCTGCACTTAGCAGTCTTTCTGCAATACTGTCACTAACTACAGAAAGAGGAGCCTGAAGTAATGTATAACTACTATCTGTATTGTTCCTATCGCATTAGGAGTACTTTCTCTGAGCAGAAAGAGGATAGAAAGAGCGTATCTTCGCGTTAATTACTGATCTTTCACCAGGAATGAAGCATTTACAGACAGACCTAAATGTTTAATTACCACTTACTATCTAAAATTGAAGGGATGTTCAGATCTGTTAGACAACTTGTTTCATGTTATTTTCCAGGAGGACCAGATGATAACTTAATTGAAGGTGGCGGATCCAAGTTTGTCTGCAAACCAGGAGCCAGAAACATCACTATCATCTTTCATCCCCTCCTCAGGTAAGTAAGGCTTTTCTACATATTTCTCAAGGTGCAAATAATTAGAATAAGTAGAATTAACCTACTTTATGGGCACATTGCCACTTCTGAGGTAACATCCCACAGCAATGGGCTTGCTGTAAAGTTGTTGGTATGCACACGTGTAAAAAGTAATCACTAGTTGAGCTTGTTGCTCATGCTCTTTAATCTTTTTCAAAATTAATTAGCATACCAAGTGGGATTGCTTGCCTGGGTGACCCGTTTTCATTGAACAGTGTAATTTATTATTGACCCAAGTTGGGAAAAGTTTAGTTGCAGCCTGTCACAAATTGTTTATCGCTGGCTGTCCATTATGCTTATTAAAAATTCAGAAGGATACTCTATGAACTGCAAGGTAAGTTCATTCTTCGATAAAACAAGTATGGTCTACGGACTGCAAATTAAATGCCTGATCTAAAGTGCCGTGCCAGTTACTAAAATCTTAGAAATTCACGGCTCATCAAGGACTGCTGGAACCTCAAAACAGAGCAAGTCTATAATAAGCCTCTTCTCACCAAGTCACTCACCTCTGATACTTTAATTTTGCTCTCTTTACTTTGCAGTCTAACAGTTCATCATCTTAGTTTTGCCAGAATTAAATAATAACGATGTTTTTCTCAGTTCATGTCAGTCTTCCACCTCTGCTTTTTCCTTGCGGGGTTTTCCTTTATTGTCAGACATGTCCTTTCCTATTCAGTGCTAGCACCTTTAGAGAGCATTTCCTTCCTTGGCTCTGTTTGTATTACTCACTATCATGAGTCACTTAGGCAACAGGGCATGTTTCTCCAGCACTAAAAACAAGCAGTGATAAAAAGTAATTGGAATCTGATCCCCAGCCGAAGGAATATTCTGACTGCCGTCTTGGTAGCTGAGAAATGTGGTCATTTGTGACTTCTCAGGACTTAAAAATGCAGAGGGAAAGTGTGTAAATTCCTCCAAATTTACATTTCTGATGTCATGACACTAGATATTGGAATAATCTTGAGGACACGTTAAAATTTTTTAAGGTTTTTCAGAACTTCCCTTGAAAAAAGGGTTGCATACATTGTACACTCTTCATTTATCACTAGATGCCCATAATGAAATGGATAATTTCATAAGCGCGTTTTGTTTCAACCTGTCTCTCTTTTAAAATGGAAGCAACGTGCTAAAAATAAATTTGCCACAGCATAATTTATAGTTTTCAGCCGTTTTATTATGAGAAAAGATGGACAGTGGTTAAGATGCAATATGCTATTCAAGGTATGACCACTGTGATACGGACTTCAATCTCTTCATCTTTAATGAATTTACAGGCTTCTTTCAAGCACAGAGGGGGGCGGTGATGCTCTTATTTTTATTGATGAGGTACTCCACATTGATTTAGAAACTGGTGAAAATACTTCTTTCTTTCTATTTGCCTTCCTGCTTAATTTTTCCCCCTTTTTTTGCCATCCGAGTCAAACATGAGTGCTCTGCTTTAAATAGCACTTCTCACAAACACTTCACTTTCATTACCAGCTTGCAAGACAGGCAGTAGAAATAATTTGCTTCATAAAAAATAACTGCATCAAGATTAAGGTATCTGCGTACAATATATTTTTCATGCCAACCATCTGCAACATCTTAACTTCCTTGCATTGAGTAGTTCATCAATAACTGCATGAAGAGAAAGAAGATACTCCGTGACCCAGCTTACCCTTTTCTCACTGCAGAATGGGGTGAGTTTGGGTGTAGGTGAAGACTGTAGAAACTTTTAAAATGTGATTTTACCTACCTTAGCGATCGACAGAGTAAATATCTGGCATGAGTCGTTGCTCTCTCAGTTTTAACTCGTGATCCTCAACTTCGGCATGCACATGATGCATGGCATGCGGTGTATCTGGGATGACCATAGGACTGGATTTCTTTTGGTGATAACGATTCCCTACAGGGAATTCTGTTCCTGATGGGAGTAGATAGCAATGACCTGTCCTACCAGCAAACTGGCTTACCCATTGACTCCTGTTAAAATTGGCTGTATGATGCTGGCTGTGGTTGTAAAATGCTGAATACGGTGGATTTGCTAAAATACTGACTTTTGCAATAATTTCTAGCATATCATCTTATGTGTGCATTCCTTGTTGGTTGGATCTTTGTCGCCCTTTTCTAGACATTATTGTATTAAATGTCAAGCTTTCGAGGACGTAATTGCTGCAGAGGTGTGAAGTTTTCGCTTGCTTTATTTTCCATTTGTCGAGATTCTTTATGGCCTGCCTCAGTCATCTTTCATTGATGTCGCTTGTACAGGCTTAAAATGAATCTGTTTTGAATTCAAAATGATCGATATTTTATTTAGAAGGGGGTCTTTTTTTGTTATTTTTATCAAGTTCACATAAACATGTTGACAGACAAGTTTTAGCACTGTATGGGCTAGCTGATTTTATTAGGAAGCTGAGTGCTTCTAAAAGTATTAAGCTAACTGGATCACTGAGAAACCAGACACTGGTGTGATGATTTAAAGCCTGAGCATTGCGTTAAGCGATGGCTTTAAAACATAATTCAGCACAGTAACGTTAGGTGGAGTGTTGTAACCAGAGCATTCACATTCATCAGTCTGAATTTCTCTTTTTTTGTACTACTGATATGAAAAGTGTCATTGTCTATCACATCAGAGAGTTGCATAATCACAGTGTTAAGTTTACTGGTTATAATAGCCTTTTTTGGAATCCTCTTTTATTTAAAAAATGAGGTTGAGCTTGGCTCACAGAGTCGGCAGGCTTTCAGGGGGCTGTAAATTAGCCCCCATATCTCCAGCAATGAAAGTTTGTTTAGAGAAAGTCTTAACTTACAACCACGGAGAGTGTGAGGGCAAATACATACGCACGGTTTTCAAAGTCTGTCTTCCCTCGAATTCATTTAGAGCAATGAGCCAGAGCTGGGAAGTGAGATGTTACGTCGTTGGGGATTGGGTCCCTAATTTCCACTAGGACAATTGAGACGCACCAAGCCCCAGATTAATTACCAGGACTTAATGACACCACCACACACATAACAAATGAATAGTGAATTTTTGGAAGACAAGTGGGTATTCTAGCGGAGATGATTCCTGGGAATAGATTTTACTAACTACATATGAAAACTAATTGCACTTACAAATTGAAGAGGAATACACATCTGATTTTCCTTAATTACATATTGCGGGAGGTGTCAAAGTATAAAAGTTACCAAAAGAGTCCAGTTGCTTTCTTCATCCTTCGCTGCTAACCAGCATCTGCTTGGATCGTGAAAGCGCTGGTGTTACTGGTCTGTGGACTAACATCTCCCATTGGAGGAAGGAAACATGCGGGACCAATACTGAAGCCCTTCCGTTGTGGAATATTGAACAGCCTGAGTGATGTCTGTTGTAACATTTGTTTGGTGGGGATTTTTTTTTTTTTGGTTGTTTATTTGTTTCAGCTGGCATTTGAAAGGCACTTGGCTCTTCAGGGTAATAATCATTTTACATATGCTTTATAGAGTATGTTTATTACCAGACAATTGAAGAACAGATGTCTGCAGTCTTGAGGCTTAAGGGGGAGGGACAGGAGGGACCGGAGATGGAGGGGATGATGGTGTTTTGAATCGTGAAAGCACCGCTGATGCTAACTCAGTTGAACGTTGTTTGGATATTGGGTATCAAGGCCGCAAGGGTATCCATTTACTACTATCAGCCACACTTCATTAAGATCAAGCAGCAATTAAAAGGGTTGTAGGATGGAAGAGAAAGCAAAGTGTTCATTGATTCGGAAGAAGCAGTCACTTCTAAGCAAGATCGTGTCCTTGTGAAGAAGTGAACTAGAGAGGCCAAATTGACTTGGCACCCTTTGCCTCTCTATCGAATGGGCCGTGTCTGTCTTAGGGGATCTCCCCCTTTGCCAGATGGGAAGAAGCTGCAACGTGTCAGTGGTATTCTAATTGCTGCCTTTGATTTCAAAGTCTGGAGAGTAAGAAAGTGAAAAACAGTGTTAATTTATTAGAGTACCAAAAAAAAAAAAGGGAAGAAGGAAAGGCAGAATTACTGATTTGACTCTGCTGATGTTGTCTGAGATGCAAAGACTAAAGTTTAACGCTCAGGTGTGTGCATGGTCCAAGGCATTGCAAAGTTTGCTAGTTCTTGGTATTTCAGATTGGTCAGAGTGGGGGGAAAAGAGCAGATAACAATCTGACATTTTAATTTAAGAATTAAATGATTATGTTCATGTATACTGGTCCCCATTATTTAAAGCAGTAGCTTTTTACCTGATAGCATTTTTGAATTTCCTGTTTCTTCCTGCTTTGTTAATGGTAATAAAAGAGTGATTGCTTTTTTAATAAATAAAATAAATGCATTAGGGAATAATCAAGGACCATAGTAACTTACTTTTGCTGCCTGTTGATATCAGCATGTTCCTCACCAACTGGTGGCAATCAGCTCTGAACTGCTGAAGGTCAAATTTCAGACTCCGCTAGTAACCTGTCCTTGGGAGGGAGGTGCACAACGTACAGAATATGTACATACATGCAGGTACATAGGTATTAGCAGTGATGTTTTAGCTTTCCATGCTTTGGGAATAATTGTGTCAAGCTTCTGTTTAATTCAGGATATGTCAAGATAAAAGGTACTCTATGTAGAATTTAAATCCTCTGTTTATTTTGAAGATGTTGGGAGGGGATGGCAAAGTTGTCATCGGTTCCATGGGGCATCGAAGTCCTTTGGTCTCTGCGAACATCAACTGCTGCTGCAGCTGAGCAGTGTTCATAACTACATGACTGTAATTGATACAAAACTGTGTATATAACTAAGAACCCGTGTGTACCTCGCTGATAATCCCTTTTATTAGTATATATGTACAGCTATAATAATAAACGACTAATTTGATTTTAAAATATGCTGTAATATCTTGTAGTTGTGTACTATAAAATTAATATTTGATACTATGGGGAATGTGCTATTTGGGAAGCAAAAGGAGTGTGAAAATTAGATTAGTTTGTTAGTTACATTTAGTATGTTTAGACTCTGTTGAATGATACCAAGTATGTTAAGAAAAATGTGTGGTATTTTATCAGTCTAAGGGGGTATATATTATTATTGAAGTAGATGGAAAATGTCAAATAATCCTAGGGCACAGACAGTGCTAAATAATGAGAGCTGATGTCTTTAGCTTTTTGAGATCAAACCTAAAATACTTGAGTTTAGAGAAATCGATAAAACCGACTCAAGCTGGGAGAGGGAACTTATAATATTGACTGCTTACAGTTTGTATTTCAGATTGAATAATATTCAGAGGATAAGGGGTTAAGTAAAAAAAAAGTCTGAGATGCTGTTATGTACACAGGAAAACACTATTTGCAAACTTTTAAAGTCAGTGAACCCTTAAAAATATAACCATCCAGATTGCACGAATACTGGTTTTTTTAAGTCTTACATTCAGAACTGCTCTTTATCTTCAGAGAGAGGGGAAAAAATATCACTTAGTTAATCTAAATCTCGCTTCTGCAAAGGAGGCAATATATTCCCTTTGGAGAGGGAGGCTATGGAGGCAGGGAGATGGTGCCTCTCCGCAGGCGGGGCGGTGCGGCGAGACAAATGGGGCTCAGATCAGGAGATCTCGGCTCCTGCTTCTCGTTACGGTACCGGTAGTCGCCGCGATGCTTAATATTCCATCTTTATTTTGGAATTGTTAATACTCATCCTTGAGTGTGACAGATGCTTGATGCAACTTTTCATACACTCGCTGTTTACTTCAATTGACCTGAATTGAAATCTTAAGGGTTGACGAGTCCCTTGCTGTTGACATTTAGTACTTTATATCTGTCAACAGTGGGCATGAATGTTTCTTGCTGGCGAATCCTAACTCTTTTCTCTTTGACAAGCTCTCATAAAGTCTGCGCTGCTGAATTATAAAGACACATTTCAGAAGAGCTTGTTGTTGTGACACTGCTAGGAAAAGGTTTACTTCTGACTGAGGCCATCGCAGAAACGGGGCACATGCAGGGGAAAGGGGTGGGGAACAGCTTCACGTTTTGTGCTTTTTTTTTTTCCCCCGATGCTTTATGAGAACTGACAGTCTTACTCTGTGTGTCTGATTAAAGATGACAGTTTATAAAAACCTTAAGGTAAGGCTGTTCATTTTCGATGACAGAAAATAAAGCAACCCCCCCCCCCCACCTCCCACACAAACAAAAACTCTTACATGCCAAAAAAACTCTTAATATGTGATGCATCGATTTTATATTGTCTGTCAGAGAATGTGCTTCAGCAGATCAGTCAAGTTTTGAGTTTTCAAACATGCTTCATCCATACGGGAAATCAACAGCCTGTCAGAAATTTCACATGTCTCCAGCTCCTCCTTTCCTTCGGATGAAATACAACCTGAAGGAACATAGAAATTTTGACATTTGCAAGAACTGACGCTGAATAGCTGAGAACAGTGTTAATTCAATTCCATGATAATGAATTACTTCTAACCCGTATTATGTTCATCAAGCCAACAAAGTAGTTTTAGCTCATTTCTTAATGGAAGCGTTGCTTAAGTTTAGTTCTAGTATTTAACTCATGTTCTCATGGAGCACAATTAAGATTCCCCACATTGCTGAACACTATTATTTTTATTAGAGTGTAAGCAGAGATTTATTTTGTCATAGGAGTTTTCAGTGACTTATTTATGCCATTTGAATACTGCGTCACAAGACATGAGTTGTGTCTTAGAATAGAATAATTCAGTTGGAAGGGGCCTACAATGATCTCCTAGTCCAACTGCCTGACCACTTCAGGGCTGACCAAAAGGTAAAGCATGCTGTTAAGGGCATTGCCCAAATGCCTCTTAAACACTGCCAGGCATGGGGCATCGACCGTCTCTCTAGGAAGCCTGTTCCAGTGTTTGACCACCCTCTCGGTAAAGAAATGCTTCCTAATGTCCAGTCTGAACCTCCCCTGACGCAGCTTTGAACCATCTCCCACTGGATACCAGGGAGAAGAGATCAGCACCTCCCTCTCTGCTTCCCCTCCTCAGGAAGCTGTGGAGAGCGATGAGGTTGTCCCTCAACCTGCTTTTCTCCAAACTAGACAAACCCGGTAGCCTCAGCCGCTCCTCATAGGACATTCCTTCCAGCCCCTCCACTAGCTTTGTTGCCCTCCTCTGGATGCATTCGAGGACCTTCACATCCTTCTTAAATTGTGGGACCCAGAACTGCACGCAGTACTCAAGGTAAGGCCACGCTAAATGCGAAGTACAGCGGGAATGACAGCAAGTCTTGAGAGACACCAGAGAACCTTGTGTAGATCTTCTCATCTGGTTCTTTCCCAAAGAGATGACGAGCATGGCTGGTGGATGTGGGTTAAGAAGTTGGCAAAAAGTGCTGATTTCATACTGTGCAAAGAATAATCATGGGTTTTCCCACAATTACAGTAGTTGATGTTGGACTGGAAGAAGGTTATTTTTGACTTTTTGAGCTTGATGTAGTGTTACACAAAGTTATAACATGGACAAAAGCCAGCATGTCTTGTATATGGACCTGTGAATTTATTGTTAGTCTAACTGGTGTTTTACTAGTCTAATCAATATAGAACAATTAGTAGTAGCACACTTATGGTAAAATCAATAGAGTTATAAAAATCTGGATTTATAGACCAGATTATCAAATTATTACTAATTCTTTTTAATATTTTAATTAAAAATTAAAATAGTTGAGTCTATTCTGCCCATGACGGTAACTGGTAAGTGATCTTCGTGCCTTTTTCTCGACCCACAAGCTTTTCCATCTTATTTTCTCCCCCCTGTCCTGTTGAAGAGGGGGAGTGAGAGAGCGGCTGGGTGAGGGTCTGGCAGTTGGCCAAGGTCAACCCACCACAAGAACCTACTCTGATCTTCCCAGGGTCTTACAGGTGCCAGCAAATCTTTGGAGCTAAGAAGGCAGAGGATAAATTTGCTGAAATTCATTTAGTGGCTCTTCTCCGATACCAGGTGTGGCAAGTAGTCTGGGGAATTCCTCTTATATTTCTCACATCACATCACTGGACCAAATAATTTTATGTTAGAGTGTTTCCTCACCCATCAGCCAGCTAGTCAAGGCCTCTGAAAGTCAACCCCACTCGCATGTTTTCCAGGCCTAAACACTTTTTTTTAAAATATAAATGGTGTTTTTCCTTAAGAGAATCTAATATACCTGAAATTTTTTGGCTTTCTTTATAGCTCTGTTTCCATGTAAAACTGTGTGTGTTAGCTAACATCTAGCTAATTCTACAATTTTACAAGGGTGTGCTCAGTTAAAGTACTTCTCTAAGTACTCATATGATAGCCTCAAATTTATTTGGTGGAATTTAAAAAAAAAAAGATCTGGGAAAAAGAGGGTTTTTTTTCCATTAATCCACACCTCTCCAACACAAACTTACAGGCAGCAGCAGTGACTGACTGATTCGCTGCCCGTGCTTTACCCAGGCAGACAGATGAATTGGTTCAGATTATTGTAGCGGGGACTGCCAAGGTGAGGCAGGGCTTGTAAAATGCACAGCTTGCTTTCAAAAGAAACTTGAATCTTGTGTGAACTCAAACTGGCTGTGAATTATGATCGCCTGATGGCACCTTGTTAGCAGGATAGGTGCTGAAGTTGATTAGAGATGGTGAGCAACCTTCCTTTGTTACCAGAAGGTCATCTTTTCAGATTGCAACTGAGACTGAAGGAAAGGAGCTGGTGTAGTAGAAGCACGGACCAAAAATCACACATCCTTTATTTTTTTTTTATGTTTTATTTTACTAGTTACATGCTAATCTGTTACACGGAACATTCTGCAAATGTTTGTAGGTGTTATATTCATTGAATGAGAGATTAAATATGATTGAAATGGGTCTTACATGCATTGAAGTTTATAGATTTTCTTTTTTCTTTTTCCTGTTTCTTCTCCTTTTCTCCCGCCCCCCCGAAGCATGAGTATTGTGGTACTTAAAAACCTGTTGGTCAGAAAAGTATTTAGGAAAACTGGAAGGGAAGAATGGATCCATTTATTTCATTTAACCATCTTAAGTACGAAATGGCTTAATCTTAGAATGCTTTAAGGAGCCTGAGTTACAAACCGAGATCCACATTTAATGCTTTGGCTTTTCAGACGCTATAAATCTCTTCAATCACAAGGGGAGATTCTCCTGTGCAGGAGCTAGTGCCTTTCTAGCAGCTCAGCTGGCATTGGGGACTTCCACAGCAGCTAAAACTTGTTTTAATAGCACCAGCTTTCATTTCAAATATAGCAAGTACTACTGTGACGCTGCAAAAAAAAAAAATCTGCAAAGCAACAGAAAAACTCGCAAGGCAAAAATAGAAATGCATCCTTCATTTTCGTTGTGGAAGAAAATGGGAAAAAAGCTTGACAAATTCTAAGTTTGTAATCTGTCTATGGAAGCTGTTCAGAAAATACATTAGTGAGGGCTTTCCCTGCGTATAATAGGGGAAATCCAAGGATGAAAACCTGGTGTGGCTTAAGTCCGAGTTACAGTATTATGGCCCTGAAAAACTTTGGAGAGTGCATGTGGTTACTTTCATAAAGCTTTATGAATTTTTGGTTGAAGTACAGGAGAGCTGTTGCTTGATGAGAACAAAAAAGGTGATTCCTGTATTTTGTCTTTGCTGTTAAAAGCAAAGATATAAAGCCCAGAATGACGGTGCTTCTTGGACTCCATTTCCCCATCTGAAAGGAAAGGTGTTTTGGTTTTGGAGGTGGTAGTGGTTGTTATTATTGTTATTTTTATTTTACGTAAATGTCATGTTGTTTAAGCTACAGGATCTTCTGGGTAGATCCTTTGGGAGTGAACTGGAGTTCCCTTAGCGAAGGACCACTCCTGTCGGAGCTCTCTGCTTTGTGTTTCAGCTAGACTGTTCTTGCTTGGTTTTTGCAAAGCTATTTAAAACCTTATGTGCAATTTAAAATTTTGTAATTTGGGGAAACTATAGCTGTTATCCCAGTTAGAGCACGGAGGTGCATTTCAATCCCCTCCAGGGGTACTAAAAGGGAAAAAAAGAGATTTTCAAAGTATTTAAATTTCATCTAAGATTTCAAAGAGTGAAATCTGAAATGCGTATTTCAACTAGTACCCTCTTCAGTTTGCTAAACAGAGCTAAAAATAATGGTTTTGCAGTTACTTCACCAGTAAGCTGCATTTTCCTGTTCTGCTAAATCCTGTCATGGGTATTACGGTGCAGAACCCTCATTTATTCCTGTTTTATAGACTAGGTTCTTTGGGCCAGACACACCAGATGTGGCTGCACAACCGCTCGCAGGGTTTTCATGCTGCCCCAAAGGCGCACAGCTAAAGGGAAGTCCTGGTAGCACCACAGGAGGTGCCTTGCAGGGAAGTCAGCCCACGGAAGGGCATGTTTTTCAGACACCAGGTCATACACAGAATAACTTTTTGGTGGAATATTCCTGAGGAGTTTAATTTTAAATCCTGCTGATTTTTAGACATCTGCAGAATAGCCATAAATAAATTTTGCAGGAAAGGCGTTGGCCTTTATTTTGGTTATTTTGGGTCCCAGGCATCTTGAATACCGGATAGATTCGCAGTAATTGCACATTGTGTAATACCACTGCTAAGCATTTCTGTATCTCCTTTCATCTGCTAACTTCCAAGCTTTTCAGAGGCATCGATTCATTAACACCTCAGCGTGAAATTGCTCTGTATGTGGAAATCCTGGTTATGCGACTGCCAGGGATGAAGCCGATGTGGATGAAGCGTCGAGTGGAACGGTCATAAATTCTGTGCAGATTTGGAATAGGCAGAACAGAACTGAAAGTCGTAAATTCCTAAAAAAAATGTTATTAATCAAGGTCCAGATTTTCCATTTTATTGTAACTTTGTCTCTCCGGGTTTGTTTTTTGTTTTTTAAAATGGATTTCCTCTGGGGGTGCCACAGGTCGGTGACAGCTTGGTTGAGCTCTGAGAGTCCTTCTGTAGCCTGGCAGCGACGGCTCTGCTGCCTGCTCATACTTGGGTCATTTACTCAACTTCTGCTTGGGTGATTTAGTCAACTCTGAGGACTACATCTAGCACAAGGTGGTATGGATGCCTTGTGCAAGCTTCAAGCAGCTTTCTTCTCATTGTTGCGTTCCCTAAAGCCAGATTCTTCTGCTGGCTTTGAAAATGGGAATATTCTTTCTGGAGACCATGTCTGGAATCTAGATGAAATACTGGGAGCCTCTTAGGGCAGGGTTGGTGACCCCACTCCTGCGTGGTAGCAGCAAGGCCAAGTGGAAGTGATCTCAGACCAAGTGTCTGATGCCGTTTAATCACTTCTGCCTCTGCTTCCTTCTCTGTAAATTGGAGATAACTCTTACTCCACACGTCGGTTGAGTAGTTTGTCATCTGTAGATGAATAGCACTATCAGACAACTGACTGGTGGCTGTTTTGTGGCGTGGGCTTTTATGGACGGTTAAGTGCTTCTGTACTCAGGGACAGGGCGTGAAAAGGAAAGTACAAAGCTGCGTTTCTATCGAGGTGGACTCCAGTGAATCACAGCTTGTCTAAGTGTTATGGATGTTTATTTGAGTATATGGGCACCAGTAAATAGTTTTGTTCCTGGAGAAAATCCAGACAGTGACGTATCACCTGGAATTTAATTTTTGAAATGGAGCTTTAGTTGCAATTGCTGCTCATGATAGTGGCAACTTGAGATTTCAGGAGCCCAGTAGGACCAGTTAAAGCCATCGCCTTAGTTCTGTCTGTACCTTCAGATCAGTTGTTTTTTTTTTTTAATATTTTTTTTCTGTGGAATACTAAAACAAACGTTACAAAAGAGCAGAAGCTAACAGCATCTCTTTTTTTCCAGTCTTTATTGTGACTTAAGAACCAATCCTTGCAATAATACTTAAAACTAATGGAGTGGTGGTACCAGGGATGCTAAATGATGTGATAATGCCCCTGAACACAAAAGCACTTCTTTTTATTTAGGTTTTATTTTGGCTGCCCCAGCTGATTTATCATAAGATAAAAAGACTACAGGGAAGGCAATATACTAGCAGTGCTGTGTATGCTGTAGAATGTAATGATGATCAGGTTCTGACTGAAGCTCTTAGTGGCTTTAATAATTTTTGGTGACTTTTTTGCAGTAAACTCATTATCTCTGCAGTAACAGTAAGAGAGTGAGTGTTTTCAAAGTAGAAAAAAAAAGTTTACACTCTGTAAGGTCAAATAACATTGCCAAATTAGTGCAGATCCCTCAAAAATTGTCTGTTCCTTCATTTTGGGATACCCAAGTTGATAATTTTTAGTCCTAAGGCAGGTTCAGTGAACATGAGATGTAATTGTTCTGAGTACAAAGCAAAATTGGAGACCTTCTAGAAATAACACTAAATACAACAAGAAGGGAGAAATATTGGGAAGTGTCAGATCTGGTTCTCTTCTAATAGGGCTCCAGAGCTCTCAGAAGAAAGTCACCATTCGGCTGCTTTTGGAGGAGGATGAGTGACAGCCATGGAGAGCCATGGTCTGGTGGATGCCCAGACAGTGGAGAGATCACAGCACAGAAAATCAGAACTGCTACGCGGAGTAGGAAAATTTAAATGCTCTGAAGTTTTATAATACTACAGGGAGGAGATAAACCCATCCTCTTTTGCTACATCTTTACAGAAGGTGGAGACAAGTCTTCAGTCTAGAATCATTCTTCCTTTTATTTTACAGGGCTGTGCAGTTTATCACTGCAATCCATTCCTCATTGTGAAAGTCATCCCTCTTGATACATGCTGTATAATTGATTTTAATGAAAGTGGGTCTTGCAATTCACTCTGAAAATCAGACTGGGCCTGCACCACGTGTAAATCGTTAATCTGAACTGAGAGCAAATTGTTGTTATAAAGTAGTAAAAGTTAATTAATTGCAAGGAAGCTCTAGATTGCTAGTTGTTATCTTTTCTTAACATCGGCATTTCTCTCTCTCTCTTTTGCCTGGCTCCTAAATTACTGTTTCATCTCCTTCCCAGGCAGCATTCTTCCCAGTTCTTTAAGTATTTGGAAGTATTTTCTGCTTCCCATTCATCTGGGTCAATCTTTCTTCTACGTAAGAGGTTCCAAACCTGTCGCTATATGATCTGCTGATAAAACAATTCATCCAACCTCCGCTCATCTGCCTTTTTCCCCAAAGTCCCCACCACTGGCATGTGCCTGGTCACACAAGAGGTACATCCATTCCAGTCATGTGAAACGCACGTTTTTTGTTGTCTGATGGGTGGAGATCTGCCTTGTGCATCCCTCGGGAGCCTCCTAAAGAAAATGTTTGGCACCTCTTCCATGTTAAAAAAACAAACAGAAGTTGTCAAGGACGGAGAACTATTGTTCAAGTAAGCAGAATGGGTACTTATTATCAGTTTTAGATACGCCCAGGCCAATAGTTAAGTGGTTTTTTCTGGTTAATTTGATGAAAGGCAGTAATGGGTTTAATTGCTGGTTGTCATTTGTAATGTAGTATATGCATTATTAGAGTTATTCTGATAATGTGTTGTAATTACCTACCATCAAGCGTTTTACAATGTCAAAAATATGATCTTTGAAGTAATGTAGCTAAGTTCTTTGAATTGAAGGCAATAGCTATTGAGAGTACAATATCATTTTAAAATGTCAATCAAGTCAGTTAGATAAACAAAATGAAGGTGGTGGCGTTTTTTCCATAAATTCTTCTTGTGCCCTTAAACCTTCCCGAAAGCTTGGGAGAATAAGCAACATGCCTGGAGGGCTGATAAATAACAGCTATTTCAGAGTTCCCTGCACACACGCCCAGTTTGAAAAGTATTGTGTGTCTTGCATAAAGCGCTATCCAGAAAGCCTCTTTGTGTTCAAACCCAAAGGGATTACTATTCATTTTGGCTGTGCTATAGTAGGAGAGAAAAAAACTCTCTTAGGTAGTGTTGCCCCTAATTCTGCGTGAGAAATGATCGTGCTAAATGGTAGGTGGGACAAAGTTTTTTAAAAAGGCAGAGGTTTCAATTTGCATTGACCTTATCTACGCGCACAAATGAATCAACAGATGCAAATGAAGCAGGGGAGGCTGAGCTACCAAATTTGCATGCTTAGTTGCTTTGGTCGTGTGCCTAGTCTGGCAAAGAAAGGGGGAGGGAGAGGAAAAAAAATCTGAAGTCTAATAAATAGAAGTGTGACTCCCAATGACCTTTTACCTACTGTTACAATTTTGATGTAGAACAACCAAATTTCTGAAGATGTTTAATCAGCAAAGTTGAATTTTGATGAAACCACGTGCCACAGTCCCATTACTGCTGCAGAAATTAATTATAATTCATAGCAATATTCTTGATTCATAAGGATTAACACCAGTGAACTGTCACCTTTTCACATTCTTTCCATCCTCAGTGTCACAAAGCGTAATGTAAGATAGAAGTATCCCACATTGATAAGTCAAGCTCCGCACCCATTCAGATGCGAAATTTGTCTGGGTAACAAAGCATCAAATGAAAGATCAATTAAAACATCATGTGTATATTCTATATTTTTAGCCTAGATTTTTGATTAAGAGCTTTAAATTGATTGCATCTTTTCTGCAGGGAAGCGCACGTACATGTGTAGTCTCAGTGATGGGGCTCGTATCATTGCAAACCCCCTAAAATCATGACCCAGAATTTCCCCTAGCCCATGGCATTTAAGAAATGATTGTTCCTCTAATTTAACATACGTTGCCAAAAAAGAAAGATGAAAAGACCAGTGGTGTGACAATAGTGACATTTTTTTCTTCTTTCAAAAAGAAGATTAAATAAAAACTTTCTTATAATTCTTTCAAATTCCTGAAGCTCAGATACATCTTGTCAGAGACATGTCTTGCCTTCAGGTGGCCTGCTGAATTTTAAAGGCAATTCTAAATATGTTGTTTTCCTCTCCTTTTCATGCAAAATCAAACTGGGATAACGGGGGCTGACTGTAGATTTTTACAGAGCTTAATAGGCATAAATCTCTCTCTGGATGGAATTAGCATCAGGCATGAAGAGCCCAGCTCGAGGAGAAGACGATGTCAGTGTCGCTAACGGGCGTTTTCTAAGACTTCCCTGTGTTTGGTGGCAAGTCCCAGCAGCTCAACACAGAAAAAAGTCAAATTGTCAAAAGTCATTAGTGGTTGTCACTTCATAGACTTCCACACTGGAGTTCCCCCTTTGGAATTTCAGTGGAATGCTTTTTTTCCTCCTTCTTCAAGTAAGTGGGACAATCAAATGTTGTATAAAACGGCTGGGATTTAACCCATTCATAGCTTTTTGGTTATGGCTGCAAAGAAAGGGTGAATTTAGGAGTTTGAGGTTTAGTTCCATGCTCTGCCAGAACCCTTGCTACTTCTAGCAGGTTTTTTTATACCCAGATCTCCAAGGACACATTTTGAAGCTTAATTTCACCAGAGATGCAGGCCTTTGGTGTATGGGTAGATAAGCTTTACTGAAACTTGTTGATTTAGGATGTACTGACTTCGGTACATCAGACCATTTGATTCATTGCATTTCTGCATTGTTTCACCTCTGGTTTTTTTCAGGTAGTCTTCAAACACTGTTATTTTAGTGGAGTAGCATTTTAAATGAATTGCCTAAGAACGAACTGTAGTTGCCGTGTTTCCATTGTTCTTTGTAAAACGAAAGGACAGTCAGTGCTAAATGATGCTGTTTGCCTCTGTTTATAAACGAGTGCCCTTTCCACGGATTTATTCCTCAGCTTCTAATTAGGAACTTCCTGATTGTTAATTGGGGCAGTTTGACAAAGGAAAGAAGAGACTGATTAAGTAGGAGGTAAATAAGGTAATATCTTGTAGTATAGGGTTTGTCGCAAGGTCTCTCAACCAGCACTGTCCAGGTAGGAATCCTTCATCACTTGTTGTCTCCTAGAGCATGAGAATTTGGTCTAGCCTTAAAAGCTTCTTCTTTACATAGCTTTACAGCTATGTAAACATGTGCATTTTCCTTACCCCTCCGATTTAGCCATTCTGGCAAAATCGCTCCAGAGCCATGGGCCTGGCTTCTGCTCAAGGTCCATGTTGAAGCTATGCTTCAGTAACGCGCTAATTCCATCTCCAGCAGGATGCTTGCTGCTCCAACATAACCACTGAAGCAGAAGTCTGAGAAGGGGGATTTTTAAAATATATTCCTCTTCTGTTCCTTTCTCTATGAGAGGTAGATTTGGGGAGCCTTATTTAGACATTTTTTCCCAGATTCTCAGATACAAAGTGGTGCCGCTACCCAAGGGTGTTGAAACTGTGGTTCATAGGAGTTATTTTTATAGAGTATTTTTTTGCACATAGTCATGCAGAAATAGAAAGGTTTCGGTTTAGTTTATATGCTTTGAATTCCCAAATTTTAAAGGATATATTAGTAATGCTTTGGTGTCCTAATTAAATACCTAATTATATTTAGCAGTTTTACAATTTTTGCCAGTTTCTGATGACTTTTACTGTGCCGATCTTTGCTGTTTGTGACATTTAAAGCATATGTTTGAATTCCTCCATCTCCTGTGTCTTGTCATTTTGTTGCTCTTTTTTAGAACTGATATGTAACTTTTGCAAAATAATTGCACAATAAGAAACACAGTGTAATTTTTTTGAAAGATACAGAACCAGTAGGTACACCCTCAAGAGAAAGAGGGAACCATGGTGCAGCTGCAGGTGTGCTGAGAACAAGGAACCAGCTAGTTTTGTGAGTAGCAGAGTGGTTGGGGGCGTGTAAGTAATAATCCTTTCCTTGCAGCTTTTGGTTTATAATTGCGTGTGTAGTATCCCCCTGTAGAGGCAAAATATATTGAAGGGAAAAAAGAAAAGCAAAACAAGAACATGGAAATCACCTTAAACTTGGCCTGGAGGTGCTTTTTACAGTAAATCTTTTGACATTTTTGATATCCATGTCATTACAAAGTTGGGGGAAAAATTCCCACCTTGTATGACAAGCAGAGAGCAGTTGTGTCACAGGCCATTAACGTTCATCATTACAAAGCGTAATGTGGCTTTTGTCTTTGTTCAGCTCCATCAGGATTTATCTAGGAGGTGTCCAGAGGTGGCCAAGGGGTATAGCAAGAAGTGAAGTTTCAAGCTCAGGGGCTGTCTGTCTCATGTAGCATCTCGAAAACACTATTGGCCCAGAAGGCACTTGTACCGAATTGTTGGCGAGGAGTGCATGACTTCAGTGTCACTTTGCTTTTAATAGGGAACATCGGTTTATGGAGATAGACGAAGCCTGCATGCTTCAAGGGAGCCTTCTGGGGCAGGAGTTAGGGTTGGCTCATGCTGGAGTGCACCCAGCGCACATGGGGACAGATATGTTGAGATGGTGTCCTCGGGCCTTTGCGTTATCAGCTTCCCTGTGGTGCCAGCAGAGACGGTCAGCGTTCCTCAGCTGGAAAATCACTGCCTTTCACAATTTACTGTACTTCCACTGCCACACTTAGGGTTTTTTTCCTTTGTTTAGCTATTTGCTGTGTAACAAATAGCACAGAAACATATAGGCCAAAAAGGTGCGCCCCCTTTTCGCACGTTACTATCCCTTTTTTTGTGTATTTCTATAGAAAAATTACTCATTGCACTAAGGATGCTATTAAGTCTTTGAAACACAACATAAGAACTATCAGATTGTTTTTATTAGAATGCAAGTCGCTGCGGTAACTAAGTGCTGATAGAGTCTGCTCTATATTTAGGAAATCCAGAGCAGGATGAATTAAAAAGACGCACGTTCATGGGTTACTAGGAGGTGCTGAGCTTTGTTAGTGTGAGATTCAAACCAAGTTTTTCCTGGAGTCCTCAATCAGCAATACCACGACGTATGCATTGCAAAAGGTCCTTTTGGCTGCATCATCGGTCCTCAAGGAATACTTGCATTAGAGGATGGAGATGATTTCAGTGAGAGTATCACCCAACAGATGCAGAGCACTGAGGTTCTCCTACCTTCAGTTGCTGCTGCAGAACTATAGCAGAAAAACAGCTCAGCAAGAGCGACCACAAAAAGTTAGGTCTGAAGGTGTGAATGGGAGCGAGATGCCCTGGAGCAGGTCTGCGGCTAGATCTGCCCAGTTTCACAACTGCATGGAAAGGTTAGATGTGAGGGTTGGTTTTCTTCGCTCTATTCCCCTTGAGATGTTACTGATGTTCTTAACATTATAGATTACAAAGTAAGACACACAGCTTAAATTCCTGTCTTACTTGTAGCCTATAAGACCTTATCATTGATGCTTTGGGAGTTTGTTTCCCAATCCCCGTAATTTTCAGTGCCATGGAGCCTTGCCTGTTAATTCCATGGCACGTCAGCAGGAGAAACCTCATTGGCGTGTGTCGCTTCTTAAGAGGACGGACGAAGTGTCAGTCTAGGTTCTGGGCAAGGGCAGTTTTGTTTAAATATCCACAAAACTAGCCTTGTTCACCCTAAGGAAGCAGATGACTAAAACTTTGCAACACTGTTTTAACTGAGGGTTTTTTTAGCCAACTTCTTCTGTCTTATTGAACTTGCCGTCTCACCCTGTTCTTTCTCCTCCTGTCTCACAGATGAGGGTCCAGAATTGGAAGTGAACCACAAGTAGTCAGGAGCACATGTCTGTGTAGGCATGAGCCTTAGCAAGGGCTCATCAGGCTATTTACTGGACAGTCGCATCCTCATCTCGTGCACAAGGACAAAGCTCAACTGATAATGAAATCTGCACATTTTCCTTTAGGATATTTATAACTCTGGTGAGAAATTTGCTCTTGCTTTGCATGTCAAATAGATGGGAATATCTATTCCCACAGTTAGATTCCATCCACGGGTTAAGTACAGTCTGAGTATACTTTTCCACCTTCTGAACTGCATATAAAGGAGAGAGCACGATCTGATTCTCTGCTTACTAAAATAAATGTCAGAAAGGACTTGACCTAATTATCTTGCTTCCCGTTTTCCATCTACATGAAGTCTTTCAGCTTTGTGGGTGTTTTTTAAAACCACTGATTTTTGTCATTGATCCTAGAATTTCCATGATTTCAGTATACACCAAAGAAGGCAATAAAGTATGTATGTGTATTACAATTATGTGATGACATGCGAATAATGTCTTCTAGGTAAAGAATCAAAGATTCTGATATTCATCGACTTTAAAAAACCTCTTGGGTTAAGCTCAGACTACGTCAGTCCCAGGATTTAAAGTCCCAAGTGAAACATTAATAGATATGTAGCATTTACCTCAAACTTCTTAATCCCATTTCTCATTCTGTCACTTCCTTTGTTGCCTCAACACCAAGTTGATGCTTGTAGCTCAAGGGCAAAAAATAAAGTACTTTGATGAGCCAGTCTGCAAAGGGCTGGACATTATAAACTGAAATGTTAATTGTAGGCAAAGGAGCTTTGAAAACGTGTAAGAATTTGGAGGAGGTTTGAAATTTAATGGATCTCGTTTCATTTACGTTCATTTACGTTCATCTCATAAACATTTATGTTGTCTTGAGATTGTGTGCGTTGTATTTACATGTGTTCCTTCGAATCATGAGTTTATGTTGTTTGGTGGGTGTTGGTCTCCCAAGTAACAAGCGTTAGGACGAGAGGAAATGGCCTCAAGTTGCGCCAGGGGAGGTTTAGATTGGACGTGAGGAAAAGTTTCTTTACTGAAAGAGTGGTTAAACATTGGAACAGGCTGCCCAGGGAAGTGGTTGAGTCACCATCCCTGGAGGTATTTCAAAGACATGTAGATGAGGCGCTTAGGGACATGGTTTAGTGGGCATGGTGGTGTTGGGTTGACGGTTGGACTCGATGATCTTAGAGGTCTTTTCCGACCTTAATGATTCTATGATCCTATAGATCTGACACTCTTCTTGGGCTATGAATTGCTATTTAGAAGCTCATCAAAGGATTGGTGCAGTAGACATCATGAAAGGAAATGGGCATTTGTCATTAATTTTATCACATCATAGAATTTTCAATACCCTTGAAAGTAGAAGCATTTTTTTGTTTTCGTTTGGTTTTGCCATGGCGTAGTGTTGTATGTCTAGTTTTAATGGAACCTACAGTCTTCTTTCAAGACTGCATTGAAGGCTCTTACATTCAGTGCCAATTAATTTTTTCGTAAGGCATTTAAATATACAGAAATGTGTGTGTCTGGGGAGGAGAGGGGACAGAAGCACATAGAGGAAAAGGTAAAAATCTGCATTAAGCTTTTTATCTCTAAAGACAAGAACTGACAATGCTCATGTTGAGTTTACAGCTATCCCTTAGACTTCTCTAGTCAAAGTATTAAAGCATCCAAAAATACTAAGTGACCCTATTTACTGGAATTATTTGGATAATTTATTATTAGAATAATTATTCTCATTATTTTTATGCTTAAATAAATATGTTTTAAGGGGCATATTATGGTGAGGGTGAACTATTTTTATTTCTCTTTGCTACATTTCACAACAATTAATTAAAACAAGGCTGCTTCTGGGAAGAGGGTGCTGTCAAGCCCTGTAGGGCTGAGACACCAGCGGCTCATGTTAATCTTAAGTCCGGATGGACTGCATCCTCATATTGTTGTTTCCCCTCCATTTGAATCTTCCACTGGAAATCTTGTAAGAGAAGATGGGGGATGGGATGGGGGGGGGGGGGCAGAGAATTTTAGGTTTGAGATCAAGTTGTGTGTAGTTGTTAAAGGTTTGTAGGACATTTGCTTTGAAAAGATTAACCTATTGTCAAAATCAGCTAAAAGGACAGCACCACCTCTGTTTCTCCTCTCCCCTAATGAATTTGAGTGTCTCAAGCCTTTGAGGTGTCAGTGAGATCTGCACCATATATTTTTTTCTTTGCCTTACAAACTCTGATCCTCAGGTTTAACCAATTGGACACCTTCTGTTGACAGTACGTGTCATCTTCACCCTGTGACAATCACTGAGTGATCAACAAAAATAACTCCCTTGTTGAAGACTAATCAAAGCCATTGAAGGGTGAGCGTCGCAATCGCAGCCTTTCAGCCTGCGATGTGTGCGTGCGGCGACAAATCTTGAAATCCCTGCTACTTGTCCTTTCTTTTACAGCTGAGCTTCAAAGAGTAGGGCAGTCTGATCCTTGACTTTAAACACACTTCAATAAGAAGTCCTTTCCTTCACTGCCTTCTCTGCCGTTCTTCTGCTGCCTTCTGTGCATCATGCATAAATCGCTGAAATTTCACAGTGCTTTTTGGCTTACTTTTCTTTTTTAAGAGTTGTTCAGCTTTTCTGACCATTTTGGTCCAGAGCAGTATCACGATTATACTGAGGATTCGTTTCTCTAAACTTTCTATTTACTTTGCTGCCACATCAGAGTGACCAGAGCGAAGGGGGGGGAAGCAAACCTTATTTCAGTAACTAATGCACTTCTAGAAGAGTTGCGGTTCCTTGTCTCCTTAATGTCAGTGCTGTCCCGCAGTGACCTGATGCCAAGATGTATTTGGTTCCCCCTGACCCGTGTTACAGAAAATACTGACCTGACCTTTAAAAAAATTTATTAACATTTATAAATTTTATTTTACTGTGTCATGTTGAGAGAAATCGTTCCAGCTGGACAGGAGGAATGCTTCTGCAGTGGCATTGCTTCACTCATTTGTGTAACAGCATATTACAAACACCTCCCTTTTCAGTCCTAAGCTGACTATCCTCCTCTCATCTACCCTTTCACATTTATTTTGTCTGTACTTGCTGGTCTTTGCAGATTAGCTTTAATAAACTGCTTTTTATGATATTATCTGCTTTTTGTGGGCATCACCTAACACAGATTAGAAGTAAACTTCTGTAGGCTGTGGTTGATTTTTGGTGTATTTGGGAAGAAGGAGAAGTTTTCTTGATCATTTCAATCCCTGGGTTTTCCTGGAGCGGCCAACTTCTGATGGAGATATCCTGAGCCCTGCCAGGGGATCCTGCTCATCTGCAAGCAAGACAAGTCATCACAGGAACGTCCTGGCTGTATTTTGGCTCAAAGCTGAAGTCCTCTTCCACAAGAGAAATACAGAATAAGAGCCTCCCCCCCTAAACTGTGCAGATTTGGCTCAGTAGTGGCAAACTCTAAATTTCACTTCTTGCCGCCTCTCCTGAATTTAATTAGGAAGCAAAACGAAGTCTGAAGGGGGGGATGTGGTTGCTATCTATAAATGTATCACATGAATAAATGCAAAGAAGGGCAACTAGCAATTTGGCCAGTGTTGGCTGAGGAATAAATGGATATAACCTTTCCTTTCCATCACTTCGTAAGACACAGTTTGTTGTCTTATTTTTTTCTTTGCTGCTTATTCAGATATCTGCTGCTAACGCTCTTGGCACTTGTGTATTAAGTTGTTTGGTTTCAAAATCGTTTTAATAATACAAATTAATAAAAATGGCATAGAAGACAAAGCAACATCATGCTGCTAGCTCTAAAGGACAGCTCTTCTTAAATACAGCTATGGGATGACTATTTCTGTGGAATAACCTGTTCTGGTCGTTGGCTTGGGCACTTCACTTTTAGAGGTCAAAAATAAAATTAGAAGGAAAAATGAAATGTCACTTGTATGGTCTAAATATGGTATATTCCCCAGAGTGGATGGGGAAGAGGAATAGGCATCCCAGTGCCTAATTCTCGGAAGACCGACATTTTGTAATATTGAAGTAATATTTGCTTTAAAGGAGAATAACTTGTGTAATGTCTTCGTGCACAGTATGTAGAGCTTTAAATAGTCCATTCCGGGTATAAATTTCACCCTGGTGACTTGTATAATTTAAGAGTAGTTAAAGGAGACCTCAGTTTTGCTTTGCAGTAAGTCTAATGCAACAGAAGGACCAAGATGTTACACTCTCTGCATTATTGCTTTGGATCAGTTTTGGGAAACTGAGTTTATTTTTAGTTCATAAGACGAAATTTTAAATAAGGCGCACGCTTGATGTCAGTCAGTTGCTTTAATCAAAAAAAATGGGATCCTACTCCTCCCAGGTCTTAATCACAGATCTCCCACTGATGCCATGTGTACCTTCAGCAGAAAACAGCTTTGCTGCCTCTGCTTTGCCTCTCTGCCCCGTGAAGATTGTGTCGCGTCCTACCTGCTTCTGCTGTGACTAATTGCATAATGATTGCAAAATGTTTTGTGATGGAAATGGTTGTATCGCTGCCTGATTTTCACCATGCTTATATTTCCTCCCTGTGTGTAGGATTTTCTGAGCCCATCTCTCCAGCAGCCCCGCAATCGTTGCTTACTGTGCATGCTCTAATAATGACTGAAATTAATTTCTTAGAAGTGACAGTAAAATAATTAATACAGCCCTCTTGGGCTGCACGTGATAGAAGTGATCTGAGGAAGCGGAGATATTAAAGTGTCACTGTCCTTCTCCACACGTGAAATGTCATCATCAGTTCATAGCAGTCTTGCTTTTTTACGGCCATATTAAAATGAATGTTTTGCACATCTTCATAGAGTGCCTATCAAGAGCATTTCCTTGATTTAAGAAATGGCTCCAGTATGTGAACGCAACCCATTTCGATGAATAAATTTAGCACTTTAATGCTATTTATTTACTCCACGCTGTAAAATGTAATAAGATAAATAATGGGTCCCACAGGGGCATGGGGTAAGTTGGTGATCATCCTCTCAGCAGGCAGATGAACACAGCTCGAGTAAAGAAATAATGATCAAAATTCACAGTGCTCCCTGGGATGCCATTTATATACCTGAATCTAATAAAGAAAGAATTACAATGCTTAACAACGTGCTTAGCACTGGGATCTGAATGTAATGAGACCGGCAGTGAGGAATGTACAGGCAGAGTAGCTAAACGTGAAGCGTCACGTTGGAGGTGTGGACGGCGAGAGCTGCAAGTGATCTGATGCCCCATCGGTGTGGGATTTGCCGGCTGTTGGGATACCTGCGCTTCCTCCTTTACTGGCTAGCAAAATCCAGTCCAGGGCAAGCTTTCTTCAGAATATCTGAAGTATTCTGCTGAAGCCTATTTTGGGGTTTGGATTTTAAACCTCTCGAAACGTGTTCGGATTTTCTATCCAAACATAGTGCAGGACTCTGGCAGTTATGAGTGTACATGAAGGTTGTAGAGCTGGTCAAGACTTAAATGACAAAATTGCACGAGGCTGGCAAGTGATTTATTTATTTATTTATTTTCAAGAAACTTGATTGATGGTTGAATGGGGCTCTGAGCAACCTGATTTAGTCGAAGATGTCCCTGCCCACGGCTGGGGCTTGGACTAGATGACCCTTAGAGGTCCCTTCCAACTCCAACTATTCTATTCTATGATTCTATCCCTGTGATTACCCAGGTCTGAAACATGGTTGGAATTGGGGGGGACACACAAAAGATGTCTTAGTTAGAAAGCCTGGTCCCTGTTCTGGTATAAAAGTTGGGAGTGTTGATCATGGTGTGCTTGGAGTGACCAAGGTTGGCACAGATTACCAGCTGCTACTGCAGCACTCACACCTCTTCTGTTTTGCACTTGCTTTTCAGAATAGATTTCTACTCAAAGGGAAATATTTAAGAATTTTACACTTGATTTAGGTTGGATGCCCAGGAAGTCTTAAGAAAAAAATACACATATAAAAGACTTTGCAAATAATTTTTCAAAATCACAGTTCAGATACTATTGGGGTAGTCTAAGTAGTCATACTTTGGGCATAAAAGTAATAACAACCTGTCTGGAGAATCTTCTCCCTATTTCTTGATGAAGCATTTGAAAAGTACAGACACGAATAACAGAGTAAAATGATAATGGAGTGCTTTGTACTTCAATTTTTATGTGCTTTTTAAGCTGACAATAATCCAGCACATCCCATGTTTTAAAGGTAAAATGTATTTTTTTGTAATCGCGGGTCTTGCAAATTAACTCCTTCTGGAGTTTGCTGCTTTCCATCCCCTCCAGAAGCAAACAATCCTGTCCCCAGTTGTTAGTGTTAACAACAACTTTTGTCTCTCCATTAGTTTCTCAGCAATGCCTTTCAGCCGAGTCCGAATCAGTGGGTATATTCAGCCGGGGGAAATAATCCTGGGCTGGAACACAAGAGAAAATAGAGCTTGGCTTTGTCTTTCAGTGATTTTGACTCTTTCAGGCTAAGAGGACGTGGTAAGGAGTCCAGACGTCCTCCAGATGTTGGCAGTGGAGTTGGTAAGATGCTAAAACTTTCTGCCTTGTGGCTGAGCCACCATGGATCCTCCACCCAGGAGGCTCTGCTCAGATCAAACCTCGTCACGTCATGGAAGGCGTAGCGTGTCTGGAGACATACCAGAGAATTAGAAGTAGTAAAAAACAAGGCACATTGACTCAATTTCCAGTTGGTTGAAATGTTTCTGTTTTCAGGTGCGTGCATTTGTTTTCAGCAAAACACCAGCTTTTCACGGAGAAAATGGATTCTTCTCATGAAAACAAAAACATTTAATAGAAAATTAATTCCAGAGAAAAAATTGAAAGATGATTTGTGACCACCTTTAGTCATCAAATCTAGTTGACTACACATGCATGCATGCACAGCAGATGCGCTGAACGAGAAAGGGGCTGGTTTTGACTCAGCCCTCTTCCAACTAGGCCCACACATTAAAAGCGAATATAATTTACATATCATTCAGACAGTTGGAATTCCCAGTTGTAGAGGAGAATATGTGTCTTCTGTTCAGTTTCTTTTTCATTCTGGTTAAATAAATCCTTTCCCGTGCAGGACAATAAAGCTTCCTGTATGCTTCGGTATGCAGGAGCTGTTTCACATAAGCTATTCATGCAGCGCATGAAAGGCATCTTGCAGGAATAGCCTCAATCGGTTATTTTTAGGAGGGGGAGGATGGCATCAGCAAAACCACTAGAGAGATCTCTTCTGCCGCTGTATACACATCTCTGAATAAAAGCAGCCAGTTGCTGCCTAATGAAAAGAGAAATTGGAAACCCCGCACAGGCTGATTACAGTCACACAGATGCTTTTGCCAAGATTTCCACCTTCCTGGGCAAAATTTGTTCTCTTTTTCTCTGCAGAAAACCTCTGCTACAAGAATTGTTTGGAGAGGAGGAGGGGAGTCAACTGCTGGACTAAGTAAATTAGTTCAGGGACATTGCAGGCTTCCCTAATGGCACATTTATGGACACTGGATGTTTTGGGAGGTACGGGAGTGAGCAAACTCTAATTGCTCCTTGGGAGTGAGGCTGATTTCTGTGTGTCTGCGTCTGCCTCATTCTCATTTATAGAATCACGTAACTCTCTGCAGCCCTGTTGTCTTCTAGGTAGGACAACGGGATACAAAGAGCGTGCATCCAGTAAAGATGACTTGCTTGCTCCAATGTCACCTAGACACTAACAGCCTGATCCGGAGTCTGTTGAAGGAAATGCTCATATTTCCAGCAAACTTGGCTTTGGATGAGGTTTCTTACTGTTTTTTTGTTTGAGAAGCAGAAGGTTGAGGGAGGGAAGAAGGTTATTTGCCATCACAGGTGGGGTTGCAGATCTGGAAATGAGAGTGGAAGATGGTGATTCTGGAAATGTATTGGTGAGTGTGGGACGCTGCCATAAATGGTCCGTTCTTGGGTGTCTGAGAAGTCTTGAGCGTGCAGAATCTTTCTTAGGTAGCCATACATCATTGTGGGCAACAACGAAGGTTCCTTGTGCTGAACCAATCCTGGGTTTATTTATTTTTTTAGAGAGAAAGGGTGACTCTTGGGGAAAAGGACTCTTTTTCCAGTCCTCCTCCTTTCATTCCATTGTTCGGTATCTCTGATAGTCCTCTAATATCCGTATCATTTGTGTTTCTCTTGTATCCCAATTAAAACCAAAAAAATTAAGAGGTTTTATTGTAGCCATTTGCAATCGCATGCTAAAGGAAAGGCTGTCTGGTTGGGTGTTTGTATCACTTTAGGATTAGCTCTGTGTTTAGCTCTTGCTACTTTAATGGGGGCCACAAGCAAGAAGAGTGTGTGGAGTGTGCTCTGTAGACTTCCAAAAAATAGAAACAGCGGCGAGAGCTGTGCTACTCTCACGGAGGAGAAATCGGTTTAATTTCCTAGCTTTTCCTGCTCAGATCTAGACAAGCTGGAAATACATCGAAGGTCAAAGATTGATGTCAGAAAAAGGGGAAGCAATTTTGGCCTTTACGTGATTTTCGGCTTTCACCTACTCCTGAAAGTTAGTTTATCTTTTCTTTAATAATGCTGTTTATTGCTGGAGATGGGTTGTAGACCTCCTAGAAATAAAACTGCAAAGCAAATGAAAACTTTCCTTTTAACAACTTGGCTGAATTGCACCTTTTTGGTTCTGCTTCTGGCAAGAAGCATGTTGGAAAAATCTGACTGTGACCAGTGAACCATGATGGGAAAACTGAGGCTTTGATACTTGGTTTCCAAAATATTATCTGGTGTCTTTCCATGGGCGACAAACATCTCATTGTCTTGGAGAATTGGGGTTTGTGTGAAGATAAACGTGTCTGCAGATACGTTTGCAGATACTCTTGGGATGTTTCATGGAGAATATTTAGGAATTTGACCTAAAGCCTGTCCAAATCTACAAATAGTTTTCCATTTAATCCCTTGAGCCTTGAGTCCTCCATATGGAGTGAGCTCTTCTCTGCGGCAGCTTACATAGTACAGGCGTGATTCGTAGTCATCCGATCTAATAATCTACACAATTTCTAGGATAAAGCCATTAGTTTCAATGCACGCTCTTCAGAAGAATAAGATGCATTCAGGACTTCCCTGGGATCACCTTTACATTTTGCTGCTAGGAAGAAAAGCTTTTGTCTAGAATTATGAGGAAAACATCCCATCAATCCCTCTGTGAACATCACATTATAAGAGGTGCATGTGTGGGATGTAATGTGCTGTAGTAGAAAACAAAGTATTTGGGGGGGAAAATGCATCCTATGGACTTCAGACTTGGAAGCATTAGATGAGAAGTATTTGGTCTGGGAATTATGTTATCTTATACACATTTTTTTATACAAAAATTTTATAGACTTTGAATGGATTTTTGATGAGTGTTTCTGTCAGTAGAACACATAATCCTTAAAACTTTCTTGTATTTGCTATAAAGTCTTTCTAATTCCTGATCAATGAGGCATCTGAACATTTTACGCTTGCACATGTGTTAAAACACGTACAGATTACCAAGTTTAATATCTTTTTACTACAGATCAAGGGCCGTGAGCTCTGTACAAACCATGTGTTGTAGATGAGGAGGGTGAGCAGGGTACGGCAGGTCGCAGAAAGGAGCAGTTGAATTGATCAGGTCCCTTCATATAAAGACATTTAAATGTTGATGCTGCAGGAGTGTAACTGCTCCTCTTTAGTTATACAGATTTTCACGAAGTCACCCGTTACCAGGTCTTCTGATGTCTTCATAAATTAAATGTTTTCATGCTTTTTACCCCTGTGTTTTAAGTTTAAATTTTAATCGTTCCAGGGCTGATGCCACCTTGGGTAATACTGTTGTTTATAAAACAGAATCATAGAATCATTGAGGTTGGAAAAGTCCTCTAAGATCATCGAGTCCAACCGTCGACCCAACACCACCATGTCCACTAAACCATGTCCCTAAGCGCCGCATCTACACATATGCCATGGGACCTATGAGTGCTTTCCAGTTTTGAAATCAGTCTCTGAGTTCCTGCCTGCATCTTGCTTACACCTTCCCCCCGTGATGATTGATGTTAACTAAATTAGCTGCCATCTATGGAAAAATCATTGTATGCTATTGATTTTCTATAACTTTATGTTCTGAAATATTTCACTCGGTTGGAGAAATTGTAATTTCAAAACCCATTTCTTTTGGCCTGATATAAAACTCTTCCCAACCTGCAGGTGTACGGGGGAGCTGGATCAAATCCTTCAATGCTTAAGGATACATATGAGTGTAACTACCAGCAGCAGTTCCCAAAATGCATTAAGAGGATCTGATTTTGATTGCTCTAAGCTGGTGATAGGGGCCCTTGCTTCAGCATTGTTTTCTCCCAGCTTTAATTGGCACACTTCAATGTCAGGGTGATGAGAACAGAGTGAAACTGCGATGATGCAAATGTGAATCAGCCCCATTAGTATGAATCAAGAAGATGCTTTACCAATGCAAGACATTTAAATGTTGATGCTGCAGGAGTGTAACTGTTTTGACTCATGTAGCTTTGAGGTTCAGTTTGCTTGTAGATGTTTTCCTCCCCTTTTGGGTTTGCTGTAATATTCCATGAAAGAGAGCAAATGAGGAGTTTTATTTGTTGAAGCGTACCAAACTCTTCTTCCCTGAAGCAAAATCCAGAATGAAGAGCTGAGCCTTGAAACCTTCCCTACAGGTAAATAAAAGTGGTTCTGATGGATAAAGAAGGGGATGAGATCTACATTAAGACTCTCCTATGAAACGTATGCTGGCATCAGCTTCCTCCTTCCTAATTTTGGAAACTTACCCATGAACTGCCTTTGCTGACTGCTCAGAAAGCCCTACTACCTCTTAGTGGTAGTAGGGCTTCAGCTGTGGCTCAGGCATATCTGAAATGGAGGCTCTACAAAGAAGAACTCAAAATAGTAATGATAAAATCTTTGTGGATATGCAGGATTGGGAAGGGAGTGTAGCCTCACTTTTCCAAAACACTCAACAACCAGAAGAAGGGGGTAGGAGGAATAATGAAGAGAAAAATGCAAGCCTGAACTGCAGGCGTGCACGCTGTGCTTGGAAGAAATTGCAGTTTTAGGTCCAGTAGGAAAATAGCTGGTTTGGTTTTTTTTTTACTGTTCTTATTGATTTTACCTGTAACAGTGTTGCTCTTTAGCCTGGGAAATCAAGAACTTCCATCTATGTGTTTCCATCCCTAGATGGGAGCACTGTGTGACGCACCAGAAACACAAGCCAACACATCTTTGGTGGCACTGTCCACGTGATGCTAAAGATCCCTTAATGCTGATAATTAACCCAGGGACGTTTCTTCCCAATTTAAAATGAGTTTTGATGTCCAGAGTTGCCTTTGGCTACTGTTCGAATGAATCAGGATTTCAATATCGCCTCGTATTTACTAACTCACAGTAGAATGAACTTGGAGTCAGATCCTCATTTAGTTAAAATAAATGTACTTCCATGGTATTAAACAAATTTAAACTAGCAGATGATTTGGCCTGGGGGAGTATAAGAGGCTGCGTGTTGGATCAGGTTCTGAGTTGCATTATAATGAGTAAGAAACATGTAATGTAGTTGAGTTCAAGAGAAGAGGTTTATACCAGGTTGGCTTTGTACCTCGTGCCTGGTTTTCCTAATGGATAACAGAACGGAAAGAAATTAATATGCCATCAAATTGGAGGCTGGCAGGAGAAGAAATAGTTGATACAACTTTCAAGTGCACGTTCCTTCATTTCCAGCGGGTAGATGCAGCTTATCTTTTAGGTATTTGGTGTTTGGGCCTTGTGAAGAAAACATTTCAATGAAGAAAAATAGATCAAGGGATGTTTTCAAAGTCAGCACTTCCACCAAAACCTTTCAATCTCCTGGTTCATCTTCTGTACACCGTGACCCTCTTGAATGTCATCTGCTCTTTTCTGACTGTAAAGCCTTTCTCTCTCCGTTCCTTTCCCTTGTGGATCTCCTCTCTTCTGAGCTCTCCTTTTTTCCTTTGTAAGCCTTCCCTCCTCCTCCTCCTCCTCCTCCTCCTCCTCCTCCTCCTCCTCCTCCTCCTCCTCCTCCTCCTCCTCCTCCTCCTCCTCCTCCTCCTCCTCCTCCTCCTCCTCCTCCTCCTCCTCCTCCTCCTCCTCCTCCTCCTCCTCCTCCTCCTCCTCCTCCTCCTCCTCCTCCTCCTCCACCTCCTCCTCCTCCTCCAGCTGCTTCATTCGGGCCTGCTTCATTCGGGCTGACACCTTTTGTTAGCGTTATCAGACAGATTAGAGGACTAAGATTCATTGGGGAACTGACGCAAATTCTTCTGGGTCAACAGGTTTGTTCCCGATGATCACACTCTTTGATTGCTCGGTACAAGTGAGATTGATCAATATCAACTTTGCAGCTAAGCCCGAGTTTGAATTTGTGTGGGTTTAGCTGCGTACTGATTTTGAAGGAAATGGGGATTTGGAAGAAAGGGGAGAGAGGAGTTGGTGGTTGGGTTTTTTCCCCAAACTTTGCATCTCTTGGGTTTTTAATAGATAGTCTTTCTGGGCAAAACATGGTAAGAAAATAATTAGAATAGTCAAGGCAGGTATTTGAAATTTTGGCAGGGGTCGGCACCAGCTTGGCTTGTGATTCTTTCTAACTCTTGCAAGTAATTCTGCCAGTCCATCACGGATCCATCCCCATGGCTGGGGGATGCCAATGGGTTGTTTCCACCGTGTTATTTTGTACACTTCCTGCATTTCTCTCTTTTGACACTCGCCAGTGGTTGTCTGTGTATCTTTACTGCCGGTGTTTGAATGAACATCCCTTGACCTTACACTAAAGGCCAAGAACTTGCCTTTAGATCTTTAAATTAAATTTAAATTTTTTGGATGAAACTTTCTGAGGTAAGTTAAAACCAGCCCTGCTCTTCATCTGTAGTGGCATAAGCATCATAAAAGATGTGTGCCTCATATTTTAGTGTAAAACAAAGACATTACAGCTTAGGTTTTGGCTGTTCAAAGCAAGATAATCTGTGCTGTGGGTATGTCTATTTATGTGTCATTACTGAAACCCTGCTTATTAGCAAAAAAGAAGAATCAAATCTTGTTTGTTTTACCGCTTTATTTCGTGCAGGTTAAAAAAATAAGGTTGTTGCAGAATATCATTATTTTGCCGTATTAACGAATGTTTATGGACAGTATGAACTGGATAAAACCGTTCACACTCTATTCACACTTTCATGGCTTGGAATTCAACCTGTGAATCAAGTCATATAAAACAATAGTGGTGTCTTCAGGCAACTGTGCAATTTAATAATAGCCCTCAACGAAGTAGGCTTGCATTAGGTCTGTGCCGTGGCTAACCTTCACAAGAGATGTTGCAGAGAAGTCAGGCTATGTTTATCTGTCTGCCTCATTCGTTTCATGTTTCAGTGTTGGTGAGCTTAATAATGTCTCAGAGACTCCTGCAAGAGAGAGTTGGATTTTGAAAAGGGAAGGAAGAAAGGGTGGGCAACAGCAAAACAATCTCCCTGTGTATTTTATTCGGAGTCCCAGTGGATTAGCGATAGTAGTTTGCATTAGCAATGACAGTACAGAGATGATTACTCTTCCCTAGAGACTGGCAGGGATAGAAATGGTGCTCCATTATGTTGCTCATTATTATTCTCCATGCTAAGTGGCACAGTGACTGGGGAGCCAAAGGGCAGAGTTGAGCAGTGTTTTTAAGCTAATAAAGTTGTACGAAGCAGGAGATGGGATTGTTAAAACAAAAGCTTTGTTCCAAGTTGTCTGAAAGTACCTTTTTATTTTCTACTAAGCCGAAAATGTGTATTGATTGTGTTTGGCTTTATTCAGTTTGATGGAAAAATGTTTACTTTCCCTTCTATTAGCTTTACTGAAATTTTCTATAACAAACTCTAATTGCATTGTGTTAGAAGACATTTTCCTCCCCGATTCAGATTTCTGGTCTTGTTCTCTCCCCTTTATGTAAACTGAAGTGATGGAGAAAGGGCCATTTTGAGGATGGACTTCTTTAAGAAAGTTCATAATAATCCTCTTCCCTTAGCAAACCAGAGTGACCTTCTTCCCACCTCTGAGAAATAGCTCCTGAAGACTTGTCTTTCCTTTTTGTTTAGTCTTTGCGTGGAAAGCAGGTTTCATGGTCTTAATTCCATCGTTCTCCCCCCCATATCATTGTACAAATCTGTTGCTTGATTATCCTCTTCACGGTTTATAAATTATTAGTAACTTAATTAATCTCAGATGTTGCAAAACTTTACAACTACCAATACATAACATCTCACTGGTATTTTTTTGTAAGTAGACAATGTTGTGGATAAGCAAAGTGAGACAAAAAGACTAAGTCATGAGATCAGATGACAAAACAACAGCAAAGTTGGTGAGCTATGCATTTTTGCCTGTCAGTAGGATGTAGCATCTCTGAATGGGCAGGTAATCTGCATATCTGTTGATTTGTGAAACATTAGCTAAGAGAGGGGTCCATTAAAATAAATTTCTTATTTATGTGTTTGTATTTATCTAGAAGTGTATTAGTTCACATTGTGGTAAATAGAGGGTAAAAAAAAAGGCTTAGTATCTCACCTATTTTATGATAATGTATCTCCATTTAAAGCAGAACATTTTGTTACAATTTGCGTAAAACAGTGGCATCATTTCAAATTGATGTTACCCTTCACAAGGAAAGGTTGACTTCCAGGACCAGGGTTGAACTGCAACGTAACATATAGCTTGATCCATGCCTGACTACATGACAATGTAATATTTGCCAGGATCTCACTGCCATTAGGTCTACGAAGTCGTTGGTGATTTATTTTGGTACAGCTCTATGAATGTGGTTGTGATTATCTTAATATATTGCATGAAGACTGGGAAATTCCTGAAGTATTTGGAAAAGGGCACCTGCCCATGCTTTACCGAAGGGTGCCTGTTTGGAAGACACTATCCAGTTTTGTAACTTGTAAAGGTGGTGTATATTTGCAGTAGAGCAGTATAGTCTGCGGGACACCGAAATTTTTATGCTCCAAGAAAGGAGAGGTAGGGCTATAGTCCATCCTATGGATCTGTGATGCTGTGAGGTGAAGAAGGCATATGTATATAGGACCCCACTGAATTTTAGTAATGCATTCCCCGTAATAATAATTCACAATAATCTGTGATTTATTTAAGCCACTGCATACCAAGCTGCAGCCAAAAAAAGCAGTGAAGTCCTTAGCTTCCCTAACTAGGACTTCACACGGTTGGGGTTGTGGTGATCAGTTGACTAAATATGCTTGCTGTGCTCTTTCTAGTGAGGTAAGAGTAATCCCTATACGAGACATCGGAGCCATCCCCCACCCAGTACATCCCTTCCCTGTGGTAGATTCATGCCTTCATTCTTGATGGAAGCATCATATCTTTTTAATGCATCTGCTTTTCTCACTGGGCCTTCAAGTTGCATCCCCTCTCCTGTCTCCTCCTCCCGTTTTAGCAGGATTTTCAGTCAAGCTGCGTGGCCTTATGTCCAAAATTTGCCTGTCGGGAGGAACGCTGGCATTATGCAGTGAGTCTGGAGATCAGGACGGCATGTGTTGAGCGCCAGTGCTCCTCTACCAACTGCGGTTGATTGGGTGCGCTTGGTCCCCCATGCTCATCATCATCTACCTCCCAGAAACAGACACATGTATGTTGACCTCTCTAAAGCCAGAGCAGATCTCCTAGTGCTGGTTACTCCTGGGCCGCCTTGAGCATGTCTTCAAAATTGTACGAATTAAATCCTTTTTGCTGTAATTAAATAGGAGCTAAAATTCTGATACAGTCAGGGCTCCAGAATCTCAACTTGAGATATGAAACTGTGATGTTTGCAATTCACGCTTACGCTGTACCTGCTGGGTGAAAAAAAGAGAGAGTAAGAGAGAGTTGCTCTTACTGGCACATTTTTAAGGTTTTCCCAGGTAATTTATGAACTGATTTAAAAATTAATGTATTTTTTTCTATTCTGTAAAATGCTCCCCCGCTCTCTGGATTTTGAAGCTAACATTGAGCTCTCTTGTCCCTCTGAAGTGGAAAGAAATCGTTTAAGTTCTGTACTTCAAAATTCGTGAATATTCACTCAACAGTCAAAGACTATTTAGAGCAAAGGAGCTCTGTTGTTCTTTGCAGAAGCTCTCAACCTCCTTGCTTATGTGATCTATCATCAACTGTGAAGTCTATGGCCGTATTCCCAATCCGATCAGCAAAGCCTAATGAAGGGGCTGGATTTGATTGTTTTTCTAGGTCTCTTCAGGTTGATGGCATTAGCCATCAATCAAAAAGCTGTGAAGGAGCCTGTTGAAGCTATGCCAGCTCCTTTTGCCCCAAACTGTGGGGCGAGCTGCCAACAGCTTGCAGGGACCTGCCAGGCATGCCAGCTTGATAAAAATGCAGATATGAAGACGGTGTAATTGAGAGCGCTCTGGGTGTACTTGGGCAGATCTGGGCAATCCTCATGCTCGAAGTGCAGATTGGTGTTTTCATCGTGAATTACATTTTTTTAAGACCTTATCTGTGGAGTGTCAGATCTCACTAAGTGTCTAAGGTCAGTTTACAAATCCTGGAGCAGGAGTATTTATTTCATAAACAAGTTGGGACTCACATATATAAAGAAGGAAAACCCCACCTAGACATCTGTGTTTGTAGAGACCCAAGTAATGCAGGTTTTCAAATACATTTCAATCCTGTCATTTTTCAGGAGCGTCAATGGGGTCGGCACCCTGGAAAGCAGCCTGCCTTTATTTACAAACTTTTGTAGAGTTGAGAAGTTTGTATTAAAAGCTAAAATGGGAAAAGCTTGCAAATTCTATCCGATGCCTTTCTAAAACTATTTCTAAAATAAGATTCTGCAGCATGTAAGAATATGGAAGTGAAGTGTATTCTCAATTTCTATTAGACAGTGACTGAGGTTAGAATGAGCACTCTGTATTTTGTTTTCTGCTCTAGCATGTACTTAAAGGGAATTATTACTCTATTAAATCTTTTAACTTTTAAAGTTTATTCTTTGCTTGCTGCAGGTAATGGAATATATTACTGCGGTTAAAATCTTTCTCTTGGTTTTTATAATGTATTGTATGCCAAGGTACATCATGAAGGAATAAACATTTTTGATCTAACCCTTATCTGTGGCGCAGTTTACATGGTAAAGAGTCTGTTGTGGTGTTAAATGCTCTCATCTTTATTCATGTCCTGGGATGATTCAGCCTACGTGAACTACTGGATCAGGAGCACTTTCAAAACCTGTACTAGCTTACGCTGGCATCTAGAATAAACGGGGGGTTTGTTTTAAGTTCCATCTAATATGATTGTACTCGTTCATTCGGTTTGAGCTGAGCACTAGTGCAATTGGGTTGTTATTGGCTTTAATAACCGTTGGTGAATGCTGTGTTGTGAAGAAACTACAAGGTTTTGGATCTCACAAATTGGTGCTGTTTGTTGAGAGATGCACTCAGATGCATTGCTAGCTACCGAGCTGGTACCGTTACTGTAAAGTCCCTACCTGGATTCCCTGAATCCTGTGTAAAACCAGAATTGGGTGAGATTAGCAGCTCCCTCTGAATGTTGGTAACAGCAGGAAGGCCGGTAACTCACCTCTCTCTCAGCCATGCTAACAGTAATTACTGCATTAAGTTCCTTCTGTTTGTTCATTCTCACTGTAAATTAAGAAGTGAAGATCTGGGACTCGTCTAACATGTAACTTGATGAGGTTTGCAAATAAAGATGTGTCTTCAAAGAGTCATTTAGAGCAATTATTTTAGAGCAGTTCTTTGCTGATGGAGACAAAATAGGCTATTAAAAATAAAAAAGGTAAGACCAGTGCAGCAGTTATTTTCCTAATGTACTCCAGTTTATGGCTTTTTAGTCTAGAATCACAAAAATTCTCAGTTTCTTATAACTGTTTTTCTACACTAAGAGTGATTTTGAATTGCTGCACCCATTCCTCAGCTCCCCAGAAACCTTATAGCTAAAGGCTGAGATATGATATCAGTCTGTATTTAGATTGATTCTGCTGACTGCAATGGGCTGACTTGAGATCTTAATATTTCAGCGTGTATTTTTATTCTTAGAAAGGTAGCCCTTTGCCTTTTCAAGCAAACTTTTTCCACCAGGCAAACCTGGAGTCTGGCTGCAGCCGCTACGTGTGAAAGGCAGCTGCAGTGGGACATATGGATCCTTCTGCCACGCTTTGATCGCAGGCTGGTGTCTTACTACGGGCAGACTGGACTAGGAGGGATTCAAGACCTGACATGTAGTAATGCCAAAGCTAATGTGATCCCCCATAAACAGATAATGAATCTCAGTGAATCTTTGTGAAGAGACAACAGCAATTTATTTTCATGTCAACTAAATGAGATAGAAATATAAATTCTGTTTTATTTGCTTCCCTAATTAGGGAGGTTGTCCACTCCTCTTTAATTCACTTTGGGTATATCCCCAAAGGTCAATGGCTTTCAGACTCCAAAAACAACCCTCTGCTGCTCCATGGCTAAGAAGTCATTGCTCTTTGAGGTTTGCAGAAAACCGCAAGGTATTCCTGAGCTTCCAGGGATCACCGAGCTGCTCTTTGCACAGTTCAAACATGTTTTGTGATTAATTATTGCCCTCCAAAGGAGACATTAAATCCTATCTGTAGAGCCATGAGTATCTGTAGCTTTCTGCAAGAGGCTGCTAGCTTTCTTTTTTGTGGTTTTATGTGGTCCAGCCTTGGTGAAAACCCACATTCTGGCTTAGCCATGCCAGCTTTTCTTGTTCACTGAATTGGTCTCAATGTGCTTAAATTTCCCGTTCTAACCTCCATTCCCTTTTCCAGCCCATCCTCATTCCTGTTCATACCAGCTCCGCATTCATTTCCCTCCTAAAGATTTATACATGGCAATAGCATAATCTTAAGCCAGTTTTCCTCCTTGTGTGTCTGTTGTTCCTCTCCTGTTAGAAACCGGGTTTTGATGTATTTTCAGGGACACACAAGATGTGTAACCACATCTTTTCTGAGCTAAACAAGTACTGTTGTCCAGAGCTATCCATCCACCGTCCCAAGGTTACGAGTCTTACAAAGTGACAGAAGAAATCTTGAAGGATGTGGTCAAGAGGGCACTAAGGACTTTGCAGCTTTGACGATCAATCCAGTGTCTGTTCTGTTGTCTCAACTCTACCCTGTTTGCTTGTTAAATAAATGAGGATACCTTTGGGCAGACAAATCTCCGTTCTTTCTTATCTCTGTGCAAAGGCGAAGCAGTGCCTGGAGTGCACATCAGCTGGCTATTGTACAGCAGCGTTCCCACCAGGCTTCCTAGCCCTGCTGCCATCGGGCTCGTGCTAAGGTGGAGAAGGAAACAAAAGCCGGTATTTGTGAATGCAGAACCAGACAAAGATATTTGTTTTCCTAGGGAATAGTGTGAAAATCCTGGGAGAAAAGGAAGTGATTGTTCCAAATGACTTTATAGGTAGTGGAGGTGGACACGCATGGTCCACTGCCACCTAGTTGGGATGTGTGCTAGGAGTTCTCAGGAGACATCTCATTTTCCCAGGCAGGTTTTTTAACCAAAATAAAAGGCACGCATTTGCACTTTTTCTCAGGTGACTGAAAAAGTGACAAAAGATTTCAGCTGCTCAGCTTCTGTCTTCATTCTGCAGTTACAACAGGAGGGAGACTTGAGCCCTGAACTTCTCTCCTCTCTGTCCTCCCTCAAAAGACAGCTGGGAAAATCAACAAAAGCCTTTGGCTGTGCAAGAGGTTTCTTGCTTCATGCGCTGTAGCTTTTATTTCTAATAAGGAACAGTACACTGCAGATCTCATCCCTTCCTTGAATCCTTCTGTCCAGCTGGTTCTCATTTAATCCCTGTGATGTTCAGTCCTTTGGTATCTGCACATCACCGGAGAGGGACAGTGGATTGAGATGTCTAGAGATGTTGGATGTCCATAGCAAATGTGAGGACTGGACAGGAAAAGATTATTGCTGCTTGTGTAGACGTTCTAGTGTTTGGCACCCAAACACTTTCCTCAGGGCAGTCCCAAGAGCATTGTTTTTGTGGGTTTTTTTCTTAATAAAACTGCCATGTTACTCGAAGATCCATATATCATTGTGGTGAGATTCTGGAAAGCTGCTTGCCCTGTACATGTGCCACCAAGCAGACGGTGGCTTTTTCTTTAAACCCTGGCACAATAACGTGCCAAGAGCTCGAAAGAGGTGTTAGAGAAAAGTTTGGTTTTGGGGAAACTGCATGGCGCTCTTCCTTCTGGGGAGAAACATGCGACCAAAAGTTTCATTTGATGCTAAAGAGCTTAATGGAGATGCCCAGAATTGGGAGGCTTTTTGCAGTGTACTGACTTCCGCTGCGGCACTCAGTACCGGCACCTCTTCTCTGTGGCTTTCAGCCTGTTGTTTTTACGGGTAATTTGTTCTTTTCCTTTTTCCTTTCATCTGAATCAAAATTGTAACCTGCCAGTACCCCGCTGCTGCAGTTCATTGTTCATGGTGGCGTGCGTTAGCTTGGTCCAAACGAACAAGATATCCCTGTGCTGCAGAAGAGCCCAGATGACCTTCCCTCCAATCCCACCATGTTCTGCAGTGTCCCACATCAGCTCACATTACATTTCGTTGTTAATTAAAACAGAATTTTGAGATTATGATCGTTGCTTTTCTTCTTTGACGCCCTCCACCTAAGTAGTTTTGCTTGCCAGCTTGCATGTCTGGAAGTGTATATTGATAGTGGTGCTGCTGCTACCGCATTTTGTAGAAACACCTCCAGATGTTTTACAGACATGGATTAAAATCTTGTTTGAAAGCATGCGTGCATCGCCACGTTAACAGTGGCGTAGGACACCAGGAGGGATTTGAATCCATGGCTACAAAATCATAAAATAGTTTGGGTTGGAAGGGACCTCTGAAGATCATCTAGTCCAACCCCCCTGCAATGAGCAGGGACATCTTCAACTAGAGCAGGTTGCTCAGAGCCCCATCCAACCTGACCTGGAATGTTTCCAGGGATGGGGCATCCACCACCTCTCTGGGCAAGCTGTCCCAGTGTTTCACCACCCCCAGCGTAAAAAATTTCTTCCTTACATCTAGTCTGAATCTACCCCCCTTTAGTTTAAAGCCGTTC
>NW_008825160.1:2606525-2623300 GCF_000699105.1 Pygoscelis adeliae
AGTGGTTGAGTCACCATCCCTGGAAGTATTTAAAAGACGGGTAGATGAGGCGCTTAGGGACATGGTTTAGTGGGCATGGTGGTGTTGGGTTGACGGTTGGACTCGATGATCTTGGAGGTCTCTGCCAACCTTAATGATTCTATGATTCTGGGCTGCGAGCGCACATTGCCGGCTCATGTCCAGCTTTTCATCCACCAGTACCCCCAAGTCCTTCTCGGCAGGGCTGCTCTCCATCCCTTCATCTCCCAGCCTGTATTGATACCGGGGGTTGCCCCGACCCAGGTGCAGGACCCTGCACTTGGCCTTGTTAAACCTCATGAGGTTCACGTAGGCCCACTTCTCAAGCTTCTGAAAAAGCAAAGCCTTACTCAGGTAAGCTGCTGTGACAAGAGTTTAGATGTCGGAGCATGTCCTGTGGCTAAGCACAGTGGAAGCTGCTTTCTTGCACTAGCTGATGTGTATAGCCTTCACATGAGTGCTGTAGCATCGTGTTTTTCTTTACAAAAACAGGCCTGAATTGAACACCGCCTCGTGTTACAGGATGTTATTGGCGACTTTTAAAGATGTACGCAGTTGGAGGAGTCATCAGTCTAACGACATGTATCAAAGAGGAAGATAAGAAAAAAATATTACCTATGTTGTTGATGAAACAATGGGAGATATGGTATACAGCAATGTATCTATTGAACAAAAGCATTCGAAAATGAACTGTATTATTTCTCACTCACTTGTTCTGTCAGTGATTGAGGCATTTCAGAGCACAACCAGGAAAATAATAGGTTGCTTTCACAATGGTAGAAGTTTAACAAATGCTCAATCATTCATCCGACATCTTTGCTGTCGTTGGTGAGAGCTTTAGTGTGTGCTATTGATGCCTTGCTTCATTCTTATTGCCGCTTGCTTTTCAGATTCAATCTCCCCGCAATGGAGGACTGAACATTTCAATTTGCTACCTGTAGAGTTGTACTGAAATGCTCGGGCTAAAATGAGAGAGATGATTTTGTGTGAGGCTGAAAGCAGAGGCTTTGTGGAAGGCATTACACACACAAATCCTCTGACAAGGCCTGCATTCACTAGCACGTCTCCTAACCGTACATGACACAAAGCGAGTGGATGGTGTTTGTAAGTAGAATATTCTCAGTGGGTATTGATAAGCACTTTTGCATTGTGTCGATGTCTAAATCCATGTTAACCTGACGTTTCCTTTCAATAGTAAAGTTTGATTTCACGGCGTCTGTGCTTGGCAGGACTTTTTTTTTGGACTTGCTACGCTTGAAAGAGCTTGGCGTAAGCTGTTCATTCAGTGTCTGTTACTCATATTCACTTGGTTCATCGTAAAGCTTGAAATACAGTGGATGTCCTCTTAATCACTTGCTAATAATTCTGAGCATTTGCATCTCGGCTGGTTAGTCTGCTGGCATTTAAAGGGGACAGCTTATTTCTAAGGTGGCTTCTGTCTGAAGATTGTGAAAGACCTGGCAAGTTGTGTGTTTGGAAGGATTCACAGTCCCTTTTTTGTGGATGGAAAAGCAAAGGTGAAGCGCTGAATAACCTGGCACAGCGAGAAGTAAAACTCTCATCTCCTGCTACCCGCTCCCTCCATCTGACCTCTGTAGACCTGCTCCATTGCTGTGTATCTGAAGGCTTCTCAAGCCTTTGAAAACAATCACAGCAATAAGAGAAATAATTTATTAGTTTATACAATGTGTACGAGGGAATGCAGTCCATTAACCTGTTCTTTGTCCAAGAGGTGACCTTTATATTTAGCTTTGAATGTAAAGCTGTTTAAAAAAAGTCTTTCTCTGCCCTATGTCCTCTGGGCTCTGCCTCTTAATTTCTCATGCACTTGTAGAAACACAGAAGCAAGTTGACTTTCGAAATGTGACTATTTAACATGGAGACTGGGATGAATTGGAAGCTGCTTTGGCTGCTGTGCATGCAATGCTGTCCTAAGTTCTCCAGGCAGTGTGTTGCTCTAAGGGCAGCAGCAACAGCTGAGAGGCAAAGAATTGAGGCTAAGGAGAGGTGAGTGAGGATAGCCTTGATATCACCTTTCCCCAAACCGTTGGAACGTTACTTTTTCACTTGCTTCCGCTCTGATCATCGTGCAGAAGCTCTGACTGCCTTCAGAAAAACTTCTGCAAAATAGAAATCCATGTCCGTACAGCAAAAGCAGTGGTAACGCAGTGCTCCCAGGTATTGCAGGAGTGCATGGCCAGATTTTAGCCTGGCCCATCCTAAAATGGGCTAAAAATAGCAAAAGGTGATCAGCCATAGAACAGACCCCATTAGGTGCCTAAGACTTTCTCTCACCTTCAATTTGGATCCACTCCAGGGTCCTAGAGATTAAAGGCTTGGTGTGTTAAAAGCCCATTCATTATCAAGCTGAGACACAGCCAGTCCTCTGAGGCTTGAGTCTTAATCACCAACAGCGTAATTTGTCCCATTAGAAACAGTAAATATCTGAGCTAGCATGTGTGGTTCTCTTCAGGGTTCACTTCTGTTTAGAAATTTTGTCAATTAGTTAAAAAAAATGAACCTTGCTTGTATTTGTCCGGAAATAAGAGCATAACATTCCCTCTTTGAACAGAAGTTTCTTCTACCTTGATCGCTGTGGAACCCTGAGAGGAATATATGAAATTGTTAGCAACATTTTCTCTTTGTTTTTGTTTTTCCTCATTCTCATTTATTTCATATTCCTGTGGCTCACTGTGTACAAATCAATATAATAGCTCTTTAGTTCTCATTTAAAATTTTCAGCTTTGAATGGAGGCATTAAGTTATCTCGAAGAAGCTGTTTTGGTCTCAGTAATTTGGAGGCTTGTTGCTAGCAGGTGCAATTTGTACTTTAACACTTTGCACTTAGTTGCTTTATCCTCTTCCACTGATCTTGCTCCGTGTCTCTCCCTGCATATTTGTGCACCTCAATAATGTGGTGTAGAGGCTTTCTCCCAGGATATTCACTCATCCAGTAGCCTCTGAGCATTTTCCCTGTTCTGGCTGAGGCCACTGGGGGCTTTTCTGTGGTTTTGTCTTCCCAGGAGTCATTGGCAGCACGGATTTCGTAGAAAGGTTTGTGCTCCCTTCTGTAGAAAGTAGATGTTGGGGCTGGGCTTTCTTGTGTTTCTTTGCCCTGTGGCTCCGGACAGCATCCTGAGAAATGGTGTCCAGAGCTTTACACCCAGAGTCCACATTGCAGCCGAGGTCGGGAGCTGTGCTGTCAAGAGGGCCTCTACCATTCCTCTTGAATTAATGCTTACCATCTATATTTATCCTAAAATCACGCTCGTTAATTCCTCATTCTTCTAGCTGAAGAAGGGCGATCTGTGTGAAGACCCCATATTCTATAAGTAAGTCAGCACGTCACAGATGCCTGGGTGTGAAGGTCATAGCTCAGGTGTTCGGTAGATTGATGGGTGTGAACAGACTCCCTCTACTCCCAGGGCTGTCTGTAGGTCTCGGAGGAATAATTCTCAGAGCCATCAATGTTAGGGCCCAAGTTTGGCAAATCTGAGGTAAGGTTGCTCCTTCCACAGCATGCTCAGTTAATTTGGGGAAGCAGAGACAAAGTAGTTGCATGGAAAGGCGCTGTGACAAAAGCAAGCTGTCATTTGAACAGCAGCAACAAAAAATGTGATAACCTTTTGTTTCCTATCCCATCAAATACGGTGCAGTAGAATCTCATCAGTTGAAGGAGAAAAATTATGGACTTTCCTCTGATATATTACCTGTAGATTGCTTGCCTCATTTGTTATGTCAATATTTTGCCCACTTGCCGTGGAAGCCTTGCAGAACGTGGACATACAATTCTGAAGCAGTTTCCATTGGCATTTCTTTAATAAACTTTCATAATTTATAGACTGTGTTTTACATCTTCTCCTCATGCCCCCAGAGTTTGTTCCAGCCGGCTATGAAGAAATGAGATATTGAGTTGTTACTCTTCTTGATTAAGTCAATAAAATGCATTTGTCTTGTTAAGTGAGTAGCTCCATTTGGCATGTTGTGCAATCCCAGATTGTACATTTTGGGGTGAAAAACAATATCCAAGACCAATGATTAATTATCTGAAAATCAGAACTGACCAGCCAGTACCTCAAATCAGCCATGCTTGCCCACAGCTGTGCCTGTACTGTATTGCTAACGCAGCACAATGCAGTCAACATGACAGCTTTAGCTGCAATTTCAAGGTGATGATCTGTAATTATTAGATGATGATTGCTCTGAACACTGAAGAACATTCTGTTATTTTTAGATTACAGAACTTATCTTTTTTTAAAAAAAAACGTAGCCTCGCTGTGAAAGATATGAAATGGAAAAAGAAACCTGCTAAATGAGGGAGTGGTTGTATTTTGGTTCATATAGTGTCTTTCATAAGAAGCAGCCTGAGTTCTGCTTCTTCATAGCAAATGGTCGCATTCCTGTATCAAAAAGCCCCTGTCTCTTTTATTCTCACTAGAAGCATTTGAATTTTGGTGAGAGCTTGGTTTGGAAGTGATGGAGATGACTGAGCTGTACTTGAAGCACTTGGGGATCCTGCTTTGCAACTTTACCCAACCATTCCCATGAGGACTGCAGAGAGAGAAATCTATCCGTATTATAAAATCCTATTGTGCATTCATATTCTGTTTCTGAAGTCTTTGTGTCCTTTTGTATTTGATCACATTAGATTCTCGTTGGGTTTTTTCTGCATAACTGCTTTAACTTCAATAAAAATGACACCTCCAGAAGTAGCAACTCTTCCAAGCTCAACAGCAGCAACCAGTGAGTCCTTTCAGGTGGATTTTGGGGTCTGAGCTGCTCTTTGCTACTTTCCTAATTTAGATCAGGATCTCTGCCTAGGGTTTTTTGAATGTCAGCTGGCTATGACAAAAATAAATGTTGCATTCACAGTTTAGATCCTTCTAAACTGTAGACCGCAAAGAAGTACGGAGCTGTTCTTCCAGCTTACCTCATTGAGCGGATCAATGTTGTCTCATACTCCAAACTCGGAAAATAGAGGGTGAGGAGTTTTCACGAGAGTTTGAGTGGTAGCTGTGCGGGTCAGTCATGTCGTGGAGAACCCTGCATTAGGATTTTTGAAGTCTGCAAGCCTTCTGTCTTAAAAATTTCATGAGTTTAAAAAAAAAGGCAAAATTCAAGGTAGTATTGGAAATTGTGGATAATGGGCAATGCTGTACATCTGAAAGGACTGAGGGATAGAGAATCTGTTCAGGATTTGGCCCATGTGCACTCCTTGTCCCATTCCACAGTATTTTATGGTGGTTTGGGTTAATTTTGAATGAACATGAAACCCACGCTTCCTCTCTGAAAATGAGCATTTGCTTCAAATACAGTGAACAGAAGAAGAGGATTAGTTTAGAGCAACCTGGGGGGAAATCAGGGCACTCCTCTCATTTTGGGACCCCTAGCTGAGTGAGACATCCTACCTGCCTGGCATGCAGAGCTTTTTAAACTCAGACAAAAGCATTCTGAGTTGAGTTTCCCAACACTAGAGTGGATTTGGTAAATGAGGAATAGAAACATCCATAACAAATAAGGAGCACCCATTATTTTCAAGGTAAATAAACTAGCAAAAGAGCAAACCAGATCGAAACTCAGAACATCTTGCTGCCATTTCTTCCCATGCTTTCTGTAGGCTTTGTCTTGGAAGTGGCTCTAATTAAAGGAAAAACGGGGGATGTAGAGGACGAGTAATGCATGAAACCTGTTATCCCCATCACAAAATCAGTGGCATAGCCCTACGATGGTGTGCGGGCAGGCTGCACACAGCCTGGCTGTCTTCTTGCATCCTGATTAAGAAAGGCATCCTCACTTTGTGTCTTTATTGTCTGCTGTATCACCTTGTAATTTGCTGTTTCCCTCAGCTCACGGGAGTTTATTATAACCCAGCTTTACAATATAACTGAGGCCAGGCTTTTCATTTTTATTTTTGCCTGCTGTGATTCTCAAATTACACCTTAAAGGCCTACTTGTCAAGGATGGTGGTTCCAAATTTAATCTAGTTTAATAATAATAGTGTTTGTCTATTAACTTTCTTCCTGATCATGAAAAGCTATTAGGCTCCCTCAGGAGAGTAATGGAATAGTATTAAAATCCAGCCTCTCCTAAGATCCCTATCACTGCCAGTTCCTACTCCAGGTCTGTGTTTTGGGCTTGTTTGAAATCAGTAACTCCCAGAGGTTCGCTTGGAGTTATCTGTGTTTTGGGGTCATCATCAACAGCCATTGCTAAATAACTCAAGCAGCAACAGGAGCCTCCAACTTCTAACCTCGAGCGAAGGGAAGAATCTCATCCTGGTTGCACATTCTGTCTCAATGCAATTTGGTAGAAACGCTTTTCTTCATTGGCTCAATTTTCCCATCTTCTCTTAAGCCTTCCTTTCAAGCTGTTCTTCTTAACTAATTGCATTTTCAATAATAGCAGTGTTTTCAGTTTCCTCCTGTAAGAACAAGGTCTTCCTGTCTCTGCATGGACCAGACTCGATGCAGCCCCCTCCCACAAGCAAAGCATTGCTTCCGCTTCCACTCCTGATCTGTGCCGGGATGGCAAGGAGGAGCCCAGCTAAACCCGTCAGGATTAGCCGAACTAATTTAAGGCTTCCTTCTCCGTCATTACATCATGATTTTAAGACGTGATGTCGTACACGCATGCTTAATGCTCTTCTGTTGATATGTCCCTCTATGCAAACTTCAAATGAATTTTATATTAATTGCCAGCTTTGGCCTCATTTCTCATTTCCCATTCCTGCCTGCAGCCGAGGTTTGACACAGGGGTGTCTGCATCTCTCCTGACTTATACAGCTGAAGAGCTTATCCACACATGGCTCAATAGATATAGCCTATATGGGTACCCTTCTGCCAGCAGCATTGAGGCTTTAATAGTTTTTTAATACTCCCTAATTCTCCTGTTGACCAGGCAGGCTGTGTCTGTTGGAGGCTCGGTGGTAGCCGTGCAAGGGGAACAGCGTTCAGCTGGCGCAGCGGAAAGGAGGATGTGGAGGGATTGGAGAGATTTTTATTTATTAGTCTGTAGCGGCAGATTCCTTTAAGTCTTGGGGAGGACAGGGCCATCTGCTAAGGGAACAGTGCCCCAGCTTTACTAAATAGTTTTTGTCCAGTTTTGAGCACTGCCAAAACCATCACGCAGGGTTGCCAGGAGCAGCAAGGATCTACCTCCTGTTGAGTTACTGCTAGATCTGTTCTGTGCACCGCGTGGTGTTACAACCCTCACACAAAAACAGCACAGGGAGACCTGCTCTTGGTTGCATCACGACAGTAAAAAGCATAATTTTGGCTGTTCCGTGTGATTATTTGACATGAGCCAGCACTGACACTTCAAAACCGGGAGAGTTTTTGAAGACAGAAGTCCTCCAAAACTTCTTTTAACTTTGGAATGTCTCTTTCAGTGCTTTACAGGGTAAACTCCCAAATCCCTTCTGGATTATTGTGGCTTCAGAGCTGTCATAGTTTGGGTTGGCATTGTTTTGCAGTGCATTTGCAATTGCTGATTCACAGAGCAATAAACCCCCAGGACTTTGATTTTAATCTCTGAAAACAAAGTAGCATATGAGAAATGGATTTCACCTTGCAATGATTAGCTCTCAGCAAGCGCGTGCTGTCTTTCCGGAGACATTTAGAGTCAAACTGCATCCGTAGCGACAATTCATCTTTCTTTCCACTGAAACTGCAGTGCTGAAATTCCATTGTAAATCAATAAAAAAATTAGTATTTTTGCTTTAGTCAGAGATTTTACATCAGGTTACATTTTTAGAGCTGTATTGGAATAGCCTTTAGTCCTGTCTACTTATTGCAGAGTCACCGTAGTATTTAGCCAGTTTAACCAGTGGTAGGTGGCACAGCAACATCTGTTAAATTGAGATAATTCAGTGATTTCTCTGATTGGGGAAACTACAAAAGCCAGAGGTGAAGAAAGCGCATTATATTATCCAACCGGTGCAATATCGCTGCTATGTGCATTATGGTAGTGAATCGGTCCTTCAACCTCAACCAGGGACCCGGCAGTGCATAGATGGAATAAAAGAGGGCATAATGTAACTAAACAGGGCAAACAAGGGAGAGAAGAGAAGGATAATTACTCCCATTTTACAGATGGGGAATGAAGACCTGGGAAGATTAAGGGATTGATCATGTAGAGCTCTGCACTCCTCTCGCCTTGATCTAGCAAATAGCGTGAGCATCTGCTGATCTTTAATTCAGGAGTAGCCCTGGTGCTTTATGGATGGAAGCAGGAGCTGAACCAAAGTTTCCCAATGCCCTGTTCTGCGTTTTAAGTACAATCCCATCCGCCGACTCAAGAAATAGTTTTTCTCCCATGTTCTCTGCCATTTTGTACAGCTTTGGTAATGTGTTTGGAGGCAGCAATCAAATATATTTTGAAAAAAAGGCTGTTTATTTCAAAAGGGAGAGAGCACTATTGTTAAAGCTGCATTTAAGTAGTTATGTGTTGTTATTGCTAGTCTGCCTTTTAAGAAGGCTCTCCAATTCAGCTTTTATTGATAATAAACCCGGTGCGGTAAGCAGAGGTGATAGCTGCCGGACTAACACATTTGGGGATTCTGAAGTCAAAGAGAAGCGGGGAGATCTATGAACTATCAAAATGTTGCTGGCTTTTTATTCCATGATCAGCGTAGCATCTCTCAGCACATCACAATGCAAAATGGCGCATAATATCACAGTCCGAAATTGTCCCAAATTATTGCATTTTTAAGCCAAGCTAGCTTTGTTTAAATAATGGCTTTGCCATGGAGACTGTCTCATTGATTGGATTACATCTGTGTGTCATAGCCAGAAAAATGAATTTCTGTCAGGCTGAATTACAGGTTTACATATATTATTTAAGCATTGCTCTTTACTTCTCCCTCTGTCAATCATCATCTCCTTGCAGATTGCTCTATTTTTAATATTTCTCAAAGTCGAAGGTTACTTTCTTCTCGAGCAGCAGCTTTAAACCAAATGTTATTTCAGCAATGACGTTAATAGTAATTAATAGTTAAGCTGTTTATGAATGCATGTGTTACCATTCTCCCGCCCTACTCTACCCTCATGAGACCCCACCTGCAGCACTGCGTCCAGCTCTGGGGTCCCCAGTGCAGGAAAGACACGGACCTGTTGGAGTGGGTCCAGAGGAGGCCACGAAAATGATCAGGGAGATGGAACAGCTCTGCTATGAAGAAAGGCTGAGAGAGTTGGGGTTGTTGAGCCTGGAGAAGGCTCCGGGGAGACCTTATTGCAGCCTTTCAATATATAAAGGGGCTTATAGGAAAGACAGAGAAAGACTTTACCAGGGCCTGTTGTAACAGGACAAGGGATAATGGTTTAAAACTGGAAGCGGGTAGGTTTAGGTTGGACATAAGGAAGAAATGTTTTACGCTGAGGGTGGTGAAGCACTGGCCCAGGTTGCCCAGAGAGGTGGTGGATGCCCCATCCCTGGAAACATTCGAGGTCAGGTTGGACGGGGCTCTGAGCAACCTGCTCTAGTTGAAGATGTCCCTGCCCACGGCAGGGGGGTTGGACCAGATGACTTTTAGAGGTCCCTTCCAACCCAAACCATTCTATGATTCTATGATTTTACTGCATGAAAGATGCCCAGTGTGCACTGAGGGATCCAAGAGCTTGAGGCAACCTACTTTGGTGGTTTATAGGGAACAAGTTGTTTCTTCTCTTTATGTTTACTAATCAGCTGTTTTTCTGTCGCAAAACCACTGTTCTTCTTCAATCGGCTGCACCCCTTGCTGTAGGATTACAAAAGAAAAAAGGAAAGAGCAGCACGCAAGTGCAACTGGAACTGGAAATAAAGAGTTGGAAGTAACGGAGCTGGAAATTGAGGCTCCTGTCAGCTGTCCTCCACTGCACCTTAGACTGCCCATTGAGATCTTCTGCTGTTTCTCATTTCCATGATTTTAGGAGGTCCCCAAAGAGCCCATTCTGAAGTGCTCTGAAGAACCGCATTTCTTGTTCATCAGAAGAGCAATGCTGAGCGGGAAGGAGCTGGCGCAAAAGTCAATACTTACAACTTTTTCATCAAATCTTTAAACGTTACATTAAAAATGTATTGTTTGAGATTCAGGAAGGGGGGTGCAGCAGAGAGGGCAAAGCTTCAGTAAATCTTTAGATAACAGTTTGCAGACCTTACTGCAAGGAGAAGCAATTTATTCCTTTTTGCACAAAAATCAACTGCCCCAGGTTTGTTCCTACAGGGATACAGTACGTGTGCTTACTTGCAAGTGGATGGAGCGTGTGGATGTTAGTATACAAGCACGAGAGATTCATTCCCTTTGTCTTTATCTTTCGTCTAGTTTCAAAGATTTCTTCCAAATTAATTTCAAGAACCAAGGGACGTGAGAAGACCTGCGATGCTTTATTGTGCAGTTCTTTGTGTAGGTTTTGGAAAAGGAAAGACGTACAGGAGAAGCTGCATTTTTATTCTGTAGCTGTTATTTAATAGTCAGTAGTGCTTCAGGTATAGCCTGAGGGAAATAAATTCAATATGGGAGGGTAAGAATTTGCTACCATGCAACTGGGCAAGCATTCTAGTGCATAAATAGACATATTAACTACGTGCGTTAAGTGTTGCATAGCATTTTTGAGGCTTAATTTGCAGCTTGGAAATTTGGAGTGGAAACTCCAGTCAGTCAACCTCTGCCTGTGGCGCTGATGACTCTCTCTTTATCATAACCATTATTTTCATTATTTTGTATTTAATAGTGAAGCCCCAGAACTGAGGCACATGGAGCATCTTTTGGGTTCTTTTTCTGCCTTTCCTATGCAGTAAACCCCTTGGTTCATCATTGGGATTTTACCATACAAGGGCACAGTTGCATTTTTAGGCTGTGCCAACTTCCAGGGTCTCGCGTGAGGCTCAGAAGAAATTTCTGCACCCTTGGGAAATACCAAGGAAAAATTACACTTTGAGTGTGGGGTGATTTTAAACTTGTGCTGATTCTCTTCAGGTGCTTGTTTGCATGCAAGTTTATTTCCAGGGCAAATTTTTGAAAAGGCAAATGCCAGTTGGTTTGGGAGGATGTCCGGGAATGGGTGACAGGAGAGGCTGACTGCTGCAGCAGCACTGGCGTCTTGGGTGGGAACCATCCGTCAGTGTTCATCCAAAGTGTCACATAGTTGTTAAGCCATCGCTATTGCTTAATTGATAATTAATTGTCTAGCAGGTTCAAAACTCTATATAGTACTGGGGAGAAAAAACCTTCTTCAGGGGCAGTTCAAAACTCTAAAACAAGGAGGGTCCGGGGTGATGAGCCTCTCTGTGCTGAAATCAGCTGTCGGGAATGATTCCCCATGGAGTTACAGATCCCACTTCCAATGACATCAATTGTATCTACGCTGGAGGTTTGCACTGTTGGATAAAGCAGAGAAAAAAAGCCCTGCAAAGCGTGACTGCCTCAATATGGAGGCTATTCATAGGACGAGCAAGAGCCGTTGAGTTGGGTGCCATGGTTAGAACAGAAACTGAATTTTCGTATTTTGAATGTCTTTGTTAATACAAGAACACAGGCTCATACCAAGGTTCCACCTTCAGCCCAGACCTACATTTTTTATTAATTCTTGCAAAAAGGTGAGATGGGTAATGGAGCCTGGGTTAGTCCCTGGAGAGTTACTGCAATGTGTGGCAGCTCTTCCAAATGGTCCCTGTTCACCAGAGCAAGAGTATATATGCTGCAGACTTAGTTTGTACACTTCAGCTTTAGAAGGCTTTAGAAAGAAAGAGAATCATGCCCGTCTTCGAAAATTTTAACCACAAAGTCATAGAATCATAGAATTGTTTAGGTTGGAAAAGACCTTTAAGATCATCAAGTCCAACCATTAACCTAGCCCTGCCAAGTCCACCACTAAACCATTTCCCTAAGCGCCACATCTACACGTCTTCTAAATACCTCCAGGGATGGTGACTCCACCACTTCCCTGGGCAGCCTGTTCCAATGCCTGACAGCCCTTTCAGTGAAGAAACTTTTCCTAATATCCAATCGGTTTCATTTTCTTTAAGACCATTTATAAAAAAGTAAATCCAAATCTAGCTGCATTGGATGTAGGATTGTGGTGTTCTGCAAAACGGCAATACAGCAAAACAAAACCACCATTAAGGTGAAGATGGTCTTTGCATTCCTGATACCTAAACCTTCCTTCCAGGGACAGAAGTCCAAGACCGGTGTCTGATGCCAGCTGCTTCTCATGCCACAAGGAAGCGATTTGCTAGGGAGAGTTAAAGAGGGGATGTGTTTCTAAAAGCAGCTCTCAAGGATAACACCAATAATCCTTCAATGTTAGACGGAGCAAGGGAGTATCTGTAGCTCTCTTGACTAAAGACCCATCCCACAACTGTATTTGAGTTGGAAAAGCAGTATGGAGAAATAAAAACAGTTTCGTAGCCTGATGTGCTTCAGCAAAAGGGCGCTCTCCATCCCATGCACAACTGGCATCTTCTCTCAAGGCTGCCAGCTGGGCAGAACTGGACCTGCTCATCAACTGGGATGGAAGGGTGGCTTAAAGAATATATCTGTTATGATGCAAATGGGAAATCACTCCTTCTGAACCAATGCTAAATGGTTGTCTCTATTTAACATTTGTAAATTCTCAGATATTAGTGATTCTGTCTTTCCAATTAGAAATGCTGGCAAAATTCACTTTTTTCAACTAAAATGCCCATTATACTTTGAGCAAGAGCAATGTGTGAAAACTCTGCCTGAGTTCCAGTATCGACATGCTCTTTACTTCAGTTGTGCCTGTAGTTTCGACGGCATGCAGTTGTGTTTGCTCAGCTAACACAAATTATAATCTTCTGGGGTGGATTGTGAAACAACCGTAGGACTTCATTTTACAACATATTTGCAGAGGGTGAAATTGTATTGAGCTTGTGTGTAAGTGCAGGGGATTTTTTGCAGGCAAAAAGTCTTAAATTGACTGTCCACTTTCCTTGTCCAGTTTCACTAAAAAAAAAGAAGTTAATACTTGAGTTAAATTTAATTTTAGTTTGGTTTTATAACCAGAAAGAGCAGGTCAATATTTTGTGAAACAGAGGGGAAAAATCTTCTTGGAAGAATTTTTTTCATCTTAAAAGTGTGTTTTATTGTGAAGCTATATTACTTAGAGCTGAATTTAGTGAAAAGTTATAAGCGCTGACAGTCCATCCCATCCCATCCCATCCCATCCCATCCCATCCCATCCCATCCCATCCCCTGCGTTTAATATCTCTGAATAATCCTGGATAGCCTGTTGCACGTGTTAATTACCCCTACATACATTACTTAAATATCTCACTACACCTGCTGATTTCTCCCCCTGAAAAAACAGTTGGGAATAATGCATTAAAAGCGTCTTAATATTATATTGTTTATTGTCGATATCTCATTAACATCTGTTCATCTGGAAAAGTGGAGTAGTTTATTTGACCTGTACCATACCCGCCGTGGCACTGCCCTTGTGTGCTGCATCCCCATCCCTGAACGCTGAAGTCGGGGGAAAGGCTAATTTATTCTGTGACACAAAACACTGTATTTTCTTAAATAACTCTGTAGGAGATGTTGATAGTATGTGGAAACTTGATGTTACCACTTATGCTTTGAATGAGAGTATTAAGTGTTTTAAGAATGGTAATTATAAATGAGGATCTTTGCCTCGTTAATAGGCACTCAGAGTCTCGGGCGGTATGTCGTGGTGGTTGGGACCTAAGAAGACCTAAAGTGGTTGGATTTGTTGTCCTTTTCTGACCTGGTTTAGCAACCCAACAGTGACCACACAGCTGTTCGGGCAAGGACAGATGTTGTTCTCGTTATTCTGTTTTTTTAAAAAAGAAATAGAAAAGCAGTAGAATAAGTCTGGGAAAGTATTACATTTTATATGGTGGCATTTAACCGGTGGCCACGATGGGAGTTTTTCACTGCTGTTTCCATACCTAGACCGTTCTCTGTCATCAATGATCCGTTTGACAAGTCTCATTGCTTAAAATGAGTAGGCTCAGTTAAAATCATCCCTTAATTATTAAAAATGATGCTTTTTTCCCCTCCAGTGATGTAACAGCATATTGGAGTGCTTCTCCCCCATGGCAGAAAAAAGAGAAGTCTATTATTTGAAAGATATAAAACTAATGTGGAAGTGGAGTAGATTTTTGTTTTCAGGAAGAGCAGCTGCAGTGCAGATGCATGTGTGTAAGAGAGGAACCTGTACGTGTGCGTGTGTATATTTTTGGTAGTTTAGGATCATTATCTTAAAGTAAAGGCAGTCAGACCCCCAGGTGGCTCCCCATCTTGCTGTATTGAGGGTTTTTTCTCCTTCCACCAAGGTGGTTTTGTGTTCATTCACTATATACGGCCCAGAGAGGCTGGAATGAGATATTGAAATGTAGTTGCATCTGATCTTGGAAATTGCCGAAGTTAACAACTTTCAAAACCTAAAAATAAGAAAGGGCTATTTTGCAAACTCCATAATTGATGTTCTGTCAGAGCTCGCATTTTATTTCATTTCTCTGAATTCACTATATGGATTTTTATCCAAAGCATTTACCAGGTGCCGGTGACTCTCTCCCTTTGGCTGATCGAAGATGGGCGTATGGGGAGGGAGAGGGAAGAAGGGTGGTAATTTTATTTATTCACTTTTGTGTTATGTGAACTGAACTGTGGCCCCAGGACAAGTCCCATCAGCTACTCGGACAGTCCTTGAAAGCCTTTCCCAACTCTCCACCCCTCCTTACACGTCACTTACAGGTTTCCAAAGAAAGAAGAGACTGAACTGACTTTCATCTTCTGTGGTCATTATTGTGTTAGGTGAGAGGAGGGCATTGTATAGATTGAGTCTTCCAGTAGGATTAAACAAGAACTGGCACCTTTTAAATGAGGTTTTTGAATGGACTTTACTTGGTAATAATTTACTGTCCTTTCTGCCTATGTGTGCAATTGATACCCTCCATGCACAGTTCTGGCTTCGTCCAAGGACACAGGTATTGTAAGCTCATTTTGACTGCAGGGGGTGGAAAGATGAGACAGTAAGTTAATGAAGGGTGACTTTTTTTTTCCCTTCACTTTTTTTTGGTCATACCCCAGAACTGATTAGCAGAATCCTGACCCAGAATGAGAGCATATGAAAGCCTTCCTTGAAGCACACTGGGAACTCTCTTTAATTGGCTTGAAGTCATTCTTGAGTGGTAGGAACCCTACCTATATCTCATTTATTTAACATTGCTGAGATCGTTCCTTGGCCTGCATCAGTGTTCGGGGTCTGCTCAGTACCTGGATCCATCTGCCAGCTGTCTGCTTGGCGGCAATGTGTGGTTTCTGTCCCATGGAAAAGAAATTGTTGAATCTCTGTTGTTGTTCATCATTCTCTGACCACAGTCGCGCTGACGCACTTTTTCATTTCTCTGATTGTTGATGTCACGCTGTCCTTAAGACTACCAGAAAAGGAGAGAGATATAAGAGAACCTCCAAATACTGACTCAGATTATTTGGGAAATCAATGAGTTGTTTGTAGTAGTATTGTACATGGCTGCATTCAGACTTAATTGTAGACAACCATTGTTTAGCTTGTAACAGCACTTCACTACTTTATAGAATCCATATTAACTGAAGGGCTTAGAAAATATGAAAATATCTTCTTTTTCTTTGATCTGCTGTCAAGAGTATTTTTGAATAATGTGTAGTCAAGAAGCCACATGGTTCAGAAGCCACAGTAGCTCTAGTGGTGGTCCGAGTAGGAAACATAATATTAGTTTTAAATGCTAAGAATTCATGTATGGTTTATTTTCTTTTAAAACAAAAATCGTTACTAGCTCTCCCTTGGAATGGAGCGGTATCTGCTAACTCAGTAGTTCTTCTCCACTACTTATGCTTATCATATCTGAAAAAGAAAGAAGAAATCAATTCCTGCAATCCCTAGCCACGTCAAAACAGCGCTTATCAATGTAAGCCTAATGGAAGTTGCCTTGTCTGTTTGAAAGCATATGAGTCTCGGGGGTCAGGATATAATTTCTTTCTTCCGTTACACGTGCAGATGCTGCTATGGAATAAAGAGTTTTTGCCACTGAATGAGGGTGATAAAAATTACTCATTAAATTGTTCCAATTGAAGCAGCTCTTTAAAAATTATTCGGTGGTAAGAACAGAACACAACTAGATGGCCATTCAACATCTGAAAATAAGAACAAGTTTCACTTTGTTTTGGTGGTTGAAGTTGAGCAGGTCAATGAACTAGGTAGATCCAGGAGGAGGAAAAAAGCAACAAAACAAACTAAAAAAACCCACAAAAATTCATTTGGCCACAACATATTTTGGATGGATCTGGGTTAATATGGGAATCCATAGTGCCAAGAAGGCCAGCGAAGAAATTAAACAGCACAATGAACAGGAACATGTTACAATGCATGTGATGTATTGCACATAGAGGAGAACGTCCGAGTTCTGAGCTGTGGTTTTGCAAGACAACTGGTTGGGGATTTTGTTTGTATTTTAAGTTGGTTGGCTGGCTTTTAAGGACTGTATGTAACAAGGCATTGTGGTGATTGCAACCTTTCAAGGCAGGCTTTGCTAGGAGTGAAAGTGAGAGATGGCCAGTCCCCCCACCTGAAGATCACTGAAGCCAGAAGGTCATCTAGACTTGGGCTTTGGGACAAGCCTTGGAAATAAGGAATTAAATACAACCACGTTGGCCATGTAGGAAATAAAACACTCGCTTTCTCTTGACAAGGACATTGCTCCCAAGCACAGAGAGCAAGTCTGTGGCAGACTGTGGAAGACGCAAATGTGTGTGTTTTCTC
>NW_008825160.1:2623389-2623825 GCF_000699105.1 Pygoscelis adeliae
TTTCACTGGCTGCTGTTCTTATCACAGCAGCGCAAGACTCCGTGAGTTCAGTCAATACTTGTGTATTCACGGGAGGCGATCAATAAAAAAAATTAAAAAGGAGTCATGGTAATTAGGCTAAAGCTGCTGCTTATGAGTTTTCAATAATTACTTTAGCTTCCTCCTTTTCTAACGTCTCAAGAAAATGGTATCTGATTGAAGGAGGGGATCTTGCTTGACTGAGGACGTGTCAAAATTCAACAAAGCCAAGTGGGAAGTCAAATTAGCGCTTTTTGTTTCAGCACATGAAGAGGGCTTCACAGGGAGGCACGGAAAGAATAGTCTTGATTTTTAGATGGTGCCAGCTAGCAGCTGTGCCATTCTCTCTTACCTGTTTGTCCTCGTTTTCATGCCCTGTAACATTAGCTCTTCTGGCAGTAACCCAGGAGCTTGCATT
>NW_008825160.1:2623851-2636329 GCF_000699105.1 Pygoscelis adeliae
CATCTGGAGGAACACAAAATGTTTTGAGGAATGCAGTGCTCGCTTCTCCTTGGCTTTGCCACAGCCATATATTTCTGAGGCCACTTACTTCCTACAGTCGTATTCTGCTATCCAGAAGTGAAGGAGGGGCTCATGGCTTGTCCACAGCAGGGTTTCTGGTGACAGGGCTGCTATTTGGGCTGTGGATGGAAGGAAAAAAATACATAAGCCCATGTGCTTCCACACTGAATAACCAGCCATCTCTCCACTAAAAACATGCCACGGCTTTTTCTGTCATTGGCTGATAACTCCCTTTGCTCAAGCAGGCTTGAATCCATCATGATGGAGAAGGGCCTGAGATCTCTCTCACTGCGTCAGCAGAGGTTTTCTGAGGTGGCAGAGAGCAGGCCTGGGGTCAGACCAGGTGCAAGGGTGCCCTGTGCAAGGGGAAAAAAACTCAAGTGCAACCTTTCGCACCCAGATCCTGCATCACCTGGAGAGAGAACACTGAACTGATAAGGAGGACTGGATGGCTTGAAGACCATGCTGTGGTCATGTTAAACTCATTATGAAAGGGGAAGAAAATCCCCCAAGCTCTACCATGGCTGTATTTAGACCTGATGATTACTTACAGTAAAAATGGCACGAACTGAACATATGTGCCATATGTATGTACAAATGTGTGTGCCTAAGGGAAAGCCCTTTTGTGCGAGTAAAAGATGTCTCAGAGCATCACACTGATCTCTCCTGAGAAAGATCTGTTTCATCTTTGGTGAAGCATTGGAGAGTCTTTGTATCCACACTGGCTTCACTGTGCAATAGGTAGTCAAACAATGTTTTAACGTAGTGTGAAACCTGGGATCCTCCTGTCTGCTGGGCGTTTTCTCTATCCTCTGTCTAGAGACCACATTATTGCTTCTCGGCTTCAGTGTGTGAAAGGCACTTAGTGGTCCTTCCCTGGTGAGACTGGTTAGGGCTTTCTACCTTAAACACACACCTCTGTAGTCACGCAGAGAAAAAAAAAAATGTTTCATTATCTTGCACTCTCTTCGCTTCTACATAAATTGACTTGTTACTCCAGGGTTCAAAAAAGGGTCTCCTGTCCATGAATCTCATTTTCCAAACAAGCTGCACTGTAAGCGCAACGTCGTGCTGGAGAGGAACAGACTGATACCTGAACTAATTCAAAAGGGACACAGAGCCCCTTTCATCCTTTCTCTCCATCATTTCAAAGCCATGGAAATGGAGCCTGTGTCTCCTCTGTATTATTCCTGCATCCAGAGGGACTGGAATGGGTCCCACACAATTCTGGTTTGGTCCTGAGCAGCACGTTCTTATCCACCAGAGATCTTACCACAGTCATTAAAAAAGGGAGAAAGGAGCAGGGTTGTTGTTTTTTTTTTAATAGTGGAATCTATCACACTTTCTTTTATCCCTGTTTCCAAAAGTTCTGCTTTTTATGTGGGAAGTGTTGGAATTAATTTGAAAGTGTTAGTGAGGAGTACTGGTAGACACAGCTGTAAAAGCACTAGGACCTGCAAAAGCCCCCAAAGAGCTGTCAGAGCTTGGCTCTCTGTGGAGAAATGTAAGGTTTTTTTTTTTTCTTTTTCCAAATGTACAGAAGCTTTTTGTCATTTCTCAAGATTCAAGGCAGCTTTTTAAAATCTCAATTTTCCACGTTCTGGTGGTCTGTTCTTGCTGTGCTGCCATATGGTGGTGACCCAAGCTTCCCTGCTTACTGTCAGTCTTGTTACACTGCAGATTCGTGGGAAAGGAGGTGAAATCACTGAATCGTAATGACTGTATCCAAGGAGTAGCCCCCTTTCACCCTCCTGGTGCACTAGCCAAGGCATAGACCATTAACAGACTGAACGCTTCAAAGGTGGGATTCAAGATGTTAGAGATGCTCAATGTGATTTGTTAAGATTTTCACATAATCGCGTCCCTTAATTTTCTCCTTTTAATTTATTTTGGAATCTGGAAGCCCTAATAATCAGTCAAGCTTCAGTGCATGTAGATGCTTCCTAATGAAAGAAAAAAGATGGTCCCTTCTCCCAAACCTTATAGTTTAGATATATATAGTTCAAGACAAAAGCTGACAAATACTTGGATATTGATGGCCTAGATGAGCCATACAAAGAAATACTGGGTCAATATTTTTTCGTGTTGTAGCCACTGATCTCAAGATCCTAAAAGTTTCTCCGAGTTCCCTTTAAGATCATCTTTATTTGCTGTTGACTATAAGGCATGAGTGTGCCTTATAGTGCCTGACTGAAAAGTCACTTGTTGCCCGCTGCTGTTGCCAAGACCAATTGGCATTGGTCCATTTTAGAACTGAAGAAAAAGACATCATCAGTTTTTGTGCTAAGAAAGAAAAGTTTCTCTGAGCTTCCTTCCTGAGAGACTGGATTTCAGGTACGAGAGTTGAAGGTGCAAGAGACTTGAGACGCAGAAACTGCTCAGAAAACATTTTCCCTAATGATTTAGTGAATACCTGTAGATCTACCTGGATGAATATCTAGTTTAAATACAGAATTTGGTTGTATTTTAAATAGCCGGGACTACATTTAGTAGCTTTGGGGGATCCCTTCTATTCCTGGTAGGATTTAGTAATGCTCTGAGAACAACGTGCTTCTACATTATTATTTTCTGGCAGTCTTGCAGGTAACGACAAACTTGATGAACTTAATCAGTTTAGATATATTGGACATGTAATATTACACCAGTGATAGCCAAGGGTATTATCAGGATCGAATCACTCCTAATTCTGGGATGACTTATGTCCGTTGGAATTGACTTCTCTTTACATCCATTGACGTAGTCAGTGCACAGAGAGTGGAGCAGAGGGATAAAAGTTGTGCAAGGTGACAGAGTATGACTTGACCCAGACAAAGCAGGACCAAGGCTTGTTTGGGATTTAAACCATTTGTGAGATGGAGCCAATCTGAAGGTAATCTTTTCACCTATATTAAACTCTGAAAAAGGGTCACAATTTTTGCTGTTAAACAAGAGAAGCGGGTAGCTTTCACACTGACCATGAAACCTGGTGTCTCAGCTATGCGTAATCACAATACCTTGTAGTAGGTGAGCCACAGGGAAGATAAAGCTGTCAGGTAATGGAGATTAGTTACAGCTATCTTCCGAAAAGGTAAGCTTAATTCAGCTTCTGGGAAAACACAGTGGCCTGAGTACAAGGCAGGTCAGGTTAAACGGTTGTAATGGTCACTAAGGGCCTCAGTCTTTGTATGTATGTAAAGGGATGTGCAGTTATGAAAAAAACTTCAGTTTTGTCCTTGGAGACGGACTACAGCCAAGCAAGACTAACCCTGGCCTCCTCACAGTACGGGGGGAGCACTGCTAGTTTTGAGATGATAAAACAGGTCAACCATCATTTTCAATGATCAGTCTAGGTCATAGTGGTTTTTAGTTACCTTACCTTTGATAGAAGTATTGTATGTTAGAGACTGGTAAAATATTTCAGTTGGTGATGGTGACAATTTGCAGGTACGGAGACCTGATGAGGTCCTACTTGTTTTGGAGGCTAATTTGGATCTCTCTAAGCAAACTTACTTTCAGGCACGTGAATGTTTCTTTACAAGCCCTTAAGCTGATTAACGCTGCTCATTAGGAAACTTGGTGTCTTCAAGGTGTTTCTTCCATGTTGCTCTGCCTGGAGTCGTTGCTTCTAGGGGCACAGGAGTGCTACAGTTTTGTCATATCTATATATGTTTTTGAGGACACGCATGATAAAAACCCAATGAAATCATAGAATCGTTTAGGTTGGAAAAGACCTTTAAGATCATCAGGTCCAATATTAACCTAGCACTGCCAAATCCACCACTAAACCATGTCCCTAAGCACCACATCTACACGTCTTTTAAATACTTCCAGGGATGGGGACTCTACCACTCCCCTGGGCAGCCTGTTCTAATGCTTGACAACCCTTTCGGTGAAGAAGTTTTTCCTAATGTCCAATCTAAACCTTCCTTGGCACAACTTGAGGCCATTTCCTCTTGTCCTATTGCTTTTTACTTGGGAGAAGAGGCTGATGCCCACCTCGCTACAGCCTCCTCTCAGGTAGTTGTAGAGAGGATAAGGTCTCCCCTTAGCTTCCTTTTCTCCAGGCTAAACAACCCCAGTTCCCCCAACCGCTCCTCATAAGACTTGTTCTCCAGACCCTTCACCAGCTTCGTTGCTCTTTGTTGGACATACTCCAGCACCTCAATGTCCTTCTTGTAGTGAGGGGCCCAAAACTAACACAGTATTCGAGGTACAGTCTCACCAGTACCAAGTACAGGGGATAATCACTTCCCTGCTCCTGCTGGCCACACTATTTCTGATACAAGCCAGGATGCCATTGGCCTTCTTGGCCACCTGGGCACACTGCCAGCTCATACTCAGCCAGCTGTCGACCAACACTCCCAGGTCCTTTTCCGCCAGGCAGCTTTCCAGCCACTCTTCCCCAAGCCTGTACCGTTGCATGGTTGTGACCCAAGTGCAGGACCTGACACTTGGCCTTGATGAACGTCATACAATTGGCGTCGGCCCATCGATCCAGCCTGTCCAGCTCCCTCTGCAGAGCCTTCCTACCTTCAAGCAGATCAACGCTCCCACCCAACTTGGTGGCACCTGCAAAACTGACTGAGGGTGCACTCGATCCCCTCATCCAGATCATTGATAGAGACATTAAACAGAACTGGTCCCAATATTGAGCCCTGGGCAACGCCACTTGTGACCGGCTGCCAACTGCATTTAACTCCATTCGTCACAACTCTCACTGAGCCCTGGGGAACACCGCTTGTGACCGGCCGCCAACTGGATTGAACTCCATTCCAAACAACTCTCTGGGCCTGGCCATCCAGCCAGTGTTTTACCCAGCAAAGAAAATGACAAAAGTTTATCTCAGTAAGAAAAAAGATGAATCAGAACTTATGTTGCAGATGGCATGCTGCTTCCTCTGAGAAACACCATATTGTTCTCCTAGTCCTAGCAGGTATATGTCCCCATGGACGAGCAGACATGGTGCAGGACGTACAGAAGACCTGTGTCCGTCTAGAGTGGGATCTGGAAGCCAAAGCAAAGATATCTGAGGGCATCTCAAATAGCACTAGTTGCCCAGGTCTTGGCAGCTGAGCAGAGCTTCTAATTTATATGTAGACACCAAAATTAAGGTGTCTGCATCTGGAGGTAAATCTTACTTCAGGTAACAATTTGGAGTTCCTGGGCTAAATCTTCAATTTTGCAGTTACAGAAGGAGAAAATGAAATGAGATTGCACTCTTAGCCATCGTTTCAGATCTTCAAGGCAGAACTCAGTAATTCCTTTTGCTTTTCTGACTGAGATTACATTCGTCGCAGTTCCCCCAAGGAATTAATCTTGATTTGGACAGAGCAGTAGATTAAAGCATTTGGTGCTAAGGCTCCTGCTGCTATACTACATGTGGTTTGAGAGCTTTGTTCTGGACTATTTAACCTGGTCTCATGTGTTAAACTTTCCTACCACGTGGTTTTGCTTTGTGGATGTCTGAAGGACCAAGCAGCGATTCAGTCCCTGACGTTCTCATTAGCTGCCTGAGTTTGTTTGGTGCAAATCTTACAGGTTGATTTCTACCAAAAGGAGTCTTGTTTGTGCACGCCCAAATAGGTCTGCGAGCAGGACCCACGCAGGGAATGGGGACGATGGGGGATTCACTTCAAAACGGCGTAATGCTAATGTAGACACTTTGCCTTTATTACTGCTTTTCAACATTTACCTCCCTTTGGAGTGGCTATTTGATGCAAATCAGGTTTCAAAGCCTACCTCAAGATCCTGCAGTTTCCCTCTTAATTTAGTGGACATACTGAACTGTAGCTTTGTTGTGCTCTTTGCATTAGCAAGGACATAGATGAAGCCCTTTTAAGCTCGTCTCCAGTGATTCCCCTTTGATGTGTAAAGAGGTTTGTGCAAGTGTTTTTCCCTTGTCTGTTTACCTTTCCAGCCAACTGAATCGCAGCTATAAGTCTGCATTAAAACATTTTCCAAATCGCACACAATGAAGGCTTTTACTGGCGTCGCACACGGCAATAACAAAATGTGGGATTTCGGAATGCATTTACCGAGAGTGAACTTCTCCCCTCTGCACACATACTTTGTCACATTTACACAGGGAGACATACCTTTTCTCTATGGAGGCGAAGGAGGAGTGGTGCTACCAGAAAAGCTAAAGGAGATCCTTAGCATCGGCTTTTCAAGGTGCAGAGAATACTGTGATTAAATGCCAGCCCAATCCTTTGTATAATATGTCCTGTGATAAATGCTGTAATACATTTTATAGATTGCTTTCCCGCTGAAGGTTCTGTAAGTGCTTTGGAAATAAATGTCCAAAACCAGACGATGTCTGAAAAGTTGTAGGTATGTAGGCTAGAATGTCATTTCTTTCAGGTGGCATCTTCTCCCTGTTCAGACCGTCATCCAAACTGCCGCGGGCAGGTGTTGGAGACTGTTGTACTGCCTTGAAATAGCAAGGGAAATACTCATCACACAAACTGCAGTTAACTCAGATTTTGTGCAGGATACAGCTTATTGCTGCTTCTCTGTAAAAGTGCCACAGCATCTGTAACGCCTCGGGTTTTATTCCTGTTGGGGCTGTAGAAATCTAATGGGAAATCAGAGGAACGTAAGGTATCAGACTTACGTGGGATAGGGATCGCTTTGCTCTGAGATGCCGCTAATATTTCAGTGGGAGTAACTGAAGAGGAATTGCAGGACAGACACTGGACCTGAGTGAGAGCAGATTCAGGCTTCAGATGACCAAAGGGCTTTGCAGTCATTTGCAAGATCTGCCCTTGGTGCTTGCAGGATATATTGAGTTCCTCCAACTCCTTGCTTTTCAAAGGAGCTTTTCTGTGTTTGAAGCTGTTAAAAATGTGCTGAACTTGATACTGCTGTGCAGCAACGATTTATTTGTATTCATTTGTTTGCGTTTTTCCCCACGCATGAACATCTTCTTGCAACTTTGCCATGAGATATGTTTTTTCTCTCCCCACCAATTGTTCAACAGACCTTTGCTTCATCTGCAAATGAAACCATCAAAATGTTTTAAAGGCCGGTTCATCTTCCTGCTTACAAAAAGCCCTTTAATTGCTCCTGCAAAGTATTTTCTTGCTTCTCTCCATCCCAACAAAGTGGCATTTATTAGCATTTGTGTGGTTGTTACTTGTAATTTCATTGCTGTTCCTGATGCCTGCATTTTATAATTAAATCGTTTGAGATTGTAGTTACAGTGTGAAACAGCTGCACCAAATTACAGTTGAAAACGTATGCTGGAAACATGCAACTCCAATTAGCTAAGTATCTGGGATGCAGCGAGGGCAAAAGACCCAAGCAAACAAGAGGCCTCGAATAGGCTGCGGCTTTCCTGCCTCTGATCTCCTGCCTGAATGCCATTTGCCATCCTCATTAGTTGCACAATGAGGGAAACGTCCTGGTTCTTTGCATTGCACTTTATAGAGCAGATCATAGAATCATAGAATCCCCGGTTGGAAGGGACCTCAAGGATCATCTGGTCCAACCTTTCATGGCAAAAGCATGGTCTAGACAAGATGGCCCAGCACCCTGTCCAGCTGAATCTTAAAAGTGTCCAATGCTGGGGAATCCACCACTTCCCTGGGGAGATTATTCCAATGACTGATTGTTCTCACTGTGAAAAATTTTCCTCCTGTGTCCAATCAGAATCTCCCCAGGAGTAACTTGTACCCGTTACCCCATGTCTTTTCCATGTGACTCCTTGTAAAAAGGGAGTCTCCATCTTCTTACAAGTGGCCTGCCCAAAAGCAGAGCTTGTTAAAATGCTTCAGGAGTGGCAAGTGAAAACACATGGAACCGGTGTCTAGACACCACTTGGGCCATCTGGGTGAGTCACCACTTCTGCACTCAGCAGCTGTATGGAGACACAGCTGAAGTTGCTTTTAAACTGCCTCCCTCTTGCTGCTTTTTTTTTCTTGGGTTTCAGTTTAACTTAAACTAAAAATAAATGCTAACCCATATTGTACAAGGCCACAAAAAAAAGGCACGGTATCTTTGTTTCCTACACAAGCTCATGTATAATCTGAATTAAAACTTGCCCACCAGGACCCCCGGATCCCTTTCCACAGAGCTGCTCCCCAGCCGGGTAGATCCCAGCCTGTGCTGTGCTCCTGGCTTATGTTTTCCCAGGTGCAAGACCTTACATTTGTCTTTGTTGAACTTCGTAAGGTTCCTGTTAGGCCCACTCTTCCAGCCTATCCAGGGTGGCTCTCCCTTCCAAAGTGTGCACTTCCCCACTTAGTTTGATATCATCAGCAAACTTCATCAGGGTACGCTTGATCCCATCATCCACATCACTTACAAAGATATTAAACAGCATTGGGCCTAATATCAATCCCTGGGGGACCCCATTTGTGACAGGTTGCCAGTTTGAAAAGGAGCTATTTACCACCACCCTCTGGGTGCGGCCTGTCAGCCAGTTCCCCACCCACCGCACGGACCTACCATAATGCATCAGTTTCACTAGGAGGAGGCTGTGAGAATCGAAAGCTTTGGAGAAATCCAGGTAGACAATGTCCACCTCTCGCCCCACATCAACCGAGCAGGTTACTTTGTCGTAGAAGGCGATCAGGTTTGTCAAGCACTATTTCCACTTGGTGAATCCCTGCTGGCTTTTCCCGATCACATGCTTCATTTGCCTTATGGCAGACCCCAGGAATATTCATTCCACAACTTTCCCAGGGACTGAAGTATGACTGAAGGCCCTATAATTTCCTGGATCCTCCTTAAAGCGCTTCTTGTAGATGGGGGTGACATTATTAGCCTTCTTCCACTCTTCTGGGATGTCCCCTGATCTCCACGGCTTCTCAAAGATTATGGAGAGCGGCTTCGCAACGTCATCAGCCAGCTCTCTTAACACCAATGTTTATGATCTTTTCAGTCTTGGCTGTTAACTGTTCCATCGCCCCATGCAGAAGGGGTGGGTGCCTGGCAGGGGCAGAGTATGCCACGGACATCTGGGTTGCCTTTTTCTTGACCGCCTGTATAGGGACAGTGGGCAGGGAAAAGCTTTTTGGCTAATAACACCGGAAATGGTCATGTCTAGGTCTACAGGGTTGGGTTGAGTCCAGTACAGAGGTTGGATGCAATGGCCAAGTGTTGGCCACATCGTTCTGGCATGATTTTCTGTATGCACCTTGGGATAACCATGGTTGTTAATTGATTGTAAAGCCTGACTTCTTCCCTCTCTCCCTTCCTGACATTGGTAGGTAGAATGGAGTTGAAATGCTATTTATTAACTTCAAACCATGGAGTGGACAGGGTACTGGAAGAGGAGGCTTGGCACAGCGCTGGCACTTCTAAGACACCACATGGCTTTGGGGATGGCCGCTCCCCTTCAGCCTGCCTCTTCTTTCTTAGCAAGGCACTCAGCTTGGGACCATGTCTTCTAAAAAGATATCTTCACGGCTGTGTCTTGAAAATGGGTCACCCAAAGCCCGCAGGGTGGTTTGCTGCTTTCTAAAGAGGACATAAAAAGGAACTGAGGAACTGCCTTCTGGGGCCTTATAATACACTTGCTGTTCTTTAACACGCTTTACAGTCGTGGTTAATGGCTCTGTGCAGTCTGGTACCGCACTCCATTGCACCCTGCAAAGGCACTGGGTGATAATTTCCTCGAAATGAAGAGGAGGACATACAGGAGAGATGGCAGATGGGCTCTCTGTCCCACCTGGGTAAGGACTTGGGTCACTGAAAATAAGTGCTAGGGTAATTGCATGCATTAGCATAGATTTTTAGATGTCACCATGCTTGTTAAGCAAAATTTCCTGCAAATTTCCATTGTACTTATGAAATCCTAACCAGATCTTGTTTAACAAGACTATTAATAGTGAAATACTACAAAAGTTAAGGTATTTATATTTTATTCATCACATCCCTATTGCATTTACTTGATAATGTTCCTCTCCATGCTTTGGTTAAAAACTGTTGTGCAAGCTGAACAGTAAACTGCATTGCTGTGTGTTTATAATGCATTAAGGTTTTTACTGATCTATTATGCGAAACCTTTCACACTGGTGTAGCTGGATTTCCTCTGATCACGTCTATTGCATCACTCCAGAAAGTGTGCTTTATCTAGAGAAAAAGCCATTTATCCCATTCCATGATCATCTGTTTACTTACAATAGATAAAACAAAAGGCTAAATGCGTTCCCAGAAATCTTTTGTGCATTTTCTTGAACGTACCTGTGTTAAATTGCCTATCAGAGATTTCTCCCAGTGTGAGCGAGAGGGTAAGCAAGCGTTAACATCCTGGTTTAGCGTGGCTGAGGTTGGTCTTTCTTCCAATATATCGTGCTTTTCCAGGAAAGGTAGTGGATCCTGGCTTCAGAGTTAGATTGTTTCCGAGAAAGGATTTGATTCTGCTCTAAGTTATTGAACATAATAACACTTTATTGCTCTTCTTAAGCAGCTCAAAATTTCTTGCGGTGGCTTTGAAGGAAGGAAAAGCGAGAAGGAAAGGGTGTTACGAGAGATGTGGCTGAGGGCTGGCCAGGTAGAAGCCACGGAGGAAGAGAAAGACGTGGTGTGTGATAGACAAGGTGACACTGCCAGAGCGGTGCAGCTGTGAAAAAGGCAAATGCGGTCTAGGAAACATTTTCATTAGGAAATTAATGAGGTATTAGTGAGACGTGTTAATACTGTTAAACTGGACGCATTTGAAACTTTCCGTGTGATAACTGTGACCGATTATGATTACCTGTCTTCAGAAAAGGTGCGAAGGAGAAGCTACTAACAGGAGCAGAAACCTCTTTTGCAGGAGCAGAGTAAAAAAAACATTGACTGGCTTCTGTTAGCAAAACAAAGGCTGGCATGGAGGGGATGGATCTGTGCAAGCTGCAGTCTCCAGCCAGAAACTGGAGAGGACAACTCCAGGCCAAGAACTGCATAGAGACACCACTCTCTGCACACAGGTTGCCATTACTATGTGCAGTGCCCAAAATGTGCAAATTGCTCTCCGGGGTTGGGGGTATATGTCACAATTTTTCAACACAGTCAACAAAATGGAAATTAGGGTCCATCTGGACCTGCGCCCAAGCCAAACTCTTTTATTTTGAATATTGATTCGTTATGTATTTCTGAATAAATCGTTATGTGTAATGATCTTAAGTTCAAGTTCTTAAGTTAAAGAAAAAAAATTTCTTTACTGAAAGAGTGGTTAAACATTGGAACAGGCTGCCCAGGGAAGTGGTTGAGTCACCATCCCTGGAGGTATTTAAAAGACGGGTAGATGAGGCGCTTAGGGACATGGTTTAGTGGGCATGGTGGTGTTGGGTTGACGGTTGGACTCGATGATCTTAGAGGTCTTTTCCAACCTTAGTGATTCTATGATTCAGCTTCGCCTTTTAAGCTCTACAGGATAGGATTAAGGTGGGGGAAAGAAAACATCTTCCAAAGGTTATATTTCCATCAGATTGGACGGAGGTTGAATCTTGGTCTAATGTTAATGCTAAATAGCCTACTTGGACTTTCTAATATCATATCTGGTGGAGCTGAAACAGGATAAAGGAGTTTTATATGATATTTCTGCTGCTGTTTTAGTTTAGTTGGAGAAGTTTCCCTATAAGGCAGCATTTATTAAATAGCTGCACCTGCATTTATATTGTCAAACCTATTTCTGCTATTGAGAAGGTCTGCGTACATCATATAAAATCAAACCTTTCGCTGTTTTTTAGTATCTCATTTCTTTAGGAGGTTTATTTGCAAGACTTCCTTTCTTCCCCTAGACCAAGTTCCTTTAAGCTTTCCTTCATCAGAAACTCCCTGTCACAGCTCACCCCTTTTTTTTTTTCTTTTGAAATGTGCATCACTATCAAATTCTGAGAATACTTCACAGCGAAACGAACTGAGGATTAAAAGAGGACAATGACTTGGGTGTGTGGGTTATGAGATATCTGTATTCAGTGACTGGGTCTAGTTGTAAAGATACAAGAGCATGACATGGAATGGATGGTCTTGTTATGAGATGGGACTTCGGAGACCTAGATTGGGGTTTTTTATTTGTTTTGGGTTTTTTCTATTGTCAGTTTCTTTTATCAACTTTAATCAAGTAAATACTACTATTTCTCTTTGCCCCTAGTTGTATGAGCGTGGGCTATTTAGCGTAGCGGGGTATTAACTTGGAACATATTGGCTCTTCTGCTTGTACCCAGTAAGTGACCCTACTGCCATGGAGAAATAAGGTTGCATGGCTGTAAATATACATTGCCAATGACCAAGCAGTAGTTGATCCTGTGAATTAATACCTCGATTTGCCTCGCAGTAACTTTTCTGGATTTGAGCACCTTAAGACCAAATTCTTCAGGACCAATATTGTTTCCTGGTGAAGTGTGTTAAGACCCAGCCTTATTGGGATTCTGTAGATGTAACACGCAACTGTCGTGGTTTAACCCCAGCCAGCAACTAAGCACCACCCAGCCGCTCGCTTACTGCCCCC
>NW_008825160.1:2636777-2653497 GCF_000699105.1 Pygoscelis adeliae
TGTCCCCTCCCAGCTTCTTGTGCACCCCCAGCCTGCTCGCTGGTGGGGTGGGGTGAGAAGCAGACAAGGCCTTGACTGTGTGTAAGCACTGCTCAGCAATAACTGAAACATCCCCATGATATCAGTCCTGTTTCCAGCACAAATCCAAAACCGAGCCCCATACTAGCTACTGTGAAGAAAATTAACTCTACCCCAGCCAAAACCAGGACAGCAACACAACTAAAACGGCAATTTCCAGAGTCTTTGGCTTTCAGATAAGTGTATCTATCTCTTGCTTCAGTTCTCTGGTGTGTTGTAACTCAGCATGCTTATAGTCATGTACAGTAGCCCTTAATGTCAGCAGCTTTTTACATTTCATTAAATTGCTTACAGATTCTCTGATTCTTTTAATCACAAAAATGATGTAGATGCTGACATGATACGTGTGGCAGTCAAAACATGAAAAACAAGTTAAAAAGTAAGTAGCAGCAGCTTTCTTCTGCAGATGTCAATATCCTTGACAAGCAAGTGCTTGCATTGTGACACATGGTAATGGAAAACATCCTGTCGTGGTAAAACACCACTAGCACCCTGAGAAAAGCCTGGTGCCTGCGATACTGTCCTGGTTTTGGCAGGGATAGAGTTAATTTCCTTCCTAGTAGCTGGTACAAGTGCTGTGTTTTGGATTTAGAGTGAGAACAATGTTGATAACACACTGATGTTTTAGTTGTTGCTAGGTAGTGTTTACACTAGTCAAGGACTTTCCAGCTTCCCATGCTCTACCGACTGAGCAGGCTGGAGGTGCACAAGAAGCTGGGAGGGGGCACAGCCAGGACAGCCGACCCAAACTGGCCAAAGGGACATTCCATACCATGGAACGTCATGCTCAGTATATAAAGCTGGGGGAAGAAGAAGGAAGGGGGGGACGTTTGGAGTGGTGGCGTTTGTCTTCCCAAGTCACCGTTACGCGTGATGGAGCCCTGCTGTCCTGGGGATGGCTAAACACCTGCCTGCCCACGGGAAGTAGTGAATTAATTCCTTTGTTTTGCTTTGCTTGCACACACGGCTTTTGCTTTACCTATTAAACTGTTTTTATCTCAACCCACAAGTTTTCTCACTTTTACCCTTCCGATTCTCTCCCCCATCCCACTGGGGGGGGAGTGAGCGAGCGGCTGCGTGGTGCTCAGTTGCCAACTGAGGTTAAACCACGACAGATACCAAATTACACGCCGAGTTTCTAGGGTCCTTGTTCAATGAATTTGATGCCAATAGGAAGCCTGATCTTCCAGTTTATCATCAAGAAAGAAAAAACAAAAAAGAAAGAAAAAAACACCACTAAATCAGTGCACTTCAAAGCCTCCAGGCACTATGGTAATACTAGTAATAAATTAAGAAATAATAAAGTGCAGAATAGTGGCGTTCAGCTTTAGGCTGAGAATGGGATTGATAAGCAGAGAGTTTAACATTAAGAAAAAATCCTTTGGGGCTTCAACCTTCCCTGATTGTAGAGTGTCAGGAAAGAAATTAGCATTTTTGTTGTTGTTGTTGTTTACCTCAGAAATTTAGGAAGAGACAGAGAATGAACAAAAGATGCTCCAAGGAGCCCTTCTGGAAAAAGTCCAACCATTGCAAAGTTACACAGATGAATTGATTTAATTAGGCTGTATAATACCACTTCTGCTGCAGCTTTTGAAACAGACTCATAAAAGATATTAACTGATGCATTCTGGGTATTACATATTTGTTTCAAAGATGCCCATGACTCTTCCCTGCTTCCTAGGTCATAAAGAGCTCTGCAAAGCATATAGTTTCCTTGTATTCTTTTTCCCTTCAATTTTCTATTTTTACTGATTAAAAATGTCTGTACTGTGGCTGGAAATACTTAAGGGGGACAGTGGCAAAAATCCTCTTTCCTATGATGTAGCTTGTAGAAATAATTCAGGAGAAAATTACAACCCTGTAGCTCTGTACCATGCTTTAAAAAATTGAGGATGAAACTAATGTGATGAAAATGGGATTTTACTGCCCAAGGATTTTTTCTCCTTTGTGGAGGAGCTGTGCCTGTGTTGATGGCCAAGATGTCCACACAAATATAAGTGAATGTTTGGAGTGGAAGACATCTTCCTTCAGACTCTTGGTGACCTACCGGTGATGTTAAACTCACTGAAGTTCGTTCCACAGGTAGAAGAACTTTGTTTCAGAGTATGCTGATCAATTTTGACCATCGGCTTGCTCTTCACAAACGCAATGGTGGTTACGCTGAAAACCCTGGTCTTGATGAAAGTGGAGAGTGAGCTGGGTAGCAAGGCAATTGTAGACACCTGCAAACTTTGATCTAAAAGATACTGAAGTCATTGAAAAACCTGTTCTTGACTCCAGGGATTTGTGGATATTTCATCTAGCAAAATTAGAGGTAGGTTTTGAAAGAGATTCTCTTATTTCTTGTGGAATAAACTGCTTTCAGTTCATCATGATGGTCTGTCTTTGTGGGGGAACTGTCGAAGGATTTCGGGTTGGTTAGAGAGACTTTTTGGTAAAGCACTAATAATACCTTGAGAAGAGCACCTTGTCAGCCACACTGTGTTGGAAGAAGGGTTGTAGAATCCTGTTTCATGCAAACGTTTCAGGCTTACTTGACTGTCTGGGGAAAATGCTGGGAAAATCCAAGTTGCTCAGAGCATGCTACTATAGACTTTGTATCTGCAGGCCTGAAAGTATCAGTGGTTGACGTACAGGACATTCCACTTCAACATAAGGAAACACTTTTTTACTGTGAGGGTGTCAAACACTGGAGCAGGTTGTCCAGAGAAGTTGTGGAGTCTCCACAATCCTTGAAGATATCCAAAACCCAACTGGACACCATCTTGGGCAACCTGCTCTGGCTGTCCCTGCTTGGGCAGGGGTTGAACTGGACGATCCTCCAACCTTAACTCTTCTCTAACTCTGTGTCTTGATATCACTTTACATTTTCCAGGCTGTCAGAACATGATAAAAGGTCAGCGATGACAAGTTTGGCTTTTGTATTTTGTTAATTTAGGGAAACAGGAATTCTTTGTAATCCTGAAAGCCAGCACTGTTAAAAGTGTTCATGTATGTCTCTTCCAGGTCATAGAAAATAGGGACGGTGATGGAGCGATGGAGGGAATTCAGCAGACAGTGCAGTCGTTTCTGACATGCTTTGGCTTTACGGGAGTCTGTGCGTTTCAGCGGGGCTGTGTAGAGCCTGGTTTGCCACTCTTGTGTAGCTAGTCGTTCAAAATTGCTTTATAATCACCGTGTAAAAACTTTGAAGTAGTAAAGACTATGTTGGCAAGACATAGTACAATTACTTTGTTATGCATCTTGTTATGTTGGCATATTTGTTTAATTAAATTCCTTGCTAATTAGAGCTGTATGTACTTGCGTTAATTATTATTTGCTTAACACAATCAACAGTGTAATTCTTTTCAGAGAAGCCGCACACTTTCTAGTTAAATTAAATTACTGATTTTGTGTGCTTTCTGAAGGAAAAGTGCTCCATTTTTGTCAAATGATAGGTTGCGTTCTTTAACGTGAATGAAATTCAATTTCGACTAACTAAAACTTAATATGTTATATTTTTAATTGGTGATTAAGCAAAGAGAGGAAAAAGTGGTTTGATTTGTACCTCAGCACAAAGATGTGTATTTTTTCTTACTGTATTACAGAATTGGATGGGTCTGCTATTTATCACCCACCAAGACCTTTTTCCATCCGACAAAGAAAAAGTACATTTGTCTTGTTTGTCATGAGGCTTTGGAAGGAAACTACTTTCTCATGCTAGACAAATGTAACCCAGTGGAACTTCTGACCTTTTACCAAGCCCTTAATTACTTTTTAAAATGCAGAGTACTATAAACATATTATACAGCCAGGGGCCTATTTGTTTTCTAATACCATGCCCATTAGCTCTAATTTTGATCTGTGAATTTATATTTAGTCCCTAAAATTGTAAGGAAAGTGATAACATAAATATCTTTAATCATGTTCAATAAGGAAGCTAATAACCAAGTATCTAATTGTTTCTGCGACTAGATGACTAGATGCTGCACAGCATGGGTAGAGTTTGTGTATGTACATACGCCCACACCCATATGTATCATCTCTATATATATCTGGCAAAATTACTGCTCTATCTTTATAGCATTGACTTCTGTAGGTTGTTTCTCATTTGAGCAGCGAGCTGCTGATCAATACTGCAAAATGTGTTTAGTATTGGGGGATCACTGAACCACAGTGTATTAATGTATTTAAGTTGAGAACCTTAGGGAAGCGATAAGAAAGAAGCAACTCAATAGACTAATGGGTAGGAGCAGATGGAAGAAATAATTCTTCTAAAGCAACGTATAAACATGGCCAGGATTATGTAGCAAGATAGAGAGGATTTGTTCTCATCCCAAGAAGGGTTAGGAATGTTTCTTTGCATTTTTCAAGATGAAATGTGCCATTGAATGAGAACCTTATCAGTGAAGGAGCAGAATATTAATGAGTGTGGTGAGCCTACAAGGCTCTTCGATGTCTTCATAATCACTGAAATGAAACTGGGCAGATAATACAAACACTCCTGAGGTCTTCCCGCAGGTTACGCAGGAGCCGTATCTGTTCTTCTTCAATATTCACTAGTTGTGGTTAGTCATTTTTAACTATGCCACAAAATCAAACAGAAAGAAGTTTTTTCTTAAAACGCGAGTGCAGAACTTGGCACACGGTTATGTCCATCCAGTTGTAGCATTTGAATGCTGGCCTGTGACTGAGATACCTTGGGAATAGAGTAGTAAAACAAGTAAGAATCGTGAAGTGTTTCCGTGCCGTGTGCTTAAATGCTTTGCTGAGCAGCGATACATATTTTCCAAACTTGTTAAAGTGCATCTTTTCTGTTCATAATCACCATCGTTAATCTACTGGGAAATAAGCATTTTAAAGAAATGAGTTATTTACTCCTCCATACAGAGTGAAGGGCACAAGTCCACCATTAGATATTGTAATTGAAAAATCATAGGGGAAAAAAATATGAAAAATTGAAGAATCACAGGAGAAAAAATAGAGAAGTGGAAGAATCGATAGTAACAGTAATGAGAACTGTTGAAAATGCCTATTAATGGCTCTGGGCATCACTGTTTTGGGAATCATTTCCAATTGTAAAGCAGCACCATTGCCTTCCCACTCAAGGAGCAACTCAAGAGATGTGAACCCAGTTCCCCAAGACCGACTTGATTCATTAGAGGATTCTGCTTTACAGGAGTATGTTTTCTCTCACAGGTTGTGTAAAACATCAGATCGCCCACTCAGTCTCTTTGCGCTTCTGTTGTCCACCTGGAAAAGGGGATGAGAATATTTCACTATTTCAGCCTGAAGGAAAAGTTAAATAAAGAAGTTAAAGACTTCTTTGCTGGAGACATTTGCTCATCTGCATAGATGAGATACTTGAACCCAGGTCGCTGACATCTTGGGTTGGTCCCATGACAACAAGACCATCCTTTATGTGGCGTCTTCAGCAAGCTGAAGGATATGGAGGTACATTTAAATCACAGCTCTGGAAGCTGTAAAATATCTCTGGGCTTCTGCCTTGAGAACAGGGAGTTCGCAAGGCTCTTTTGCAAGGCCAGATGCCAAAGGATAGTGTCGTAATACTGTTTGGAGCAAGTGCTAAACTTGAGAGATTGCGGGTAGGTTGGATCTGGGTAATCGAGCTCTTCAGTATCAGCCCTTGGGGCACTATAGCTGCTTTTTGTATTGAGCTTTAACTATAGCAAGGTACTATATTTACAAACACCAAAAAGAGATGTGGAGCAAGGGAACTTCATGCTTTAATGATTAATGGCCTCTCTGATATCCCCTGAGTTGGTATTTTTCATAGATTGGATCTTCCTTTCTGCCTGGAGGCTGTGTCTGAATTTCATTCCATTTCTGAAATCGGGCTGCAAACACCTGAAATGTACTGCTCTGCTAAGGCACATTACACCATCCTGTGGATCGGGAAAAGTATTGAACATTTCTGTAAAGAAAGCACATTTGGATGGATTCCGTGCACTTCTATAAGGCAAAAGCTCATTTTTTCCTCGAGGGAAAGGCACAACGATAAAATAGCCAGTTTGTTGGGTTCGTTATCCTATTTTGTCCCAGGTAATGCATGTTACAGCCACTTAAGCACAGAGTTAGAGAAAACCTGGTTATCTGAGGCAGTGATCATATAGACACTTTAGATTATGACAATAAGACTTTAATAGTAGGTGCTATTTTCTATGCACTTTTTGTTGCATTATCATAACGTCCTCTAATGACACCATTCTTGTTGGTCATTTTTTACCTCTGGGAAGGAGAAAGAAGGCTAAATTGAGAAATATTCATGGATTGTGGGTTTTGGAGCATCTCATTCCAAAATTGGACTGCCCTCACAGTGAAGGTCATTTCCTAGCCTTTTAGGTATTGTTGCTGGGAATAATCAGCTCTTCGTTTTCTTCTGGTGGCTGTAATCTGTGACTGGAAAAGGAAGGTCTACACTGTACAGCCTTCAGGGAAAATGAGTGGTTTCTCTAAAAAATTACGTGGATAGAATACAATTCCAGACTATGTAATTTGTCTGGGATTCTGGGAGTAATATCCCATACACTCCAGAAATGCCTGTGTTTCTCCAAGCGGGTTGTGCTGTTAACCCTAAGGTGGACTCCAACATCAAAATACACTTCCTAGTTGAATCAAGAAATGCCACTTGTAAATAGGTTTATCCAAAAAAAAGCTTCCAAATGAAATCTGACTGCTCTTAAAGCATGACATTTCGTTAGGTCACATACTCTGGTGTTGTATCACTAGGGTCATTGCGTTCTTGGCATTTTCTCCAAAATTGGGTAGGGATAGCAGGTTGCTCTCATGTCAATCCACAATAAACTGCTTGTTTCAAGTTGTGCTAAAGGAGGAATTAAAATCCCCTTAGATGGTTTGTGTCCCTTCCCTTTTACCCCACTAAATTCATGCCTGCCTCCATGCTGACAGTTGTCTTATCTTTGGTGACTTTGTGCAACAGAGGGGTAGATGTCACCAGGAATTTAATGAAGAGGTTTCCATCCAGCTCCTCCACTGTGCTTCCGCACACACATAATGCTTGCAGAAACAGAGATGGCTGAATTTATGCTTGCTCTAATTAATAAAAAAAAAAAAAGAGAACTAAGGTCTGACTGTGCAGTGTGCTACAGAAAAAATAGGCTCCACAAGTAATTGTTGTGGTTGTTTAGATATAATTGTTTCATTAGTCATCTAATAGTTCTGCAGACAGCTTCCACTTTCATGTCATATTTGTGTTCTAATCCTTCTCTTGAAGGCTGACTACAGTAAGGAGGAAGAAAAGAAACAGTTTTAATCCATCATTTATTCCAAATACTGAGTACCAAAGAGGAAGGAGGGTTTAGCAATGGGGGGGGTAGGGAATGTTTAATAAGACAACAAAATTCATTCACCAGCTTGTTTCAAGGAGATTTTTTAATATTCTGGAGCTAAATTAGACAGCGGATCCAGCATAGGCCCCGGGCTTTGACATGTGTTTTATAATGACAGTTAATTAGATGCTGTCTGCAGCAATCATAGGCTGTCATTCCTAATACATGTCTAGTAACGTGAAGGACAGAAGAACTCCCTCCCTGCTCCTTGCCCTAATTGAAATCGGTTGCCAGAATTAACTATGAATATGTGAGACGGTAGTTTGACAGTTAACGTAGCCTTTCCCCGCATGCCGTGAAGCAGGACTATAATTCCTTCTGTGCTCTACGTGTTTTGTATGTGCGCGGATACTGCAGCAAAGTGAAAGGGATAGGAACATTTCACAATTCCTCCCATCTCCAGCCTTTCTCGAAGATTACTTGTCAGGGAGCCTTATAAAGTTCAAGAGGTGTCTAATCCTGCAGGTCTCCTCCAGTGGTGCTCCTCTCCTCCTCTACCATTGGGTAGTCATTATCTTAGAAGATGTGGGTCAAGCTCTTAGAAGGAGGTAATTCTGTTGTCACTCATGCAAGCTTTTATATAATTCAGAAAATCCTGATTCCCAGCAATTTCTGGTGCTCACTGTGATGCTTCGGGAAAATTGGCTTCAGAGTAGCTGTAACGTAGAACCAAGTTCTCTTCTTCCCTCCTCTTCCTCTGTCTGTATTCCTCTTTCCACTCTTTCTGTTCATGCACGTGTCCTTCGATTCCTGGTATGTAAAGTGAGGGTGATAGTTTCCGTAGATCACAGGGTGGTTTGAGGATACATATCGAGGTATTTAGATACTGTAACTTTACACATGTAAAGAACAGAAACCAACTAACTGATCCTGGAAGCATTCATGGAGGTAGCTAAGTGTTGTTCTCTTACTGATGGAGGGCCAGGTGCAAATCAGTTGAGTTATAGCAACACTGGAAGAGAAGTGTTTGCATCTGAGTTAGAGCTCTAGATTGCTGGGATTATACACGGGCAGTTGGACCACATTATGGTCTCGAAGCTGATATTCCCATGTAGCACAACCTTTTGGACAAACCTCATTTGTTCTGGCCAGAGTGCAAAGACAGTAGATATCAATGTTCAGGAGCTATGAGCCATCCATATCGGCATACAGCATCTTAGAAAGCATCTTAATAAAACATCAAGTGTCCATCCTCTTTGCCTGTCATGTATCTCTGGCCATTGCCAGTAGAGCAGGAGGCACCATGTGCCACCATGTGATTTTGGAAGCCATGTTGCTGAGCCACTATTCTGCCCATCAGCTGGGCAGGCAAGACCAAGGACCTGTGTACCAGAATACCTCAAGTAAAAGCATCCCAGAGTCTGAAGATCATCATCATCATCATCATCATGGTTTCTAGATTGGTCCCCTAATTATTGATGTATTGGCCCGTTGCTCAGCTACCCACTGTATTTGGAAGTCCTGGCTTTAAAATGAAGTCTGCTGTTGAAAGGCCATCATTTACGATGTTGCCTTGAGTTTAGGTTACGCATATTTTTTTTCCTCCTTGTCTTACTTGAGCCGAGGGCTACAAGTTCTTTGTCTGGTTTGTATGCTAACATTGATAATATAAGTTTAGTGGTGGTTTCCAAACATCTTCAGTTGATGTTTGGAAGGTACCAGCATAGCCTTCAGATAGTTCTTCCAGTGAAGCTCAGAGTGACTCTTCGCCCTCAGTTGCTTTGCACAACATAAGTGGAGGAATCTTGGGGGGGGTGGGTTGGTTTGTTTGGGGGGGTTTTGCAATTCTTACTGAATAAAACCCTTTCCAGTAAAGCCAGTTACACAATTCATTTTTTTCCAGGTGAGAGCAGTCCTCTCTGCTGTCCTGTCTGACTTTCCCCTTGCCAAGGTCATGGCAGACACTTAACTCTCTCTCTTTTATTACCATAGTACCTAGACAGCTGCAAAGTGGTTTCTCCTCCTGGTTTGCCAACCCTTCTTTCCCATACTGACCACTTTCTGTCATGATTCAGCAGTGACGTGGAAATCTCTCTCGATCTGTAAGATGCTGAACTGAAAAATCTCTGCTAGGAGTCTTAGGGCTTGGGGCAGGATAATTCACCTGGTTGGATTTCTAAACTTGAGACACTCTCTTGAAAACCACAACTGTTGGCAGGTGTTGTGCTACTGAAGAAAATTTAGAATTGTGGCTTCAAAGCAGTGATGTCGATAAAGCTCGTGTCTTTTTGCATCATCAAAAAAAACCCCAAACCTTCGCTGTAATTGCTTCATCTGATCCCTTATTAGTCTGTAATATGGTTCCTGTCATGTCAGACTTTTTTTTAATTTAATTTAAATAAAATGCTAACAATATTTTGCTTCTAATTTATCCCCATCCTGGCTGCTTCAGAGACTTATAAGTAGATTGTTATGGCATTAATTATGATTTCATGGTCAGGCCAATGTTCCTCAGTACAATTTTGCCCCCACTGTGTCTTCAAACAAGGAATCTACAAACAGCCCTATGATGTCTCCCACTGCTTTAGAAGATTTGATATCATGGAGGGATGATAAAGCAATCAAACAAATCCTATTTACGCATCCCTGAGAGTATAATTCATGCATCAGTGAGCACTGTCAATAGAAAATTACCTTTGGCGTTTAAATTTCCATTCCAAAGTTGCATTATAATTTTGTTTTTGTAGGCTACAAGCTTTTGCTTTTTCAAAACCATGAAATTTATATCCAGTTGCCATTTTTACTGTACAAGCCAAAAGCTTAAATACAAAATATTTAATGTCCCTGTCTATAAATTGATATTTTTTAATAGTTCACTCAATGCTGCTGACTTTTACGTTTTGTCTCTGGTTTCTCAATAGCTCAAACTTACCATCTTGTATGTGTGTGGGTTTTTTCTTAAATCTAAATAATAAAAACAGCAGCTGGAAATTGATTTTCTGGGGACTGTTCAACATCCTGTCATCCTTGTGTGCTCTTCCATCACCATCCACTTGGGGTTTTATTTGAAAAACAAAAAAGTGTGAAATAATGCAAGAAATTTTAGCCCAATTTTTTTGCTGTCAAGAACTGGTATGAAAATGAGTGCTGTTGTGTGCATATCAGGGGTTGTCTGTAATCTGGCCTCGTGTGAAAGGGTGCCTAGATTTCATTTCCAAAATCAAAGGGAGTGTCTAGCCTAGTGACCTAGGGGTCTGCATAATGAGGATGTCATTCTTGTCCATCCTCTAACTCTGGCTTGAGTTTGCCATCAATTGTATTGTCATTGTAGGAATTTGCTAATTATCTGGCTTTGAAGCTGCAATTTCTTGTGCGGGCATGCAACATGCTTGAGGTCCGTGCGTTCAATCGCAAGTGTAGACTCCAAAAGATAAAAGTTTGGGAGAAGGATGAGGGTTCGTGCATTTCTAAGGAACCAAGACTTCCAGTGGCGGTACCCTGCTAGTGAGGCGCCTGTTATTGGACAAGTGTGGTGTTACAAGGGGAGGTGCTGGGTCTTCCGTGCTTCTGTCTTTGTTTTTTTTCTTATTTTGGGCAGTGCTTAGCATCTGTGCTGTGTGGGATCATTCTCTGGGTTTCATCCATTCACTAGTTTTTCTAACAGTGATTAATTCATAAGACGTTTTGGAAAGCCACTCAACAATTCATTCAAATCATGTAGTACCACAGTGAAGGTCAGGAACAGGTTCAAGGATCTTAGTTTTTCCTTCTGCTTTGTTGAATGCATGATGGTTTGGTCTTCACAAAAGTCTTTATGTGCTGAAGAAACCCTGTTTGGGAAATAGATGTATTCTCTGCGTCTCTGTAGAAGTTCAGGAGGACTTCGCTCAGTCAAACGTGATAAGGGTATATCTATAATTATGTTCTGAAGTTCCTGTTGAATCTGTCCATGGAAACAATGTACAATCTAAGTATCTTTCATAATGGAAGGAAAACTAAGCTGCGTAGTTGGTTGATCTCCATGATCATAATGAAGCAGCTTAAACACTGCTACTGGGTTTTGTTCAAGATGGTCTTGTCTGGTTTTGTAATCGGAAAAAATGATGATCTGGTGGTTAAAACTAGACCACTTCATACAATTACTAAGTTTTTTTGGGGGAGGGGGCTTTGGAACGAGGGGAGGTAATACTGCTGGAAATAGTACTGGGATTTTTAGGCAACCTTTTTAAGACAGGGCCTTCCTTACATTTCAAGCAGTAATAGGGTATGTGTGTGTACAGATAGTTGTAGATCAGCTGCTTTCAGAAGTGGGCTAATACAGAACATCGCACACAGGTGGACCCATCACTGGAGTCGGTGGCGAGAAGGCAATACTGCAAGAATGCCTTTCCAAGCAATAAATAGTTTTTCCCTTTATTGAAGTAACATTTTTTGGTATTTACCTAGGTTTTGTTATTTCCCTGTGTTTTATATCTTGATAAGAGGTTGAAAACAGAAGGCAATATAGTAATTAGTTAGAGAGGAGTATAGTTAAACTTAAGATGTAACCAGCTTTACATGGGTACTTTCAAATTTAGCTAGATCCACGAATTACAATAGCAAACTACACTCCCAACTGGATTTAAATACATGTTTGTTGAGTTTTCCCTTAATTTGTATTTCCAAGGCTTGTTTCTCCCTGTGCAAACTGGAACGGTGGTGGCATCTCCTGGAAACAAATCTCATAAAGTCCTGGTCCTGCTTGCTTGGGCTGTGGTGGAAGAGCAGTTTTGGTGAAAAGGAGCAGTCTAAGGGACCGCAACAAACTAACGAAGTTGTTTTCTAATGATTGCTGTCTTCAGGCAGACTTGTCATGGATTGATTTCCAGAGCCTGAGTGTGAAGGGGTGACCTTGGTGCCACTGCTCTTGCTGCACCATGCGTGGGAATCCTGGGGTGGGAGTGGAATTTGGGTCTCCCAAAAGCAGGCATGTGCTGCAATCCTTTTCTTTCCATCTTTATCAAATAGCCCTTCAAATCAGATTTGAAATTTGGCCAAGTGCTGAGAAGACATTTTCAGTTTTTCTGGCGTGTGTGAGCTCTCATCACGGAAGCAGGGAAGAATTAATCGTATGACCGCTTTTTGTTCAGAGGATGGAATAATGGAAGGAAACAGCTTTTTTTTTCTGAGCATGCCTTTTCTTGCAAGGCTTCAATCATCCTTTTTTCTCATTAACTTAATTTTTGGGTCCTGAGTTCTTTAAGGTAAAAAGAAGGAGGTGAAAGAAGAGAGGAGCAAGAGGGATAAAATACGAGGGACATTATTTTTTCATGAACTTTTCTTGACTTCGTTCAGACACTACTATACTGTCAACACAAGGCTTTGTAAATCCAAAGAGCAATGAGCAATTTTTTTGGATTGAGATCAAGTGTCAGTGCCTCTTTAATGTTGAGTGCATCTTCTGTTGAGCTATAAATCCATTACCTTTCAATATACCATACTGTGATCCTAAGGTAGGGATTAATTAAATGGGTAAAAGGAATGCAGAAGGTTTTCTTTTCTATTGCTTTAATCCAAACCTCAGACCACATCCAATTTCTTTTCTTAGGAAACTGAGAGGTCCACCACAGCTCCAGGATTCACAGTTTAAGCTGATTTCCTTACCTGGGTCTTCAACTTTTGCAGTTTTTTTTTAATCAGAGGATCCTTGAGCTATGCATGTCTTCAGTTTTCAGCTAGTTTTGCTCAATACTGTTACGCAGTTCTGGAGGGGGTAGGAGAAGTTGAGAATTTGCTTCTCACAGCACTGTGCTTCTGTTGCTTTGATATATTCTGTATTTTGTATTCTATCTCCTCAGTCCCCTTCTCATAGGTCCAACATCATGTCCCTTTAATATCTCCATTGGTTTAATACCCACTGTGCTGGAGGACTGTATTTTGTGCTCACTGCAGGATGGAGGCTCTCGATGATTAATAGGTTGTTTCTTTCTCCCATTCATATTATTGTACAGTGCTGCCTAGGGACAAACTCAGGGATACCTCTCACAGGTGATGGATCTATTGGGAAAGACAAAGGCACTGAATACCTACGTCTCTTCACCAAGCCCTTTCTTCCTCCTCTCTGATTTATTTGTTCTCCATAGTCACTGACCGGCAAGTTAACGTTATATTGTCATTCTGTTATTTCTCCTTTTTTGTCGCTGTGTGTCCTGTTTCTTTCCACTTTTGCTTCTATTTAATACTCTTATGAAAACCGCATGTGTCCAGAATTACACGCTCGGCTTTTAAAGATAAGCTGATCTGTAGCTGCTTAGGTATAGCCTATCTCAAATAATGTGGGATTGCAATACGAAAATATATATATAAAAATCAGTGAATACATAGAATTGGCAGAATCTTGCATTTATTCAAAGTTTTACATAGGCCTGTCTGCTGCTGCATGTATACTTCTGCTTTGCTATCTGTGCAATTATGATTATATTGATAAGTGTGTGTGTGTGTGTGTGTAAATATATATATAGAGAGAGAGGAACTGAGAGGAGACTAATCTTAAGCTATTATTTCATCAGGGGCTGAGTGCTGCATGCTAATGTTAAAGAGGAAAAGAACAAGGAGAAGCGAGCTATTGGATTCCTCTTTCCAGTCCCCCCTTTCCCCTCGTCGGAGTTTCTGCCTGAGCAATATGGCATAGTTTGTGACTCCATCTGGAGAGCTGACAGCGCAGGCTGGTTGTAATAAAGCTTTCAGCCTTCTTCCCTAAGTCTGTAATTAAATGACATCACGGAGTCTTAAATGCATCTGCTGTAAAAGTCAGAAGGCTAAAACATCCCATTAAAGGGAGGAGAGCGTTTCCGAGTGTTAGAGAAGCTCAAGTGTGGAACTGCTCCAGGAAAGCTGTTTTAAACCCGCTTGAGCATGGTTCGTTGTAGGAAGAGTTGTAGGCTGGTAAGTGTGTTACTGGTTCAAGTTTTTCAGACCCAAAACGTAGTTTTAAAAGAAGCCAGTTGCGCTCAGGGAGATGCAGCTGTGTGTATCTACGTGTATGTACCTGTGTGTGCGTCCGTAATCTCTGCATGCCTATTTTAAGCAGTACGTATGGGGGGGGTTAAGTATTCCGTATATATTGTTTGGGCAGTGGTCCAAAGGGAGTAATTGTTTATGTGTGAGTGCTAAAGGGGGAAACTGCAGAGGAATGAAAGTTGAAATTAATAGATGTATTTTCTTTACAAAGCCTGAGGAGCAGAAGTAAGCACTATGAAGTGGTGATAAGTAATTAGATAGTTTCTCTCTTTTTCTCTCTTCGCTTGAGTCATTTTTGTTGACATCAGAAGCCTAACTAAGGAAATGTATTTTAAAAGTAGATTGCTTTCAATCTGACAATGCCTCCTAGACAGATAAATGAAAAAAATTATATGCAAAAAAAAAGTGACAACATGGACTATTAAATTCAGTCATCCCATTGGAAGAATTCCCTATCAAAAAACCCCAATTTCCGTGTAAAAGTACTTTTTTTTTTTTTTAAACTTCCGGTGCTTCGAAAGTACTCAAGATACCTGAGAATAAAGGTTTTATTCTTTCTTTCTTTCTTTCTCTCTCTCTCTCTAACTTTTTAACCATTAGGAATATTGATTTCACTGTTGTAATTTCTAAGTTCCTCCAAATGGAAGATACCTACCACATTTTCTAGCCATGTTGGACCTGTTGGGCAAATAGGGATGAAAGTCTATTTTCAAAGATCAGGCAGGCTTATGGACTTGTAAGATAAAGACGAGATCTACTGAGTAGGAGGGGGCTGCTTTATCATGCAGGAGGATTTCTGGCTGTAACTGCCCTTCAAGTTTGAAGCACTCAAGGCTTTACCTTATCCCGAGTCGGCATGTTTTTCCCCATTTTCTTTAGTGTCCATTTTACCTGGGGTCCTAGAGATACACTACTAAAGTAAACAAATGATAAGGACATCAAAAATATGGTCAGTAGCCATGTACGCAGCTGTACTACTCTGAAGTATTTAATCATGTACTCTTTCTCTCCAGTTACTCTCTTCCCAAGCTGCTCTTCTTTCTAAACTGTTCTTCTTCTCCTGCCTGATTCATCAGAGGCTGCCGCAGTCCAAGATGTCGGGAGCTCGCCCTTCCCCTCCACGTGCACGTTGCGATGATAGTTTGCACCATGCTGTCCAGCTGCAGGAAGAGTGACTTTAGGCAGGACGATTGCAGTTTATGCGCAGATACGCAATGGTGACCTGCAGTTGTGGGAAAGGAGATTGCAAATCAGAAGATATCTTAATCTGCTTCATACAGGGTTAAGTTAAGATTTAAATTAAGCTTTAGTATGTACCGCATCTATTTGATGCCCAAAAATAGATCAGATGCTCTCTGTGGATTCATTGGGGAAATTATCCCTTATAACTCTAATTTAAAAAAAGAAGGGGAAAAAAAAATAATCCAAAAGCTAAGAAACCCCAGGAGCTGCAAAGATACGAACAGATAAGGTTGTCCCTATTTTCAGCAAAAATGAGTAATTGGCTCATTAAGCGTGGGTATGGGCTCTCTTGTATTCCGGCTTTCCAGGCATCATGCATGCTTGTGGCAAAGACATACTCATTTAAAAATACATGGTCTGAGAAGACTTTGGGGAAATTCAGAGGGCTGACTGTCATTCAGAGCTCAGGTTCTTTGAATCGGGCAGTGCCAACCCAGAAAGGACGGTATGTATGTTGAAGCACAGGCTTCGAATAGAAAAAATCTTGCCAAACTGGAAATAATGCTGAAAAAAAAAAAAATAGGATGTACTTCAAAAGCAGCAAACAAAAGGTACAAAACAGCGGTTGTGCACACTGAGAGTTGGTCTGCGCGTGGGTCAGCAATACCATGTCCTTTAAAAAAGAGGGAAAGTCAAAGTCCTGCTGGTATGTCCTTGTGTTGGCATGGCCCTCCAAGACACGAGGCAGCCGGTGACAGGCCCTGCGGCTACTCACGCACACACAGATATCATTCCCTTAGTCTGTGGGCCATCCCTCTAAAATGTTTGGTGAGTTCATTTAGTCCATGACTTTGGGCTCCATCTGTCATAATAATTTTTCAGGGCAGGAAAAATGGAGATGGTATGTGGTGTTGGATTGTTTCATGCTGAAGTCAGTTCTGGTACCATCATCACTGTGCTTTGCTTGGTTTCACAGAAGATATTCTTCATTAGTCTGGGTGATTCTTATTGTAATAACACTAGTATGGCATATAATATTATTAGTATTATTAGTATAACTATTATAACCATAATTAGTACTTAACATCACATAATTCAGATCATTGGCTATTCTCACCCAAAATCAGATCCCCTTGAGGTACACATTGGACTTCCCCGTCCTTCCGCATTAT
>NW_008825160.1:2658988-2661086 GCF_000699105.1 Pygoscelis adeliae
AGTGTAAGCATTACCTAGCAACAACTAAAACATTGGTGCGTTATCAACTTTGTTCTCATCCTAAATCCAGAACACAGCCCTGTACCAGCTACTAGGAAGGAAATTAACTCTACCCCTGCCAAAACCAGGACAGCCTTCTTCAACAGTAAGAGCCAGGTGATGTCTTCTGCTCACAGGCGTTGTGGTACGGATTTGCATTAACACCACCAACTCATCATTTAGGAATTTGGGAGGGAGAGGGATGGTTTGTGTCGTCTTCGTTGTTTTCTAGTCTCCATGCCTATGGAAGTCAGCTTGAAACTGTGACCGAGATGAACCCTAAAGGCTCGTAAATAGGAAAGAAATGAAAAAGAAAGAAGCCTATTTTTTAATTCTTACAATTTTTAGATTGATTCATTTGCGTCTGACTCATTCTTTCATGTTTATGAGAGGCCGTATCATACGTCTGTAGAGTTGTCAAGTCCAGCTATGGTGCTGTGTACATAAAACTAATAGCAACATTTATTTTAGGACAAATATTAAAGGAACAAATCATGATACTACAGACTTTTTTTTTTTTACTTTTTATCTTTTCTTATCCATGCCTGATCTAAAAGATCTCTTCTTCTTTTTAATGACTGGAGAGAATAAATGGGATTATTTTTTGTGTGGCTTCTGCTCCAGTCATCAGTTTTGAATGTCCAAGGGAGAGCCTATAGAAGATGTGGCAGACTGCAAAAGTGTGTTCTCCCACTCTTTTTTGTTTGTTTTGCCTGTGAAAATAGTAGGGTTGTTAACAGTAGATCATGTTATAGATGCTGCAGCCATTGTAGTTGTTCTCTACTAGTGGACTTCATTTTGGGCCAACACCTACCTGTCTTTTCTGGGTCTGTGCTACTTCACACAGACCAAGTATCATCCAATTTTTCAGCTTGGGAGACATCATTCTGTTTTTTAAAAGGTAAAAAACTAATTTAGTACATGGACACATCCCCTCCCCAGAACTGATGTGGTTCCACTAAGCTGAAATGAAATGGTGAGAAAGAGCATCCCAAGAATTGACCCCTCCACACACCTTGGCCTGGATTAACTCATGTCAGTGGGGTCAAAAAAGGCATCTTTGAGCTTTTCTCTGCATAAAATTCTCTGTATTCATAAGGGACAGAGTCCTGAAAAATTGAAAGCCTCTCTGCAACCAGCATTTTACCTCAGTGCCGTTCTAGGTCCAAGATGACTCAGAAGCAAGTTGTGGGTAACTGAGCCATGCTTTGAATCTACGGCTTTAGCAAGGGAGTGGGAGGACAGGAGGCAATGAAGGGACTGTGATCCCCGGTGATATGCCAGGAGAAGAGCTAGATGTCACCTGGACCTTCTGAGATACCTGGAGTCTCACTAGCACAGGGACAGCGCTCATCAGATGTCCCTGCCCACAGCAGTGGGGTTGGAAGTAGATGGTCTTTAAAGGTCCCTTCCAACCCAAACCCTTCTGTGATTGTGATCTCTTTTTCTGTGTTTAGGCGAATGTTTATGTGTTAAGTTAATGCTTCAGTGTAGCTGCTAACACAAGGTCCTCTCCTCCATTCCCTCTTGCTGCTTCTTTACTGTCTCTCCACTTGCTGCAGAACTAGCACCACCAGCCCCTGGCAGACCGTAACACGCCATTTGTGTTAAACCAGTGCTGACGCTGAACATCCTGGAAGACTTTGCATGTTACGAGGCATTTTGGCCAACTGGCTAAATAACGAGTGTTTGCTAACGCAGCTCTTAAATCTGATATTGCTGCTCTGCAGTGAGAGCGATCCCACCTTGGCTGCTCCATTGTGCTAAATCAAGCAACAGCAGCCCTGAGTGCTTGGTTATTGCTGCGGGAGTGGAAAGCAGGACTTCCAGACAGAAGAAATATGTCTTCCAGTATGGACATAAGGAATCCAATCAAGGCAGCATTAGAGAAGCACAAAGGAAAGGCTTGGGTTAAGGCACCTCTGAGACTACAACTGCCCCCAGGTGAGAGTTCTAGCAGGGAGGTCCATGGACTAAATATTCCTGGAGACTGAAATACACATTCACCCAAAAGGTGTCTTCTTCAGGTCACAGGTGATGTGTGCTGGCACAGGAGTGT
>NW_008825160.1:2661111-2686427 GCF_000699105.1 Pygoscelis adeliae
TCCAGCGGTACTGGGCTAAAGCGGAGCCTAATTATCAATGCTGATAATCTGGCTCTTTGGGGTACAAGAATAAATTCCTAGATATTTTTGCAGTACGATAAGACTTATGGCTGCAGAGGGTGAAGTGCAAATGCCGTATTTCCAAATACAGCTTTCCGTGTCAGGATTTCACCATCACAGTGCTTTAACATATATCTTTTCAAATGCCAATGATGATTTGGGGCATTTTAGTTGATGATGTTTTGCCCAGAAAGCTTCATTGTCAAAAAGCAAATTTAAGTACTTTCTGAAGGTAGGGCTCCTTTAAGTTATCTGGTGTATGACACCTAAAATTGATATATTCTGAAAATGTATTTCTTTACAAGAATAAATTTGGCATAATAATAAATTTGGAATAATAATAAATTATTCACAGCATTCAAGCACTATTCACATTATTAGGTAGAGAAAAAAGATGAAATGCAGAGGACTGAAATGATTCGCACAGGCTGGCTGAGTTAGGACAAGTATTAGGATCCTGATTCCTGGTGCAGTTTTACAATGCAGGAAAATAAAATTTGTGGAAAAAATCCAAAATAAAACTGCTGCAACATCCATCCTATCCATGAAGTTGCAGAATCTGCATTGCTACTTTTCCCATAGTTGTACACATATTTTTTCCTGGTTTTGGTAATTGAAAAAAATTGAGAGTTGTAAGAAGAGAATGTGAAGAAATTGAGCACATTTACAGTGCAGTTAGCCACAAAGGTAGGATTTTATATCAGAAGAACATAGTCATATTTCGTAAGATTGCTGCTGAATGATATCTTCATGGTTCTTGGTATTTATTTCCACCTATTTCGTCTTCCCAAGCTCATAGGACTTGCTCTGAGGTTTGTCATGCCTTGGAGGAATATAAACACGAGGCTTTATTTACAGGGTGACTTTGGAATGCAGGCTGGGAGAACGCCTGCCCCTAGTGCTGTAAGAAACATCCTCATAGCCCAATAAATGTGTGGGTTTTGCCATCCCTAGCAGAAGGCCACAAGCTTTGAGCTGACCCTGTGTTAGTGTTATTGTAACTGGACTAATAAGAAGTCTTTGCTGGATTTTGATAGATAGTTAAGAGTTAATTAGGCTAACAGCTTCCTGGCTCTGTACATGTGGTGTGTCCCTTTTGCAAATACTAAGATTCTGAGTGTAACACCACAGCTCGTCACAGTACACTTTCTAGCTGGGAAGTTGAGATACCAGAAAGCTGCCATCCCATTTCAACTGGAGTGATGCTGGCTGGCAGGGCAGGGTGGGATCGCCATGGACGAAAGCCTGTTTTATCAGCCCATCTGTTACATATCCTTAATTAGTGTAATTCCCATACAGTCATAAACAGGAGTTTCCCCATCCTTGCTGAAATTTTATGCACGTTTCAGAGGAGAGTTCCTCTTTCAACTCATAACGTTGCAGGAGATCTCACAGATGCAGGGAAGCACAGTTCACATCACCTTATGCCATCGAAAATGATTTAACCTGTGCGTTTGCAAGCATTGATATATGGTAGTGGGAGGACAAAGTCATCCGCAGAGTCACTGTTAGCGGTGCCGGGCAGTTTGTGTCCCACGTTGCGGGATGGAAAGGCTCTACAACCTCCGTAACATCTTACTGGCCTCTTCCAGCCCTGATTTGTGAGCTTGGTAAGCAGTGCGTCTAGTCGATATGCTGCGTTCAGTTCTCCTGTTCTGCGTCTGTCTCTAAAGATAATTTTATCTCACTCTAAAACATGGGTCCTTTGATCTGATAGTCTGTAATCAAGAGTCGTAGTGTGCCTTAGACTGTTCTTACAGCCCCGTTTTAGAAAATTACATGTTTACAGAACGAAATGCTGTGCTCATCTGTGCAAAGTAATTATAGGATAATAAAACTGACACCCCTGAACATAAAATGACGTCTACCAGGGTCAGAAAATAGTTTTCCCAATGGCAATACAGCCCTTATAAGTTTATGCTGTGTTTTACAGCAACTTCACTTACTTTATTAGGCTAATGAATTATGTGTGTTTTATAAGGATCACTCCATGGACAGCAACCAACTGTTTGGGCAGAAGACATCGTCTGTCAGTAATTCCTTGTTTCAATTTTTAAGATCAGGAGTTGAAAAAAATGTCGTACACAAATGGAACTACACAGGGAATTGAACTAGTTAAATTAGCTTAATTTGGAAGAATGTAACTCCTGGTGTTGGAAATTGTTGAGAGCATTGAAGCAGATACCCTCACTCTTTTCAGAAGAGGAATGAGATCCTTAATGGAGGTACAGCATCCAATTTGTCCAAATTTGCTGCCTCCAGTAGGACAGCATTGTTGCTCAGGTCCATTGTGATGCAAATCCATTTTCCTCATTAGCTTGGGCCAGATCCTGGATGCCAAATGATGTGGATGATCAGAGGCAATTCAGATACCTGCTTTTCATCTGTATTTACTCTGGAAGCTGTTTCTGTTTTCCCCAAATGCATTCTGCAAGCATCTCTCCTTGTAAAACAAGCCCACTGAGCCTCATGTCAACCCTTCAGAGAAATGGCGGTGGCTGCTGAAATTGTGGTGTAATTTCCCTGCCGTAAATATGTTCAAGGGCATATGGTAAACTTCCCGTCATTTCTTTTTCTGCAGCTCTGGCTCTGTAGACAAGGTGTGCACTTATTAATGACTAGAGCTTGGCGCACAGGTGGTTCTTTGATCACTTTTTCTTGCCTTCCTAAATAGCAATATTAGCGTGCCCCAATTGAGTTAAGTTTTTCTGCCAACTTTACTAATGAATGTGATTAGGTTGAAACTGCGTGTAGCTTAACATCGCCTGGCTTGATTTGTAATCTAGATCTCGAAAGTGCAATATCTTTACACTGGCAGCTATTTATACACAGGATCGTTGCATTCCTGTGCACGTAGCTGTAACTCAGCAGCACGGACACAGCTACGTTGGGTGCCAGATCTGTGGCATGAAAGGCGCTGAGCTTTCCTCTGTGGTGCTGCATGCCCGAGGTCAGTGAGAAAGTAAAGTAATTGTGCTCAGATTGCACTCTAATATTTGCGTGCTTGCTTACCTGGGTGTCTTGGAGTGAATTGTGTTGTGCATACTCTTGTCTCATAATTTTAGTGTGACTGAGTATGGCTAAAACCCAACCCAACTCAGTAGCATCTCAGGTCAGCTCTGCGCTCTACACGATAATCAGTAGGGATCCCCTTCTGGTTTCTGGAGGTTACTTGCACACGTTGAGAAAAAATATAATTGATTTGCATTATTTGATCTCTTAACTGACAAATGTTGGGAGCTGAATTAGCTTTAGTAACTGAAATCTCCTCGGAGGTCTCCCTGGGTCAGATGGAGGAGTACCAGAGGCACTAGTGCATCTTTTTATTGGAGGTCAATATATTAATTCTCTCCCTGGGGCTCTCAAACCAACATCTTTCCTTACTTCTCAATTCCCTTTACAGAGCAACAGGTATTCATTACAGCAGGCTGATAAGGAACAAGAATCTTCAAAGGAGTCTTCGTATTTATTTACTCATTGCTCCTAATTTTGACATGGCCCTAGGCTTATCGTGTTTGTCCTCCGAAGAGGGAAAGAACAGGCAGATGGGCTTACTGCAGAATATAGTTGCTCCCTAATCAGTAAGGAACAGAATAATTTAGAAAAGATGATGATGTACTTAATGACTATGTTTTTTTCCTCAAACCAAGACCATAAAATTGTTAACCTCATTAAAGAGCTCTAAAGTTGCCTGCTTAAAGTAGCTCACCACGTTAATGCTTCCCTCCTTCTCCTGCAGTCACCCCCCTGTTCGCTACAACTGTGCTTTTATGGGTCCTGGTACCCTCTGGGCATTGCTGTTCATACTGGGATGGCAGAGAGTCTCAAGATGGAGACTCCAAATGGAGTCGTTATCCTCGGTGATGAGGAAGGCAAAAGAGGAACACAAGTCATTGCAGCATGGGTCTGGCCAATTCCCTCATTAATAGACCTGACCGTTGGGTGGTCTATGTGTTTCTTGGGTCTGCCCGTGACTTGGCTATGGAGACGCTGTGACCTTAGGAGGCTTTTATGGTCTCGTTTCTAGGCCTGTTGCACACATACATCCTGTTCCTGCGTGTTCAGCAATGGCTAGCTACTCTTTGCCTCAGTTTCCTTACTTATAAAAATCGCCTCTTTTACTTACACTAATATTCTATGGTGTGTGAGTAGACTTGCACCGTTGGTGGATTTGGCTCTTACTGAAACACAGGGCAACTTCCTTGATTAGCCAACCGTTGTCCCATCCAGATTCTCAAGTCAGGCAGTAAGGTGTATGGAAATGATCTAGGATCGATGTTGTTCTCCATCTGATGTGTTTCAGGGCCATATCTTTGACAGCTTTGGGTACATGATTAAAAAGTGGAAAGGAGGGTTAAGGGTTGAACTTGACATTGACTGGGATAGAGGGACTTAATGCTCTGCCACAGATTTCTGGGGTGATGGTGTCTTATTTCCTACGATAAAACGGAAGTGGTCTGGGCGTGTGAAGAGAGCAGGGACGTCCATGGAACTGCGTTTCCCAAATACTTGCAAGGACACAGGGCTGTGGCGTGTTACCATCCTACAACTGGCGGTTGGACTGGGCCTCCTGGCCATTTCTCCACGTTGGCTAAAAGGAAAGCCAACTGCTGCAGAGAGGACAGCCAGAATCACTCATCAGCCCTTCACTGTAGATGCCACAGTGTTGCGATGCCTAAGTTAGGTGTCTACAGCAGGACGTCTAAACTTGGCTCTACGTGCTCGTGGAGGCAGTAGGTCCATCAAGCCCTGATATTCCAGGGCATCCACGGGTGGGCCCTGGGGTTACGATCTCTTGGTTTGGGCTTTTCATTTGCCCCAATGTGTTTTTTGGAGTAACCCCTGATTTAAGTGATTTGTCCTACCCCCGGCCGCACGCCGGAGGCTAATCAGTCAGTTGGATGATAATGAAAGATTGCGCCATCTGTCTGCTTATTTAATGGAGTGTCAGCACATGGCAAATAGGAAGTAATTGGATTGACAGACACAGAGACAGTTATTAGACTGTTTGCTATCTGATTGGGAAAAGCAGAGGAGCGGAGAGGTGTAGCAAAGCTCATCTGATAGTGTCTGTTGTTGTAAGCGCGTGCAATCTGCCACACCAAATTCACGGGCTTTGAAACCGCTGGCTGGTTGGAGTTGTTCCTCGCTGCCGTCCGCTCCAAAGCCATCCTTGCATTGGTATTACAAATCATTATAATGCAATCTAACAAAAAACAGTTTGCATAAAGATGGTGCCCATTTATAAAGCTGTCACCACAGCTACTCTATTAATAGAGCCATTTTAAAGATTTATAGTCAGCATATGTTACTTTTTACAGGGGCCAGATTGAGAGCTGTGGGGGTTGAGCACGAAGAATGTACCGCCAGATCAGATTTAAAAATAATATGAATAATAAGTTAATTTTTACAAAGCTGTTGTGCTCAGGAGAGAACGTGAAGTTGAGGGGGGGTATCATTACGTGGTCAACAAACTGAATGTGATACGGCATTAAAGGAAATAATAGGATTTGATAATACGAAAAGCTAAAGTTAGTGAACTTCATATTTCAGATCACTTTGTGTAATAGGATGACATTCTATGATGGTTCTGTTAACATCTTTATTGATGCATGATGCTGAAGTGTTTTATATGCATTTAATGAAACCCGACAATATTTCTATGCGATAGGCAGCAATTCATTTAGAATTGACCATAAAGATTGTTTAAAATTATAACACTTTTTAAGCAAGGCTGCATGTATTTTCTGCCTTGCACAGTACTGAACACATCGGTAGTAGTGAAATTGTGTTACCTGCTGTAGTTCCATGGGAAGTAAAGCATTGCCCTTACTTTTATAGTAAGTTAGAAACAGAAGAAGTGGTGGGATCCTGCAGATTTGACTTTGTCTTATGGGCAGAAAGTGCCTCTAAGCGTACACGTGCCCTGGGTTCACGTAAAATAAATACATCGCAGAACTTCGAGAGGGAGAGATTGATTGACCATGGTTAGTACATTTATCTTCTGGCTTCTGCAGGATTGGATTTAAATTACAGATGGATCGACAGTGGGTAATTTAGTTCAGTGGTCATTTTGGATTATCATCTCCATCATGAAGCAGTCTCGTAACTTTGAGGCAACTGGCAGGCTGTGCTCAACATCGGTCTAGTTTGGGGCTGGAAGCTTACGGTTTCAGGGACTGGAGCAGAGAGATTTGGTGATGCAGCTTCAGAAGAGCAAAGGGGTGGCTGGTTATAGGAGCTGTGTATATACTCGGTTCGGTATAAACTTAAAACACATCAAATAATTTCTATTTATTTTTTCAATGACAAATGATAAAGTAGTAGCTCATCAAAGCTGTGTTTCGGGCTGAAGGTGAAGCGTGTTGCCATGGCTGCTGAGCTGCACATCACAGCTCTGCTGTCCCCATTCGCTGGAGGTGCAGCGTTTTACATTTTCCTCTTCCCTGGACGTGCACAGTTGGGGTTTGTTGGCATCTTCATGATACCGTACCCTTCTGCAGTTTTGACGATCTCTTGCTTTGCAAACAATCACTGCTTGTTGCAGTAATGGGGAAACTGAGGCTCATCATACCCAAACAACCCCAAAAAGTTCCTCAATAAATTATGAAGAGACAAAAACATTTGACCACAGGTTTTCTGCTTCCAGCCTCACATTGTAAAGAACCTGTACCTGCTCAAAAGGATTAAAAGGAGGTTCGCGGCATATAGGGAATAAAGCTACTTTATATTTGTTCTCAAAATGAACTCAGAGGCCTCATAGCGTAGTTAGGAGTCTGTAGGGGGTGAGCAGAATAAAAGTGCAAGTCATCTCTCAAAAGCACCCGTGTAGCTTGGGCTGATACGAGACTGCATTACACGCTGGTGTGTGTAGCTGCGCACGCACAGACACGCACGCAGCTCCACCGAAATGCAGCCTCGTGGAGGGGAGCAAACATAACCCGCTGCTCAACGGTGACATCTGAAGAGTTTTTTGTCTCGGTGCTGCGGGGTGAGAACCTGTCTCTTAACAAGTATGCTGCGGAGGGTCTTTAGGATCTGAACAAAGCTCTAGTTTTTCAGGTTTGATCTAAAAGATCTCTGCGAAGATGTGGAGCAAACTGAATTCGTCTGCTGTAGGGGGATGAAAGGTCAACGCCAAGGGATGGCTTTTGCAAGGAGCCACAGACAGTATGTTGCTTTTACATCCCATACTGTGCTATACGTACCGAAGCCACCATTCTCCACTTTACGTCGAGGTGCTCTCAGGGAGAAGGTGTGAGTTTATAGATTTCTCTGATGAGATGTACGCCTTGTAGGACAAATAAATCGCTCCAAAGCCCCAGATCCCTCCAGTATTTTTATGGGCTGGGAGTTCAGAAGGAAATGAAGAGGCCAAACTGCAACTGTATTTTGGTTGTAGAAGACGGGCAAGTCTTCTCTTTACTCAGTGTTTGTTAGTAAGCATTGCCTTCTAATGCTTGTTGCTCAAAATGTGCTCCTTGGGGTGTTTATTTAGATTGATGCTGAAAGTCGCATCAGTGTTCAGGCATGTGCCAGCCATGTTTTCACCCCTAGTTAGGATTCTTGCTTGCTGGTTATTGCGAATAATCAAAATGTCAAGCAGTCATTCTGCCTCGGTAATAAAAAATGATGCATTGCTAAAGCAATGTTACTGATCACTTTTTAAGCAGACAGGCAACATGGGTGGGAAAATGGTATGGAAAGCAGATCAAGGACCATCAGCATCAGGACAGGGCAAGGTGAGGAGAGGACTGACAGTGAATCCTGTATCTGGGCATACACTTGCAACAACCAAGTGACGATGACTTAGTGCCTACCAACTGCATGTTCCTGGGCCCTTTCTGGATGCCACACAAACCATGGCTTTAATTCCAGGTCAAACAGGGTTGGACACGTCCAACCACTTACCGCAGCTTGGCTGATAAGCCCTAACTCAACGATGGAGATCATCTCTCCATACCAAGCAGATGGAAGTGCTTTTGCCCACATAGAGTTGCCACCTTGGTCTAAAGCGGATCAGGTGCATCACATGCAAGGTACTGCCCAGTGCTCATGGGGAGGGGGGTAAATCCCCAAAACTTCCACCAGCGACTGCTGCCATAGCTCCAGCTTGTGTTGTGTTCCCTGTAGCACTCATGATTCGTATTTCAGGTGCGTCCGCATTAGCAGAACGAGCTGATGTGATTCATGCTTGAGTTACTCTTCTTTTGCCTGCCTTCAAAGAGGAGCAGCTGTACCGCATCTGCTCTCGGAGGGAGCTGCTCGTGGGTCTTCCAGACATATAAATGCTATATGCAGATTTATGGCACTGGTAATTGCTCTGTTTCATCTGCAGAAAGGGAGATAACATCTTTGCAAGAATGGTGTCTAGAGATAGAAGAGGAGTAAAGTTAGATTTTCGCTGCTGTAAATTCACAGGCCAATGGATTGGTTTTTAACTCTGCAGACTAATGTCTTTAGAAATTTACAGTTAGGCTCAAAATCTACCCAGTTTCTATTTCTTAAGTAACGTAGCCCTGTTTCAGTGGTCTGTATAGTGTATTTTCCCATGTTTTGCCCAGGACTGTGATGTTGATACACATTTCATAGCCTTCGTTTCACAGTAACGACTCAGAGTTACACCGTTTTGTTCCTTTTGAAACTCAGTTTCTCTGAGAGGGACACAAAACTCCAGGCTGCTCCTCATTCAGATTCACCACTTTTGGAAAAATCACACCTGGCTATTAGCTGAGGTTTGGCAGCTGATGGAAATGCAGCCGCTTCTTGAAGTTCGCTCGTGCCCTCGCAAGAGATGAGAGGATAGAGACCACGAGATGCAAGCATCAGTCCAACCACCGCACCAGAAACCTTCCATCAGGTGGCCTCTTGCTAATGTTTGCCATGCATGAATTACCTTGTGCCAGCTTCGTCGAGGAAATCATTAGTCCTGTAGATGAGATTTACCTCTGACAAGATGAAAATTAAAAGCAAGGAAGAGGCTTTGCGGCAGCGCACCCACTTCACCTCTGCTCAGCTGGATCAGAGCAGAAGGATGTTTTCATTCATGCCCTTGCTGGTTAATGAAGATGTTCAGCTACAACAGCAACCCCAAAAGCAAATAAAAGTAGTTTGGAGGCCATGAGACGGGGAATGGAAATGTGGGGTGCTGCTCAAATTACGCAGTTGAAAAGGTTGAAATTAGCATGTTAAAATTTGCCTTCAAGGTTCAGCCTCCCCAACAAAAATCCACTGTGGTTCTGCTGCTGCTGCTGCTCATGGTTCTGGCTTAGTGAGAGGCATCTGACCTGTAGGGTATGAGATACGCATTTCTATACATTATGAAGCTTTAGATCGAATTAGTTCTGGCTCTACATCTTGCAGTCCAAATACTAGCCAATATTCCCCTCTGGAGACATCAGAAGAAATTGCACCTGGTCTGTCCTGAGATAGTTGCACTAAGTCAGAAAGTTGTGTTCATCAGGTGATAGGTGAGCATTAAATAAGCAATATTCTTAGCACAAGATGATAGCTAAATTATAGTATTTTTTTTCTGAGTGTGCGTTGTGTTTGTAGTACCTCAGAGGCAACAAAATACTTATTTTTATATCACACCCACATGGGAAGGAGGTATTTCCTACCTCAGTCTCATGGATGAGCAGCTGCAACACCGAAATCAATTCTTTAAAGCTCGTATTTTTTAGCTACTGTTTAAAAAAAGAAGTTCTGGACTCTCATCTTCCAGCGCTAAAGCTGTCAGCATTACAGGGACATACTCAGAAGCCTTCACATTAACCAAAAGAGCTATATCAAGGAGTCGAGCTTTTTTTGATGGGGGATTTCTGTGCGGATAGGGGAGGGACTGAAGTGATGGGGACTGACAGTATAATCTGGACATTTGTCCGAAACAGCCCATCAAACTCAGCTTGGTGTTGCGGTCACCAATCTGGCTGGTACTGCCAGTAACTTGTGTTAAGCTGAAACCTTAATATTTTAGTGAAAAATGCCCAAAACTTAGTGTTTTCTGTTAACAGTAGTAGTTTTGCATTGTCATTACCTTCCTGGATGTTTTCTATGCTATATAATATTTCAAAATAGCAAAGAATTAATGCTTTTTGTCTGATATTTGCTGGGTTTTTGTCTGTTTTTGCTAAGATTTTAAATGCACTTAGCATAGCTAAATCTCCATTGAGTGTCTCAGAGCTCTTTACACTTTTTTATGATAATTACAATTTTAATCACATTTTGGGTCACCTGGAGAAGAGCTTAAACCTTTATTCCTGCTCGTCTGTTGTCCCCTGCATACAGCTCCCTTTGGACTTACTTCTTACAGAAGCAGCTCTATTATCTTGCATATAGCCACAATATTTATCAGCAGTGTGCTCCTCAGTGAAATATCAATCCTGGGGTAACTGATAATGTAACCAAAATAGTTCTCTGTAGTCAAGTTTTTATGCAAAATAATGTGTTTTCTGTTACTTTTGTACCTATTTGATTGGTCTTCAGTAACAAACGATCTCTGGTCTATGTGCTGCAGTGAATTTTTTAATTTAATTTTATTTATTGTATTCTGTACGTGTGTAGTGGTCAACACCTTTTGGTACGGGAGCATCAGTAGGTCTCACTTTGGCAGAGAAGAGAGGAGTCGGAGGATGGGCTAGACTGCGGGATGGATGAGGAGTAGGTTTTAGTCCAACTAGATCATTATGTGAGCTGAATATACTGAAATAATTGCTCAAGAGCAGTGGTACCAGTTTGGTTGCACATAGTTACTGAAATCGCCTCTTTGCCCGGCAATGTTATCACAAGGGTGGTAAATTAGGAATCGGAGCTGTACCTTGTTGGTTATCAAAGAGCTTGGCAGGAGAACATCATCTTTGACTGTCCCTTCTGTTGACCCTCTCCCAAAACGCCCGCTGTTGGGGTGGGCAGGCTTTCTGGATGGGGAGTGAACAACCGGGGATCTTCCAGGTGTCTTTCTTAGTTTGAATGTGTCTTCAAACCTTCAAGAACCTATAGTCTTGGATATTTTGTCTCTAATTGCATGGAATCTAAACAACCGGTTTGGGATTTGCCGTTCTGTCAGTAACCAGTATCTAGTTCAAAGGATTTCTGACATTTCATCAGTATTTCCTTACTTTGTGTAAGCTCACCAAAAGGTTCATTCCAGGTACTTGGACGTTTTATGACTAAGACAGAGGGAGAAGAACAGTTTAGGATCATACAAAAATGAAACAGCTGAAAGGTAAATTTGGGCTGAATGTCTGTAAAAATTTTCTTAATAAGGTTTTGGAATTTTTTTTTTTTTTTTGCTGTCAATTCATTTTTTTGAGGAGGGAATTTCAGATAATAATATCATCATCATTAAAAAAGGAATAGTTGATGTTATGCACTTTCAATGACATGTCTTCAGTTTCATTTAATGATATTTTAGAAGACATCTGCTAACAAGAAGACAGAAGAAAGCCTAGAGAAGGTGAGAGTTGTAGGTTTCTAAATCAATCCATATAGCTTTTTTAAGTTTTATGGGTTTTATTACACACTTTCAGCCTAGGTAAGACAGTCCTCGTAGCCAATTAAGTTGTGAGTTAGAATGAATGAAATTTTCTGAAACAGTTTGCCTTCTTTTTTCTTTCTTAATCCAAATGACTGTCATTACAAAAAGATCCTTCATTTTACTGAAAGTGCTTTTCTGTCTAAGGGGAATGCCTAATTGCAGCCACAAATCACCTCAAATGCTTTCATAGGAGGATAAAACAAGTTAAAAATTGTGCATCATTTCAGAAATGCAGGTTCTGAATTCAGGATAAGACGCAGACTTCTATTTTTTTTTTCCCGTCTGCTCTCTTCAAGAACTCCATCCTGGCCAGATATCTCATAAAAGTGTCCTTCACACCAGTGAGATCCCTACAAGCTTTTTTAGGATTTCAGGCGGTTTCCAGGGCTATCTACAGTGACCATTATCCAAAATCTGGTGACACACCTCGCTCTGCATTTTTATTCAGAGAAAGCATCTTTGCATTTTACAGGTCTGACATGTACGGCGGTTATGTTAAATAACTGTAATTGTTCAGCATTAGGGGAATTTTCTATCCTGAATGTTCCACATGGCTCATTCTCTCGTGTTTGGAGAATACACCCCACGGCATGTTAACCTTTATAGGTTTTCCTTCAGTTTTTGTGTGCCGGTGAGAGAATATTTTAAATGCAGGTGTTGATACTGTTTCAGAAACCCTACTAAATTACACCTGAATGGTTCTTTTTTGAGTAGAATAATCAGAGCAAATGGAAAGTGAATCAAAGCTGTTCCTCCAAGGCCTTCTTTATGGCCCCTTTTTACAGTGAGCCATATCTCAAATTTCACTCTTTGGAGAGTAAAAAGAATATAGTAGGGTATAAAAGGGCTCAGTGACACAGCCTTTCACCATCGCAATGTTTTTTGATTGAGTTTTTTTTGGTCATTGGGATTTACGCACGTGCGGGTGTGTCCACAACCCATTCAAAGAATCATGTCCAGACCTTCCCTGGTGCTCCGCTTTATTCAAATGCCGAAAAGTTTTCTACACTTTGATTTTTACACGTTTTATATAAGTGTGTCGTTGACCAAAATGTGATTTCTTATCATGTACGCCGGTTCACACACAGACATAAATGTTGATCTCTGGGATAGCCATGGGTCAAATTGCTTTTTTGACATCTTAATAGTTCCATGGATAGCTTGTATGAGTGGGGTGGGAACATTTTTGGAAAGTACTCTTAGAATATTTTTTTTAGATGCTGTTAAACATTTTTTTCTTTATAAAAGCTGAATTATGTTTGAATAAGTTAACCAGCAGTATTTGAAATTTAAATAAATAAATAGCACAGTATGTGACTGTGAATGTATGTGTATGTGTCTGCCAAGCAGAAAATAGAGAGTATCTGTTAGGTCTTTAATGCCACCCAATACTTCCCATTTTGAAACCTTCATTTTCAGTTTCTTGTAATTTGGCTGGTCTTGCATTGCCAACTGGGGCTAAATATTTTTTTAGAAAAATGTGTCTGAAATACTTGTTCTTTCTGGGAATGAGGAGAAGAAATACATCGTACATGTTGGCAAATTCTGGTGACCTTTTCTTTGGCTGGGAATTTGCATCTTCACATTCCTCAATAAGAACTGTTGCGTAAAGTGTGCACCTTTTGCCCTTCCCCGAAAATACACCAAAATTTGGCTTAGTTATACACCTTTGAAGAAATGTAGTGCTCACAGTCTCATAAGAGGCTTCCAGTTTGTAGCAGTTGAAGTTCCTGATGGGCACGATGCTGCCCGTAGCTAACCAGGACCAAGCTAAGGGCAAGGACCTTGCAAAGGTGCTGGTCCCTGAGCCGAGGACTGCCTCCCCTTGCAACGTTTTTTGGGCTCCTGTACCTGCTGGGCTCCTGGAGGAGGATGCTTCCTGATGTAAGTGCCAAGAAGAGAGGAGAAACGTAGGATGAGCAAGTGGGACTGGGAACCAAGGAAAATAAGAGAACTGGTGGCAAAGTCCCACAAACAGGAGTCACAGGAAGAAATGAGAAGGCAGGAAGAATGAATCTTGGAAGCGGTGCAAACGGCCCCATGGGACTTTGTGGCAGAAGTGTCTCGCTTGGTGTCACAGTGATTCACGCAGATGACAATTGGCTGCTGGTGTGTGTTACTCCAGTCACGCGGCAGAGAGTTGCAAAGTCCCAACGCTGTGACATTCACCGTGCGAACACTGACCATCCTGTTCCTAGGACAAGACAAGGATCTGCTGATAAGAGCAATACTGTGCCATTGTGTAATTAAAAATTGCACCATGATGTCATGCACAGCAGGCCAAATTAAGGTGACACAAGCAACTCCAATCCTTGCTTTTGACTTTGCATCCTTAATTCTCTTAAGAAATACATAAAATTAATGTTTTCCATTAGATTAATCTGTTCTTAATAGCATTCTGAATAATCCTCCCAATAGAGAACACGCAGGGTGCATCACTGTTGCAATATAATGTGCTAGAAGGATTCCTGATGCAAATCTGCCGTATCTGGAGCCTTGTGATGCTTGCTTGGGCACCCCACTCATGTGCTCAGTGGGGTTTTCCTCTTGGTGGATCGAAGCTTGGAGCTGCACGGTGGCTGCCTCGGGTGCTCCATTTGCAGAGCAGATGTGGAACTTATCCTGACCGGTGAAGACATGGTGAGGTCATCCTTGAGCCGTAGCAGATCATAGCAAATTGGATCCCAGTTGTCCTTCTTTTAGGCTGTACTAAGTGGTAAAGTACTTGTACCACTGGAGTAGCAAATTTCTGAACTCTTAGGGCTGTTCCCTACTCTAAGAGATGCTCTGACATCCATACTACATCTTTCTTTACCTTTTCTCTACTTCCATTTCCTTTGGCAGAGATCTTTTGATTAATGAAGACTTCAGAAATTGTCCATTTTTCATTACCATTTTCATTTAATCAAGCTATCCTTGAACATTCAAATCTAAGGTCTCTCATCCATATCCTCTAGTCCTCCATGCTGTGCACAGTTTCCTTCTTAATAACTTTTTCCTGATATCGAGTTTAAATCTGCTTTCCTAAGCTCTTGACCATTTGTTCTTTATCACAAGTGTTGCTGAGCACTCATAAAATCTCCTCTCGCAGAGTCATTGCTATCTAGCAGCTTTCTCGTAATCTGTGATTACTTTATGGTTTGTATCAGGTAAAATATGGATATATTTTTGATCCTTACCAGTATTAAGCAAAGCACTGTTGTCTTGTTTATGCTAAGAAATTACAGTTTATTAGAACACTTCAACCATCAGGACTCAGTTCTCTAATCAAGGTGAACTTTGCTGGAGATTAGGAGAGATGTGAAATGGTGATTAATGCCAGGTACTGGGAATCAAAAATTCTTGATTACACCTTTCGCTAGCACTGACCTTTCCTGCGGCCTTGCACAAGCAATTTAGTCTCTGGTATAGGAAACACTTAGAAACACCATCAAGCTATTGCGGGATAAGGAGTTGCCGTAGGTCAGCACATCGGAGCTCTAATAGTTTGCTGCTAGTTTATACGTGACTATTCTCCCTCTAAAAGTTTTCTTCAGTTTATGTTGGTTTAGCCATTTTTAAGCATGTGCTGGATTTTAAAAGTGTTTAAAAGTTGTTCCCTTCACTTCACTGCAAGTTGCTCGTTTCAAATTCAAGCTGCTCTGCCTCTCCTTTCCCATCTGAAAGAGGTATAATGGTATTTGGCTGCATGGTGCAGGTATTGTAAGAGTTAATTCACCATTTTTTGTGAGTTCTGTGCGTCAAAAGTGCTGTGTAAATAAGCTTATAAAGAAAGAGTGATTTATTGGCAGACATTAAAAGATATGGTAAGTTAGTTTAATACGGTCCCATCAACCTTGAGAATGTTCCCTTACGGACATCAGCGGTTGTCACTCGAAGCTGGTGACATAAGGTCTGTTATTTCAGAGATAAGCTCGGTGGTGGTCTCTCTGCTTTCTTCCAGGATGGCTCCGCTGTTTCGCTGTTTCCCTGTTTGATAAAGCCGGTTCACATTATCGATCTGTGAAAGCCAGGGAATAGAACTGCCATCCTTTGCACTTCCCTCCATGCAGCATCTCTCTTTGGAGAGGCAATCTTCAAACTTCACTGCGAATGGGTCCCCCCGCGGAAGCAATAGCTGCATCGGTCCAAATGTGTCACTCTAGACTGATGGAGTTACCTAAAGGCTGCACCTAGTCTGCACCCTAAAGCAGATGCTTTAGGGAGCAAATTGTTCAGATTTGAAAGGAATCATGCTACTAAAATTGACAGGAGCTCCTCAGTCAGTCCTCTGAAGGGAAGCTGCCTCCTCTGGAGTGCTGAACATGGAGGTAGAAAATTACAGACAATTAAGCAGACCTCATTGAAGTGTTTGGGAAAATGGTTAGTGATAAGGCATCTCTAATAAATGCTAACCGCGCTGGAACTGTTAGAAATGTCTCATGCAAAAAAAAAAGTCTTTCCTTGTGAAGAAGAGGTGGCTTTCGGGATGCAGAGGGTGTTGCTACATATATTGGGAGATCCAAGGTCAAACACTTCCTTCTGCTGCTGCCGTGTAAAACAAAGATAAAGACAATCCCAGCCTGTCCAGGAGTGGGATTAAAATACAAACGATTGCAAGGCACTTGCATGCATCGATGAAGAGGGCTGTGTAAACACCATACACATTTCTCCCTTTTGGACAGCATGTCTCAATCCATTATGGCTCCTGATACTCAATTCCTTATTATTTTGATACGTACAATTTTGAAAGGAAGACTAATTTCATTGCCTCAGATGTAAGTTAAAGAACTGACAAGGTAATTTCGAGAAGAAACTCCAATGTGTTAAACAGATGGCATCACTGAGATAAAGATATTTTGCAGGAGGAGATGGCAAACATTTTGTGTTAAAATATTCCCAGAATCGGCATGCCGTTCTGCGTACTCAGGAATGGGATCCTAGGATGAAACAATAACACATAATAAAAATATAGCATAATGCAGACATACATAATGCAGTATGATACCAGCATAATACATATGCATTGCTTTTTTCAGTGGTATCTCTAGACTTTGAGCTGAAATATACTGCTGTTCAGTTTAGAGATGGGGAACCCATCTGTGGGAATTGAGTGACCAACCCCAGAAGGAAGTTTGCCTTTTCAAAGGGATTTCTGGCATCCTGAATTTTTTTTAGGGGGGGGGTATTTTTAAAAAGACATCTTTCCAGTATGTCTCAAGTAGAGCAGTCAGTGATTTTTGGACCAATAAACGCAAATCATGCCTCGGTTGTGGATTTTCACCAATTCCCCATTTTGTCTGTTCTTCTGCAGCCGTTGAGTCTTTGTCTCACCAGCTGTTGGCATTTTATGTAAATTTTTTTTTTGAAGGCTACCTTATAGACCTTTTCTACTCTTCATGCCTCGTGTCGGTGCAGTCTATAGTCATTCCCCCATTGCTGGTCCTTGGCTCTGAGATGTAGGAATGGCAAAGGCAACGCTAACACATTTAGAGTAACTACATGGTTTAACTACATTGCATTCTTCCCCTTCTGTTTTCCAGATTTATCCAGGAGATAGAGCACGCCATGGAGCTTGGCCCAACCAAGCAGTGTCCGCTCCGCGAGTTCCTCACCATGTACATCAAGAACATCTTCCTCAGTCAGGTCCTGGGTGAGATCAATAAAGAGATCGAAGGCGTCACAAAGGCATCTGATCCCCTGAAAATACTGGCTAATGCGGATACCATGAAGATCCTAGGTGTGCAGCGGCCTCTTCTGCAGGTAGGAGCTGAGTGAACTGCTAATACATCCCTTACTGTCCATGTCTAGCCATGACCTGGCTATATATCCAATCAGGAAAGACATTGTTGGAGCGGGTCCAGAGGAGGGCCACAAAGATGATCAGGGGGCTGGAGCACCTCCCCTGTGAGGACAGGCTGAGAGAGTTGGGGCTGTTCAGCCTTCTGGTACTTAAAGGGGCCTACAAGAAAGATGGGGAAGGACTCTTTATCAGGGAGTGTAGTGATAGGACAAGGGGTAACGATTTTAAACTGAAAGGGGGTAGATTTAGATTAGGTATTAGGAAGAAATTCTTTACTGTGTGGGTGGTGAGACACTGGAACAGGCTGCCCAGAGAAGTTGTGGATGCCCCATCCCTGGAAGTGTTCAAGGTCAGGTTGAACGGGGCTTTGAGCAACCTGATCTAGTGGAAGGTGTCCCTGCCCGTGGCAGGGGGGTTGGAATTCAATCCCTTCCGACCCACACCATTCTATGATTCTGTGACCCACAAAATTTGTCTCAACACTGAGTCTGTAACTGCGATCTATTCCAGTGTCACTGCTAGTATAGTCTTTCCTCTTCCAGTCTCTGTATGCAGGTGGGTAGGTATACATACATTAAGCGCTCTTATGTTTTGCTTGTGCAAGAACGTATGTCTCTCTTGGTAAATATGTTAAGCTAACAGCAAACTTTGCATCTTGCCGGGCATGTGCCATTATTAAAGCACCTTATAGCCATCGAGAAAAATCGTTACCGGCTTTCTTATCCCCTACCGAAGAAGTTTATTTTCAAGATTTTCAATAATGGGTGCCTCCTCTAGAAAGTTCTGGGGACATTTGCAAATCATAGGGCTGTGTTGTCGGACTAAATGCATGTACCAAACTACCAGGAGGAGCAAAGATGAGGTCTGCTGCCTCCCAAGTGCAGTGCGTGTGTGATTGATGCGATGCTGCTGCAGCGAGGCAGCTGTATTGCTTCCTCAGCCAGATAAGAGAGATTTGAGAGATTTGGCTTTGAAGTTAGGGTATTTATATGAGAAGTCTCTTTTGAAACAGCTTTTTGAGCTCTAATGTGGAGTAGTGATAATAACAACAAGCACGGTTCTCATCCCAACTACATGGGTAACAGGACAGCATGGAAGCCCCCCAAAAAATTCTGAATTATACATGTTGTGTGGGACTGAAAGGAATGAACTGACTTGTCAGCTCTGACTCTTGCTGTGATTTGGGTCAAGCTCTTTTAATCCTTTTAAATTATTCCCTCTTATCTGTAAAATCGTCTCCTCAGGGATGAATAATATTGGCAATGTTCTTAGGAAGTATCACGCATCTCCCAAAGTTTATATGGCCACTTTCTATCTTAGTTTATATCTGTAAAATTCGTGTATATTGTAATGATACATAATAATAGTAAGAACTATTATTGTTATTATTTGGAGGAAGTCATTAGGATTTTTGCATGTATCAATGGTCACTAACAGTATGCCTGTCTGGGTGCCGTGGGTATGGGATGGTTCTTATAGAGGCAAAGCAAAATTAAATTCCAGCGGAGAGTTTTCAGAAGTCTTTAGAGGGGAACAGCTTCCTTAGAAAGGGGGGGAACGGTTTCTTTACATGGTTTAGAAAATCTTCATGAGTTAAAATGATGTTCTGGAGCGGCACGGCATCCCTGAACTATTTCATTCCCAAGGTACAGCTTTACCAGCCTTCTCAGAAACTCGGTTATCAAAACCGAAAAGTGGAGGAATACAACCCATTGTAAAAAATTACCAACATAAACATTGTTTCAGCCTCAATGCTCACAGAGCATGCACGGCGTAAGATGAGAACAGGGCATCGCCCCAAGAGCAGGTTATGTCTGGATATCTCATGTTGAGCCCTCTCATGACCTGAAGGTGGATTTGATGGCATTTGCCTTTTTTTTCCCCTTGGCACTGCAAAAGTAGTGCCGATCAGGTGTAAGACGTAATAGTAAAAATGCAGCAGGAACAGTCATGAAACAAGAGCAGAGTATCGAAAACGATTTTAACGAGGGCAGAAGGGGTTTTGTCGATCAAGAACTCAAACGCATTGGCTGAGCGGGGATGGCAGGAACACAGCAGAGAGGGGCTGCCCTGGCGAAGAAATTACAAAGTAGACCCTCATTTTGCAGTTATCTGCAATGCCGGTAATTCCTCACCATTGCGAGTGCCTAGGAAAAAAGAAATACGCCAAATCTGTGACACACGGAGAAGTTTTCCAAGGCTTGATTTTCAGAACAGGGTTGAAAAAAATAAATTTTAGGGCAGTTTTGGCTTCCACAACAGGAAAAGTATCTGAAGATTGAAACTATGAGTTAAAATAGAAAGCAAAATTCTACTTATTCACGGTCTGAGGAGTCCGTTGAAGATGTTATTTGAAGTTCGTTTTGAGAGATCTGGAAATAAATAGGTATATTCTCTGTTGTATTTTGTACTGTTTGCCTTTCTTTTGTTTTCTCATACGAGAATTAAACTGAGTGAGAACCCAAACTCAGCCTGCGTGGGCGCCTGACCTTATTGAGAGCTGAAAATACTTTATGGTACTATTAACACGCAAGCTTTGGAGCAGGACCATGGAGGTTGTTAACCTTACAAATTTGTTTTGGATTCTTAATGCGGTAATGTGTTTTTGTGGATTGTGGCTTCATTTGTAGCCATGAAAATGTGTTCTATAATATCAGTATATTTTCTTAAAGTTCGTTTGGGGTTGAAGAGTCAGAACGGCTTGGAATTTTCTCGTCCAGTTCCTATAATTTGTTTCTCATGATGGATGGAAATCATTTTGAACTGGAATTATTCTTGGTCAAAATGTACATGGTCAGAAGGTCTGCCTGTTCCCGACATTATAGACGGGTAATTTTGTGAAAGAGAAGAAAAATTGCTGCCTCTTTGAACCAAGTCATCCAAATAGCTCCCTAAAATAATTTTATTGATTTTACATTAAAAGAAAAAAAAGGCTATTTCTGCATTGACAGTGCTGGAGCCTGAAATTTTTGCCCTCATCACCTCATGGGTATGATGAAAATATAGTGTGTAGCGTGAATGAGCCTTGCACCTCTCTCCCAGCGCTGTGTTACTTTTTCTTGCCTTGTGTCATCCGTGGAGGGGTTCATGGCTCAACCATCCCACTCCTTTGTATCCTGAATATCTTTCTGAAGCTTCTGCGGGAGGAGCTGGCGCTGTGATTTCAACACGACTCAAGAATTTATCAGTTCCCACTGCACAGGCTGATAATAGCTGCTTTTTGATAACTATCAGCACATGTTTGAACTGAATTAGCTTATAGATAAGAGGTTTTCTGCATCCTATGCCATCATGTCCTCGCAGATGAATCATCCATTTCTGTAAAGATAACGCTTTAAAAAAAAATTGCAGCTGCCCTTTGTCAATACTACATTTAAGTAGGAGGATGGTCTTGTTTGCCATTCTTCCATCCTTAAATGTAAAATATTGTAAATCCCTTTCCTTTTAAGAGTGACTGAATAACCATGAAACTAATTTGTCTCAAAATTATTCTGCATTAAACCTCGTGCTGTAATTGTTTAAATCAATACTAAATTAGGCTACAAGCAGCTCGACAGCTACTTACAGCCTGTTCTTGTGTGGTTCATGTCGAGGTGATAAATCTTTCCAGCTAGGTGGTCACTACTAATACTGGCCTTAAAAATGTATTGCCCTGTCTTCATCCAACAAAAAAAGCGCAAGTTGCTTTGATCTTTCCACTCTATAGCAGCAGAGTGGGACTTTTCCTTTAAAGCATCAGTTGTGGCCGTTGTTTCTTATAGCGGTATTGTGTAGATGATGGGCGTGATAGTTTTCTGGCCAAGCTCCAGTGGCTGAAAATCCAGTGGAAAAACTCCTTCAGAAGTCAGAGCGTGCAGCTGTTTGCAGGATAATGACTTGCTGGAGCTAATTACCCCATCGCCCGTACCGCTCATCCCATGCATGAAGTCGCTAGCTTGTGACTTTCCAAGGAGACATCCCTGGTAGCTTTGGCATGTTTTCTTCCCATTAAATTACTGGTTATTAAGAAGAAGAATGGTCACAGTGAGTGGCGTTTAAATGGCTCACCAGTAGTGATGGGTGCATGCTTCCATAGCGAGTGGATGTTATTATTTATTACTGTAAACGAATTAGTTGTCTTTCCAGGCTGGCTTCCAACGATCAAAATCCATTAAGGAGCAGGCATGGCTGATCAGTTGGGTTTTTCCCATTCAAGGACAAGTGTGACTTTTGAGGCAGCACCTGTGGTTCTGGTCCTCATATTTCAATTTTTTTGCAGTGACATGGTGTCTGAAACGGTATGAAGTGCTTTGCAGATGTTTTCATCTCTTGCGTGGTGTATCTATTCCCACTGCACAGCCAAAATGTCAAGAGGTTAAGACCCACCGAGACCATGGCTGAATTTCCAGCTGAATCCTCTTTTTCAGTTTGAAATGAGAGACAAAATTATCTCTCTGTGGGAGTCGTGACTCTCCCTGTTGCTTTCAATATTTCTTTAGATAATTTTTCCTCTGGGGGAAACATTTACTGTGGTTACTGCCTTTTGTGGAAGCATTTACAAGGCTCCCATGTAAGTCATCTGCAGATGTGTAAGTTCTCCACTGAGGCTGATTGTGGAGCTGTAAGTTATATAAAAGCAATTGCTAGCTTTAGGCAAACCGTTGTGGCAGTGCTTCTATTTATTTTAAAAATCAAGTTTAACGTGCACATTCAGTAAAGCCTCGGTAAAAGACAGCTTTAAGTTGCATATGGACATATTGAAGCAGCACGCCTTGCAGGCAGAATTATTTTCTTCCTCTCCGGATCTGGAAAAGCAAAGTCAGGTTTCACAAACCATCCCACGGATGTGACTCACGTTTGACCTGAAGGAAACAGTCACACGTTTGAGATCTCTGTAGCTATTAATCCCTGCAGTCGTAGGGTCTCTCTTCCATAGGTAGGGGCAGTCTTGCATTGGAGTCAGCCAGAATCCATATAACTCTTGTTTGTTCAGTGCTGAATCCAGGTTAATATTCCCCATCTCTCATGACCCGAGGCTCAACACCAAGCTGGTCTTGGCCATGTGGTTTCTGTCTAGAACATGTAAGAACCTCTCTCCTATTTAAACAAACTTTTTGAGAGCTGGTAAAATCACAGCTGCTCTACATGGAACATGCTCTATTAGAAATTAGCACCACAGAGAAATGTAAAAGCCTAAGTCTTGGTTGAAAGCAGTAAGAGGTGGGTGCAAAATGTCTTTGATCATGGTCCTACCTGAGACCACCAACTTTTATGTGTCATATGACAGCCATTTTTGGCCCACGCCAACCCAGATTGGATTTGAACTTCATAAATGATGGGTTACCATTATTTCCAGATCTTTAATAACCATTTTTTTACTATTTACATACTCAGTATCATTGGTTTGTGATGATGTTAGTTGGAAGGGACCTCTGGAAGTTGGTCTCATCTGCCTGAACCTCTGGCCCAAAGAGGCAAGAGGCAAACACCAGATCAGGTCAGTCGTGGCTTTGTCTGAGCGAGTTTTGAAAACTTCCAGAGATGGAGATCCTCTGGGCAACGGTTCTGCAGTACTCTCCTACTGGAAAGCTTTTTCCTAACCACAATTTTTGGCTGCTCTCCCCTATTATGTCACATGTATGATATGTAGAATAGACCAGGAGTCTTCGTTTAAGTCGCGTATTATTTTTATTTGTGGAAATCTGAAACCTACACACAGTGCAACTCTTGCATCTGTGTAAGGCACATTAGGTGCAAAGCAGAATAGCTAATCCAGTGGCCTTCACACTTCTACCTGTGGTTGTGTCTTGTTATGGCTGATCTCTAGTTTAAATTATTCCGGTATTATTAAAAATATACCTCCCCGTTTTGTGCTACTGGGGTCAGTCTAGCCACAATGGTCCTGACAGTACTAGAGATGAAAGTGTGTATGGAGGGGTTGTGTCAATCAGTCTAATCAAAAGATGTTATGGGTAAAACAGACCAGTTAATAAAAAGAGACTTGTGTATCTTAGCAATTACATTGTGCTTTTGATTAGTAAATCTTAAATGTTTTTTCAAGAATTTAATTTAATTGGTAAAAGTTGCTATTCAAAGACTGCCATTCTAACACGGCTTTATCTCTGTATCTGTGTCTTTGTAGTGCATCAGCCAACATTGTTCCTAGGGTCCAAAAGCTAATACTTCAGGGTGAATTCCCGTCATTTGCTTTGCTTGCTCAAGGTTGTGTCTGCCGGGTTATTTTAGAAGACGACCTGAGCCGAGAAACCTCTGTTTCCAACCTTGAGCTCCGGGTTTGAGCAAAAGCGGTGACCATTGCTCTCAATGTCCTTGGGAACCAGAAGCTTCAGGTTGGAAAAGGACAACCACCTGAGCTACTGGTGCTGAGAAACCTGGGTGAAACGGGGTCAAACCTTGTGTTTTCAGGGTGGGTTGGAGGGTGCAGACCGGCTGCTGTCTCTTTCGATCTTTCTGCAGCAAGATTTTTTGGTGGACAAGCCAGAGAGAAGTAATGGTTTCTGACACATGTGCTGACAGAGACTGAACTGCATTAGCACTCGTGTCAATCCCATCTTCTACGAGCTGCCTTTTTTGAGACCTGCTTGACTTTACTGGCTATCAAAGGCATCCTCAGTTTTTGGCCTGCATGGGAAGAAGAGCAGGCGGTCAAGGGGGAGACAGATAGCTGCATGACCAACACGAATCCACCGGGACCAGCTGCTCTAAGGGAGCAGAAGGGGCATTAAGCCCCCACGGTCACCCTGGGGGCTGAAATGGGTGCGAGGAGAGGTCGGCTTTGGCTCTGTGCATTTTCTGTCTCTCTCTGGCTTTTCTGGTCATTAGTCTCATAAGTAGGACTCTAGCCACAGTAGAAAGAGAAACATACTCTGATTCTCGCACTCTGGAGATGGCCTGGCAAAAAAAAGAAAAAAAAGAGACAAATAAAAAATAGCCGTCACTGTCTTCTTGGCCTTGAAGATTGACATCTCACTAGCAGGTCCTGTCTGTGTCATTGCAATTCCCTGTACAGCTTTTGGATTAATCCTGTCTCCATAGATGCAGTATCTATTGAGCTGGTAGGACTTTTATCCCTTTTCTTTTGCTTCTGAATTAATATGGGATTTTAGGATGATGGGAGAAACTACATGCATAGTCTGCTTCAGTCGTTCCCATTCTTTTTGACAGGATTTCGTTTTTAAATCCTGCGATCATCATGCATGCGACGATTTCTGGCTTGGCCAGAAGTCAACGGGATTGTGCAACAATTCACGTAGGGGGCCTGTGGGAGATGAACCAGCGTGGTGCCGGGAATGCCTCCGGGATGCTGAGCCCGTCAGCTCCCACTGCTGTCGGTGAGATGCAGAGGAGCATCCACATCTTGCAGGATTAATCCTTTTAAGGGACCTTAGCTGTCATGGCATTTACAGTGTTCACCCTCACCCTGGACTGTGCGGCTGGTTTTCGGTGGCAGTTCATGGAGTAATTGCTTGACTGGTAAAACCACTAAAACTTCCCTGTAAGTTATTTTCTTTTTTATTTTTTTTTTCTTGCAGTCTTTTTTTTTTCCCCAGAAGTTGGGAGTAAACCACATGTATCTGCCCCAGCCTCGGTCACAGGCCTTGATTGATTATTTTAATTACCAAAACAGCCCAGACAGGCTCCTTCAGCAGTAGTATTGCGCTCATAAATCCTCATTTTGCCTCACATGGCTGAGCCCACATGGCTAGTGTCAGAAACAGCCCCTCTTATCTTTCTGTCCAGAGGAGAAGCCATTTAGCTTGGCCACCCTCCTGTTTGTTTAAAGCTTAAGCTGCACATTTCTCATTTGCAACCTCGTTAAGCGTACCGCATCCGTGGCAGGAGAGCATGTCCCTGGGATGCGGAGGCAGAGCTGGCCTTCTCGTTAACCCAAGGGTGCTTCCGAAAAGTAAGTGTGAAGTCTCAGATACAGCTACCACA
>NW_008825160.1:2686482-2692282 GCF_000699105.1 Pygoscelis adeliae
AGCTGCCTTTTTTCCTAGGCGTCTCTTAAATTTTAAACCAGTGTTTTGACTTTGCTAGGGTTGTTTCTGTGATGGATGACGAGATCTGCAGTGTCCAGGAGGCTCTTAGCATCCACTTGTGAGTACCTACAAAGGCAGAGTCTGATGAACTGCACTTAAAGGAGATCCGTATCGCTCCATCACCAACAGCCCTCCAGGAGTTTCTTTCATAAATATCTTTTCACTAGGAAAGTTTGTTTACTTGCTTTTTCGAAACACAGCAGTGGTAGAGTTTGGGGCCTTGGTTGGGTTTTTTTTGACTCTCTGTGCACCTGTTAGCTGAAGGTTGTGTCTCTCTATAACAACAGCGCAGATATTTTTTCCCTTCCCTCTGCTTGGTATGCTTTGTGAATCCCAAATCCAGTCTGTAACACAGTCTCATGCGACGCGCTTTATAGATGGCTTCAAGAGAAGAAACTTGCCTGTGTTCTTGCCAGGCTTATTGAAAGTCACATTCATTTCTTTTTTCTTTGCATTTGAAGCCTGGGCCCGTTTCATTTAGGAAGAATGACTCTAACTTCTAGTTTTTGAAATGTTTTCCTAATCAGAAGTGCTGTATGAGAAGAGCCATCGCATTTTAAATAATTGATGGCTACCTTATTGAGTTGTCAGCACTAATTCATCCTCCTTTTGAAGTGCTCGGATGTTCAAAGGAGTAATCCTTTTACAACGTGCTCATTTTTTGAAGAAAAGTTCGTTTTTATAATTACTTTTTTTTTTTCTCCCCACTGCAGAGTGTAATTGTAGCTGTGCAGCGAGGGGGAGGGATGAAGTACCTTCCAGCTCACGCAGGCTCTAAAATGCCTTTATTACTACTTTTGCTGCTAATTTCTGTGCCTCCCTCTTTTTGCAGAGCTTTAATTATACCTGCTTTAAAAGTGCATTTTGAAATATGACACCTAGTTCTCATAGAGAACAAAGGAGAGATTAATCTATTGTCAAAAGGAAAGGTAAAGAAGCTCTATTTTTTTTTGTCAGGGGCTGCCCCTCCCTGACAAGTAGCATTCGGTGGGAGGGTTGCAGAGAAGTAGCTGGGATTTTGAAGGAAGGGACTTGTTAACAGGAGAATTAAAACATGCAAAAAACAGATGCAGAGATGCTGCGATCAGAGTATTCTTTCTGTCACGGTGGGTTTCCCCTCCTCCCCTCCACTGGCAGAGAGAAAGGTTCTTGCTAGAGTGTGTAAACTTTGCTAGCAGTTTAAAGGTTAATAGCACTCTAAATTACATCTGAAAAAATTGAGAGAAGGCAGTAAATTAAAAGTTTCCCCTCTTGCTGCTAATAAATAGCAGCAACGGTCTATAAATAGACCCTTTCCCTTTAAAAAAAAAAAAAATAATTGTTTCACTCACGCACACAAAGCTGTCAGAATGGTAATATTTTTGCAAATGATCTGCTTCTGTGCTGTGATTTTTACTTGCGTGAACTTCACCGTACAGAGGGTAAAAGCTTTTCCCTTGCGTCGCCCATGCAGCGGCACCGTAAAGCTGTTGGGTGGTTCCAGGTTCTGCAGCCCCAGTTTTGGTCATTATGGGCCTGATCCAGGACTCGCTGGGGAATTTAAACCGTTGGGATGGGCTCTTTAATTAAAATACTCAGGGACCTTGTGTCTCTGTAAAGTAAACTGCTACATCGAGTGAAAATAGAGTCAAATGATACAACTCTATGGGAGAGCGCTGCCCTGGGCTGTGTTCCATTTTAATTAATTAGGTGCTGATTATAGCTGCTGGAAAAGGTAAAGAGAAGAGAGAATTGAAAAGCATTGAATTTGTCAAGATGGTATCCTAGATTCCGATCTCGGCTGACCTTGGAGTCAATAGGGTTATACCGGATTTCTTCCAGCACGAGTGAGATAAGATCTGTCCCATTAGCTCTAAATAATATCTGTAGTCAGTCATTTTAAACGTTAAAGGACAGAAAAAGGTATGGTCATTCAGCTGCATCCGACTCCTGTTTGCATGAATAGCATCAGCCTCAATAATCTCGAGTCGCATACAATTAAAAGAAAAACAGGCTTGAATATGAAGGAAACCAAACATTCAAGCCTCCAAGGGAGCTTCAAGGCACTTCTAGCAAAAGGCACTGAGATTTCTCTGCCTAACTGTATTTTTTCTCGTTTAAGGGTGGTGTCAGAAACGGTATTAAGGGCAGGTTGGCGATGGATTGAACACCCCTCTTTGGTATTAACATGGCCTTTCATATTTGATTCCTGCTCTGTTGTTTTCCATGGCACTTTATTGGCCATAAAATGAAAAATATTATTAATCACCCTTCTCCTAGTTAGACACTTCAAAATAGTGAAGATGACCCATTTGCCTAGAAGTATTACTGCAAAAATGTGCACGAGCTGGTGCATTAGAGCTCTCACCCAGGTGCTAGTCAAATCATTGATCTGAAAATAAAACTGTATGTGTTTTGGGTCTTCCTAGAGCTATCTGAAGAACTGTTTCCTGGCCTCCAAGTAAAAACACTTTGGCTTTGCTGCTTGCATTGCCGCTGATACAATAGAGCGCGGTCTGCAAACCATCAGGGAATGGTGTCGGGTCCCAGTGGGTGATGTAGGAAAATGGTGCTGTGGTGTAATAGCTGCACTTGCAGGCTTGTAGGGACGTAGGTTTGGAAGAAATGTTTGGAGAAATCCATTCCCAGATTGGCACAGGTGATCTCATTGTAGAGACCCTCTCAAAACAAAGCTGCATCTGAAAGGTGGCTCTTCTGCTCTTGCTGGCTTCTCCATTTAAAGCCCTTTTTCTTGTTCCCAGGTTTCAAGGTAGCAGCCAACATTGACCATTTATTTTGCACCTTGGACTCCTGCTGGGTTAAAAGCAATATTTTGACATTCAGATTCGTTCCTTTTAATATTGCTCCTTTAATATTTGGAGATTTTGATTTGATTCCTAGTTCTTCCTGATTAATTTGCATCCGAGATATACTTGTTTTCTGCTTTGTAAAGCCAATCACAACCTGCAGGAGTGTGCATAGGAGCAGCCAGAACATCATCCAGACTTCATCTGTGGTGCTCAGTCTGAAGTCTAGGAAGGGTGGCAAAGCAAATAATAATAATTATAATTATAATAATAACAACAATAATAAAAATTCTTACATTGGTAGGGCTTGGGGAGTAGCCACATGCTTTAGAAAGATAGGTGAATTTTCTTGCTTTTGCAGATAGAAGAGTTTATACCACAACAGAGGAGTGGGTGCTGGGTGGGCTCCTCAAAGAGTTAACGAAAGGGCTGTCAAAGAGTGACCAACAGCCCATGGCTTCCTAATTATCATTGCCTCTTCAAATCAGTGGACCAAGCTACGTTTAAGAAATGTCCCTGCTCAGAGCAACATCAAATGCTTCTGGCCATGATGACGCTTTTTAGCCCTCCCTGTGAACCGCTGGAAGGGACAAGGAACGGGACTTAGAGCAATCGCCACGCCGCAAAGCAGAGACTGTAGTCTGAACTACAAAAAAAAAAAAAAAAAAAAGAGAGAGGAAAAAAGAGAAGAGGTTACTTTTAAGCAGCTGATGCTCTGAAAATAAGAACCTGGTGTTAGATCAGGGAGGAATATCCATGACAAATGGACTCGGGAAAGGAGGATCTACCCGCTGTTGAGTGTAAACCAACAAATAGCTGGAGGGTGTCGGGGCTTACTTGGTCTTTTAGGTTCTTAAAAATAAATTGGCAACACTTGCATGGTTTGTCAAGCCAGCAAAATCTCATTTAATTGAAATGAATTGCCTGTGTGTATATAAATGCATATTGAAGTTCCCGTATCGTGGCCTCAAACCGGTAATATGGGCCGAGCATCTCTTAATTGCATTCAGCGTTGCATTTCACAGCTGGGCTGAAGAGCGGCCAGAAAAGCTGCTTTCCATCAAGTCGGGTTTCAAGTGAGGGGGAACAAGTCCTCCTGCGAATTTTTACATTAATAATTCACCAGGACCATAGCACTGGAGATACAAGGAGCTTGTTGAAGTTTTGCAAAGGAGAGAAAGACTTTTCAAATCAAAATGTTGGTCTGACAGTGAGCTAATGCAAGGAGTTTAACCCAGGAGTTGATATGCTCAGGCAGGTATGTTTGGGTGTCTGGAAAGATGTGAGCTTCACACATAAACTCCTTTTTTTATATAATGGGAATAAGAGCTCTTGAACATTAAACAATCCAGCCTTGAAGAGAAGGAAGACATTTAACAGCACCTTCACTTTTGTTTTGCTGACATGTTTTTATAACCTTAAAAAAAAAAGAAATTGCCCTAATGGAGCCAAGTAAGCAAAATCCCTTGATAATCTGCAGCTAAGTTAGTGCTCCGACTCCTTTCTACATGAATCGGAAAGGAAAAGTTTTGGGCAGGGCTCAGGCAATGATGCCAGATCTGTGGCAGCACGAAGCCTTTCAAAAATGATCTAAAATACATATATCTATATATTTTCTCTTATTTATTTATTTATTTATTCATGGTAGCTTAAGCTTGAGCCCCAAGGCACTGAGCTGTGAACGGTGGAAGAAGGAAGAGGGGAAATGTGTGCTGACGGTATTGACAGGTTGTCGTTGGACTAGACGTGAGGGTTTGAACCCCCTTGAGATCTTCTCCAAATATTCGGTGGTGGGCTGGTTTGAGCCACCCTCACTTCTGTGCAATGTGCCTTTCCCCGGGCTGTTCCCCCGGACTCCTCTCTCGGTATTTTTACGTGGGTATCAGCTTGGCTTTTTTTTTTTTAAAGTGCATTTCCACCATGTGTCATTTGGCACTGATCCATATTTAGGTAATGAGAGAGGTTGTTTTTCCTCTGATGAGGAAAATTATTTTAAATGTTTTTCTTCTAATAGGTTAGCAAGTGTTGAAATTGATGTAATGAAATAATGACAGGGGAGCATCTTCCCGTGAGTTTACTGCGGTGGTGAAAAACATGCTTCTTGATAGGCTTTGGGTTTTTCTTCTAGGTTTATTCCCTTGCACTTGCTCTTTTGCTTTGCTCTTCATAACCAAACAGCTCTTGAAGGCGTAGGGTGGCCTCAAGGAAATACTCTTTAAGTCCAGTCCCTCTCCACTAGCTGATACCATCCACACCAACCTCAGCTACCGGTACCAGATCTGTACTTGATCACTTGCTTTTGCAGGAGATGGTACACGTCATTGCCTCTTCCCTTCCCCTTTTCCTTCCCTGAACCCCCAGTGACTGGTTATAACTTCTAGCCATGACATAATTTAAGGTTATTTACAGATTATTCCTTACTTGCCTTCTTTAGTTGCATCATTTCTTGCAGATATGGTGGTAGCGCAAGGCTTCAAGAGAGATTTGAATGAAGGTGGGGATGACCTGGCGGTCAGGTCATCAATCCTCAAAATGGAGGATTTTCCATGCATAAGAAATCATAAAAATCCTGAAATAATTTTACTGGAGATAGATAAATGACACGCTCAAGGTTAGTGTTGATACCAGAGGAGGACACACACAAAAGCAGGCAGTGGTGTAGTGGCCGGGATGGAGTAGAGCATGTCTGGCCGAGGAAGCTGTTCAGTTCCCATCCCTACCATTGATTTACTTTGTGCATTCAACTTTTTTAAGAGGCCACTAAAACTCAGCTCCAGGTCCATGTTGTGAGATAACCCTTTCTCTTTTTGCACTGGACTCTGGAGGAACAGAAGGGAACTCGGGAAACAGCCCATCGGAAAGTTCATGTCAGCACAGGCAAGGAGCAGGTATTTACAGAGCGGCTTGACAGCTGAGTCTGTCGTACAAGCTCGGGTCAAAAACAGCTTGTCTGG
>NW_008825160.1:2692880-2702362 GCF_000699105.1 Pygoscelis adeliae
AGAGGTGGTGGATGACCCATCCCTGGAAACATTCCAGGTCAGGCTGGACGGGGCTCTGAGCAACCTGATCTAGTTGAAAATGTCCCTGCCCAGAGCAGGGGGGTTGGACTAGATGACCTTTAGAGGTCCCTTCCAACCCAAACTATTCTATGATTCTATGATTCTATGATTTTAGTTTGGTTGATATTCTGACGGTGGCTTCATGGAGCAGGGCAGTGTAGACAAGGTCTAACGCAGGAAAAAAATTGTGGCAGAACTTTGTGGATTTATTTAAATCTTTGCTTTTGGAGATTGACATCCACAGGCGATGGGGAGGAATAGAGGAAAATTTCGAGAGGCGGGAGTGGAGAAAGGCAGTATGTGGGAGCTGACAGCCTTCTGCGGGTGGACTTTCAATGAGAACATCCTCTCCAGAACATGATGTTAGCTAACCAAGGCTTCATGCCTGCCTCATCTCCCACCTCACTGAACATGTCAGACAACGGTAAGTCCACAACTGCTTGCTGGACCCATATCCTTGCAGTAATTAAACATAAAGGTCATTTACTACAAGTGTTAGTTCATGCCCCCAAATTCTTTTTTTCATTTAATTGCATAATAAAGCAGGAGCAGTCCATTTTTAAGCACCTTTATCATGGTAAAAATAGCAGTCAAGTCGCAATTTAAAGTATTTTTCACTTCTGTGATCTGTCCTTTTCAGTCTGCTCTCTCTTAGCTTTCCCATCAGTTTATGATCGCACGAGGCCTCCATCATCCTTCCTGGTTTATTTTTGTGTACCACTCTCTTTGGAACGGAATATGAAAATAGAAGGAGCAGAGAAAACTTGGATACTGTAATTGCTTTTTCAATCAATTTTAGAGTCCTGCTGTAGGAACAAAATGCAAGAGCATTTAAAAACACATTTGTGTTTCCAACTTATTGCAGGAAAACGCTCAAATCTCTTTTTTGCTGTCTTCTAACGTAGATTTCCTTGGTGCAGCAAATTATTAAACGGATAGTGGGAATATTTAGGTAAGGCCGGTGGAAACTGCTTAATAAAAGCATGCTTTCCGCAGACCCTTTTGGGACATTTTGTGTATTTTGCTGTAAATGGATTAGCACCATTTTTCTTGGGTGACTTTTATAAATTGGTTCTGGGAGAGATATGCAGGGTCACAACACAGGGTGAAACCCTCACTTTCTTTATTCAGAGTTTGCTCCACAGTCGCTCGCTGAATATTCCTTTGCTAAGGAGGTCTGCGAAGGCAAGCATCAGGATTTGTCCCCTTTCCAGCAGTCACAACATACAGCTTTGCGGTATCGCCAGCATCGGGAAGTGGGAAGGGACGTGTGTGTTGGTGGTGGCCATAGGGCTACGTGGTTCCTGGAACGGAGAGGAGAGGCTTAAAGGTTGTGGTTTCAGTTTAGGGGAGGGATGAGAAGGGACCATATATTTGTATAAGTGCCTGATTGCAGCCCTGTTCATGATGTTGCCATTTGAGTCTTCCCTATAATAAGGAAATTCCAGGGATGGTTCAAAAGGCTTTGTGTTGAAGGTTTCCCAAAAAAAGATATTTTAAGCAAAAATAAATCTTCTAGTGCCATAAGTGACATCTACTTTTAGAGGGTTATTAAATTACAATTTTAAAAAACCCATTGGCAGAGTGTGCTGGGGATGCTGGGGGCTGGGGGCTGGTGCCCTGGGCAGGCAGGGATAGGAAAGATGCGGTGCTTCAACTCTAAATTGATGTATATTGGGACAGCTTAAGGCTCAAACAAGTGAAGATCCGTAGCTCAGGACTAAGGTGTGTTGGGAAACAAAAGTAAATGTGTCTGGTAGTGCATGCCAAGCAAAGGTTTGCCCAAAGCACATCTGTAAGTAATATTTTCATGAGCACTTGCATCCACGTTCATTTAATGCAGGGATAATAAGATTTCTGTGTCTCCTATACATCCTTCACATTAAAGTCAAACATGTCAGCAAAAGAAGATTGAATACACTGTAGTTAATGGGGCTACGTTTTGGGTAACCACAGAATGATAGAGGTGGTTTTTCAGAATTGTGTCATTCAGAGTAATTATTATTTAATGTGTTTACTAACGTGTGTGAAATGTAGGTGCAGCTGCTAGAAAACACTTTATGAAACCGTTGATGTTGGGTTTGTGTGAGACAGAATAATGTTTGGTTTTCAGTTCTTCCAACTTTATTAGAAACAAACTAGTTTAGAAAAGCATCTGGTGTGGGTTCTGTTTGCATTTCCCCAGAGTGTTTGTTGCTCTGCTGCACAGTTCAAATAATGCAACAGAAGGAGCCATCGGGGCTTCTCACTGGGGGTAGGATAACCACTTATCTCCAAGAGGTACCCAGTATCGCCCAAGGAGTCTTCAGATCTGAAGGAAGTGTATTCAGGAGGAATTTGGGGGGTGCAAAAACACATTCTGGCTTCTTGCAGCAGATGAGGCATCGCTGAGAAACTGGCTGCGAGCCTGGCCAGTGGGGGACTGTGCCCTAGTAATGAAATCACCCACCTGCCTGCCTGGCCCCATGTCTCCCCCGCTGGCATGAAGTAATGAGAAAGATTTAAAAAAAACTGGCAAGCTGTAATTCTATCATATTGATGCTTATGGGCTTTTTTCTTCTTTCTTTCTTTCTTTCTTCATTTTTTAGAAAGCCTACTTGAGCAGGGGTGTTTCCCTCGGCAGTGATGTCTACCCGATACAATCTTAACGCAGCAGAGCTTCCTTGTGGTCATTCTCACATTTTCTATCATACTGATGTTACTCAGAAAAAATGTGCCTTATATTCTATTACTTCCTGTGAATTTTAAAATTCAGTATCACTTATCACAGTGCAGATTGGGCCAGTATCTTCTGAAAGCTCTAATAAACATGTGGCAGCAAATTAAAATTACATGGCTGAATGACTTCCTGCCCCCAGCCATCTGCCCTCTCCCTTCAATGGTTGTTGCTGGAAAGGTGAGGATATCTGATCCACTTGTGAATCAGTTGCTGAAAACCTCTAGATTTCACGATATTTTCAAGCAGACATACCCTGATCTCAGTTTACCTTAATATATGATGTGGAGTGCTGTGAAGGTTTGGGAGAAGATTGACAGGTGGGTGGGATATCCCTAGATCGTGCTATCAAGTGGAGTGGAGGAGATGGCTTGGCCATCTAATTTTAATCCATCACCTCATCTCTCTGAGCCCCTGAAGATTTTGAGATGTGCGCTCCTACGTGCCGTTGGTGAGAGCAGGACACTTGGCTCCTCGGAAAATCAGAGCTGTCGTATATCCCATGTTGAAGGTTGTCAGATTTGTGTCCTCCTGCTCAGTCCTCTTCAGCCCCTGAACTTTTCAGAGATGATTTTTTAATCTGGCCCCATGGCTTGGACAGCAGGCGTATTTGTATGGCAAACGTGGTGCTGTAAAGATGTTGTCTACGCTTTGACTCTTTCTAGAAATAGAAATTTGGGGAACGTAAGAGCTACCATAAGAAGACTTACCCAATCTTCCCCTCCATCTTGGGAATGGTCAGCAAGAAGTGCTGTTGGAGCCTGCTGTAAAAAATAAATAAATAAAATAGACTGCGGGAAATCTTCCCTATTCATTAGGCTTCATCATGGTCTCTGATAGTTCGGCTCGATCCCGAAATGCTGCGTGCAAAATCCTTCCAAATCACGTTAAGTCTGACAGCTCTGGATTGCCTTGATAGATGTGTAAACAGTCAGCCCCATTGTGACTGCCGCCGAAACCCGGGCCTCCCTGATACCTCCCGTCGCCAAATCTTATCACGTGCTCCCGTGTAAATGAATTCTAAGCTCTCATTACGCGAGGTCTATCAGAAAACACTCTCTGCCTTTGACTTCCTCAAGCTGAAGGTGTGTGGGTGAGTGAGATGACTTGTGGGTGAATGGAACACAGGACTGAGGAGGAGATTTATCTGGCATGGGGTGATGGATATGCTGTGCACATTCTCCTTCTGCCTTTGCTGCCAGGTGTGGTTGTGCAGCACTTCATAGGCTTTGCTGTCTGCACTGAACCAGCTCTCTGCTTGCCCTGTTCACACCTTGGAGACAAAAAAGAGAGAGTGAGAAAGGACATTTAGATTAGACATGACACCCCCTAATCACGGACAATAAGACTTGTATTGTCTTTGCTGTATCACTTGCACTAAGTGATTCAATTCATGCTTGTCCATCAAGATGCTGAATTAACGCAGGGCATAGGCGTTCTCAGGCTGTCTGAAAAGTGGCGATGGAATAATTTTTTACCTATGTGTTACTGTGTGGTCCACCATCAAGAGTACCCTTCACTGCAGAAGGCCAATCGTGAGAACGTCTTTGCAGCCCATGAGGGCCACACTGGTGGGTTTTAGGAGCAGAAGTCTTGCACTGGAAAAAAGGTTTCATCCATGGTGCCATCCAGGTCTAATCTTCCAGTTTTGGGCTTCTCTTGACATGGAAGTTGCAAAATTTGCCAACGTAGGTGTGGGGTTGGTTTTTTGAAAAACAGAGCTTGGCCTGACTGCTCTCACAGTTGGACATTTCAGGAAAATTTCCTCCCTTTTTCAGGCAGGGTGCTCTGTAGCAACAGGCAGTGATTCTGCGGAGAGAAGAAGGCTTGTGAATACAGTTTGGCCAAAAAAAAAAAAAATTCCTCAAGGGTATTTAGTTGGCGCTTCACTTGGGGGGACTTAAAGGAATTCCTTTTGGAGAGATTATATAGCCACATCCATCAGCCTGCTTCGTGCTGCTTGAGTGGAAGATGCCTACATACGGATTGACCCCGTGTTGCAGTAATGTATCTCCCCTTTTAAGCACTTAATATTTAAAACGACTCTTCGCTCTCCAAAAATTCCCGTATTTTTTGCCCGGTGGCAGTCCCAAAATGTCTAACTGCTTCCTGCCCTGTACAAACTCCAAATGGGATGATTGTCCCATTTCTTCAACACTTTGACTGCGTCAGCACATCCAATGTATGTTCCCCCTCAGGCCCGGCCACGGCTTTTTCTGGATAAGAAGAAAAATGTTTCTCCTACATAGGAATGAAACAAAAAGCCAAGCAAGAAGTAACTGAGTAGTAGCCTGGTAGTAACCGAGCTACTTTAATTTGCTCCTTCTACGTGGAATGGAATCAAATCTGCCATTAATTGCAACAACATCTTGACGTCGGAGACAAATTTCTTCTCCGCTCTCTTTGCATTCAAAGCGCTACTCCCAGAGGCAGAAAGACGGCACAAGCGATCTTGAGTGCCACCTGGCTTCCTGATAAAGCTTGCATTTCATCTGGTTCACTTGTCGGGAATATCACTCCTCTTAGCAGCACGGCATTGCCAGAGAGATCTTGCAAATATGACAACATTCAAGAGACAAATTATCTCCATTCGGAGTTAAATAATTTTTTACCTATGTGTTACTGTGTGGTCCACCATCAAGAGTACCCTTCACTGCAGAAGGCCAATCGTGAGAACGTCTTTGCAGCCCATGAGGGCCACGCTAGTGGGTTTTAGGAGCAGAAGTCTTGCACTGGAAAAAAGGTTTCATCCATGGTGCCATCCAGGTCTAATCTTCCAGTTTTGGGCTTCTCTTGACATGGAAGTTGCAAAATTTGCCAACGTAGGTGTGGGGTTGGTTTTTTGAAAAACAGAGCTTGGCCTGACTGCTCTCACAGTTGGACATTTCAGGAAAATTTCCTCCCTTTTTCAGGCAGGGTGCTCTGTAGCAACAGGCAGTGATTCTGCGGAAGAAGAAGGCTTGTGAATACAGTTTGGCCAAAAAAAAAAAAAATTCCTCAAGGGTATTTAGTTGGCGCTTCACTTGGGGGGACTTAAAGGAATTCCTTTTGGAGAGATTATATAGCCACATCCATCAGCCTGCTTCGTGCTGCTTGAGTGGAAGATGCCTACATACGGATTGACCCCGTGTTGCAGTAATGTATCTCCCCTTTTAAGCACTTAATATTTAAAACGACTCTTCGCTCTCCAAAAATTCCCGTATTTTTTGCCCGGTGGCAGTCCCAAAATGTCTAACTGCTTCCTGCCCTGTACAAACTCCAAATGGGATGATTGTCCCATTTCTTCAACACTTTGACTGCGTCAGCACATCCAATGTATGTTCCCCCTCAGGCCCGGCCACGGCTTTTTCTGGATAAGAAGAAAAATGTTTCTCCTACATAGGAATGAAACAAAAAGCCAAGCAAGAAGTAACTGAGTAGTAGCCTGGTAGTAACCGAGCTACTTTAATTTGCTCCTTCTACGTGGAATGGAATCAAATCTGCCATTAATTGCAACAACATCTTGACGTCGGAGACAAATTTCTTCTCCGCTCTCTTTGCATTCAAAGCGCTACTCCCAGAGGCAGAAAGACGGCACAAGCGATCTTGAGTGCCACCTGGCTTCCTGATAAAGCTTGCATTTCATCTGGTTCACTTGTCGGGAATATCACTCCTCTTAGCAGCACGGCATTGCCAGAGAGATCTTGCAAATATGACAACATTCAAGAGACAAATTATCTCCATTCGGAGTTAATTTCTGTTTCCCAGCAGGGCTCCGCTGTGACCCTGCTGGGTTTGGAAATGCTGCTGTTTGGTTAATAGATTAATGTTTTGTGGATGACTGTATCTGCGCTCTGCTGGTGCCAAGTTTGGCTTCTTCTGCTCCCTCTCCTTCTCACTTGCAGCCAACATTGCGAGGCCTAAATGGATTTATTCACAGGACAATAACTTGACTGTCATTAGCATGGGGAAAATAATGTATGAGCAAGCGATAAAACAAAATGCTCATTCTCTGCCATCCATAACTGCCTGGGAGGTCTCTTAAAGATGTACTGTAGGGAGCCATCTGCTCGGAAGGGGAGATGGGACTGTCAGGAAATGATACACAAGTTAGAGATGGGAAGGGATGATCTATAGTATCATCCAGACCATTTGCTGAGCGGGACTGCTCATTACTGCTCTGCCCGCTCTGGCTGGGAATTGAACAATGGCATCTCCGCTGTTATTAGACATCTCTCGTAATGAGCTGACCCAGTGGGTCTTTCATTTCCCAATTTGATTCTTTTTTTTTTTTTTTTTTTTCCCTCCTAGAACGTGATTTGGGGGAAAAGACAACTTCTTTTTCACTGCCCTTTTGCTGTATTTTGGAAGCGGGATTTTGCGGTTGCAGAGGGCTCTGCATTTCTTTGCTACTACGGAATTCCTGACTTAGGAGCAGATGGTTGCTAAACTGCTGAGTAGTTCATTTAGTTCTTTTTGCTCCTTGCAGGGAGCTCAGAGGAGTAGAAATATTCATCACGTAGTGTGGGAAACTGTGAAGTGCAACAGAATACTTTTCTGCTTCAAGCTTGGTTTGGTTTTTTGGATTAACGTAAAGGTCTGTAGGGAGACCGTGATGAAAGACCATAGCAGCATAGCTGGGGTCTTGTCAGCCTGGGTATTGTGGTTGTGAAAGGGGGAGAGGACAAAGTTGGATGAAGTAAGGGTCCCCCTGATGTGTAATTCAGGGTTTATCTATAGGAGTGTTCCTCAGCACATGACATTTGATTTTACAGTGCTGGGCAAACAGTGCAGCTGGCTCCTAACGCAAATATTTATAGCAGAGCTTGGCCCCCATCCAGACCTTGTTTTATGTTGAAAGGTGTTAGATGGAGCTCTGTGAGAGGTTTTCTTTTTCCATCCCTCTCTGTGTGAATAGGATGGTGAAAGTTGCTTTGGCAGTAGCTGTGCCCCGTCTATGAGATTCTCTGCAAAGGTCCAAGTGATCCCACTTCCACACTGTTTTAAGCTGGTGTGGCCAACCTTTCCTACTGGAGATGGTCAATCTGAAAGGGAAAGGGCCCTGCAGGCTAACAGCATTTTTCAAATTCATCACTGCTTCCCGGAAAGTGTGGTACATGAATACGGCTTTCTCAGTTTCCATCCTCACACCATGGCTCACACTTGGAAGCATCCTGCTTCAGAAATGGTCCCACAGTTGGACCTGTCATCAGGTGGGGTCTGAGTCAAGAAGAGGCAAGTAGCTTTGTCCAAGCAGGAGAAAATAGTGTTTTAATAGTGTTTAAATTTTGCACCCAGCCCGCGAGTCTCATTGTAATTGCTACTTCTCTTTGCAAGAATCAAAGGCTGGTGGTGTCTGTTCTCCCATCTCCTGAGCGGAAGAGTTTGTCAGACCTGAATCTCCAGGGGTTTTAAGTGGTCACTCAGTTTTGATTAATGCAGCGTTAATACAAGCTGTCGGATACTTGGAGAGAGCTGCTCACGATCTCCATGCATGAGGAATTTCAAAATAATCCTTTGGGGACATCCAGGGACAGAACTGTGATCTCCTTAGTCTTTGATGTGTAGAACATAAGGCTTAATTTATTGAATAAATCACAAGTGATAGCATCGCGTGCAACGTATGAGTTTTCTCCTCTCTGTGCTTTTCGGGCAGAGCACTTAACACTACATCTTCCCTGTTGGGCTGGCGCTGGACTCCGGTGCTGTGCGAGGACACCCTGAGTTGCCCTTAAATTGGTCAACTCGAAGCCTGCTCATGCCACAAGAGTGAATGCAGAAAAGTAAACAAAGGGAATAAATGAAACTACAGAGCTTTTAATTCCTCTGCTTCCTTTTGCAGGAGAAGAGACAATTGATCCTTTTGTAGTTTCCAACTTAGGAAGCTCTGCATAATGCCAAGGGTTTTACAGAATTAAAATTTCACAAGACTAAGGATATTGGAATTCTATTTGTGTGTGTAGACATATATGTGTGCCTCACATTTCCTAGTGGCTTTGCTTTTCGCTTACCAAGTAGTACCTGGGAGGAGGAGCAGGGGAAGCTGTTCTGAGAAGAACTCAGCTCTACTAAGGTTATGTCTGGAGGTGGTTGGAAGGCATTTTCTTGCTGACTTGTATTGTGATTTCTCCATACCAGCAATGTATTTGTTTGAAAACCTTTGGAAGCAAAGGATATCAGGGTTGGGGAGTCCGTCTCTCTTGTCCTGGAGAGTCTAGTGAATAGAGCATTGACCTGTGCAATAAGACATCCAAGTTCAAGTCCTGCTGACTGAATGGTCTAGGAGAAAAGTTTCTCTCCTTTCTTATTGGTTTCCTAACCACTGAGACAGGCAGGGATCAGTTTTGACCATAAACAGCATTTCAGCACAGATCTGTTCTAATGCAAATGTGGAAAAGGTCTAGATTTTGCCCATTCTATTGGGGGCAACCTAAATTAGAAACACCAGAAGTTGCTGTGAAACCAAATTGTCATCCTCTGGCCATCTCTGGCCTCTTGTGTGCCTTGGGGTGTAAATTCCCCTTATAATTTTTTTTTTTTTGCCTTTAAAATTAAGATCAACCTTTGCCCTGCAGGATCCAATAGCTCCAACTTGAGAGCAGCTCTCTGAGAGCTGGTGGCTGTTGATGTGGCCCATCAATCATAGCTGTCAATGGTAAGCTCCAGCCCTGCGTGCACAGGGCTACATTACATGTGGCAACAAGTTAGGGCCAAGTTTAGGGCACTC
>NW_008825160.1:2705697-2721344 GCF_000699105.1 Pygoscelis adeliae
CGACAGGACAAGGGGCAATGGCTTTAAACTAAAGGGGGGTAGATTTAGACTAGATAGAAGGAAGAAATGTTTTACTGAGAGGGTGGTGAAGCACTGGCCCAGGTTGCCCAGAGAGGTGGTGGATGCCCCATCCCTGGAAACATTCCAGGTCAGGTTGGACGGGGCTCTGAGCAACCTGCTCTAGTTGAAGATGTCCCTGCTCACAGCAGGGGGGTTGGACTAGATGACCTTTAGAGGTCCCTTCCAACCCAAACTATTCTATGATTCTATGATTCTAAGTTCTCAACAAAACCAATGTAGTAAGGGTTTTAGCAAAAGTACAGCCACTGAGTTACAGAAATCCATCTCAAGTTATAGTTGCTGGGAGGTAACCTTTAAAAGCATTTTGGAATGTTTGAGAATTCTCTTCTTTACTTTCTAGTTCCCGCATTTAGAAAAGGATCATGTACAAATGCACCCCAAACTCTTGTTTAGGGAAAAAAGGCTTTTTTAACTAGTTGAGGGTGCTTAAACAAGGCTGAGTTGGTCTACTGTTTTTTACAGCTGCCTCTGGAAAAAGAAAACGTATACTATCCCTGTGATTTAACTGCATTTTTGTCTGTGCTGGCTTATAAAGTCAAGCCACAGAAAACAATACAATAAATTTAACGGCCAATTTTAATATACTTTTGATGTCTCAGTCGGAATTGAATCCATTGCATGTAGCTAGCTGGACCCTCTTGCAGGGCCTTTGCACTCTCCTCATGTTTCCCAAGGATTGCTTAGGAAAATACAGAGTTCTTAATCACCTTAATTATAGTTGAGTTAATGAAGAGTGAGACAGAAATGTGAATTGCAGTGCTCTAAGGTGAGGTTTGAGTGATCTGTGTCTGTCAGGATCCACCCTATATTGGGTGTTACCTTCTAGAAACCCACTAGTGACATTGGTCTTATCGCTCTACATTGTAATTTAACCCCCCAAATGAGGCTTTTAGACACTTGTTCCAAAATCTGACAAATGGTCTTGTAATTTCAGTGAAATGGCCTCTTTCTGATTCCAGAAGCTCATGCTGGGTTAGCTCTTAGAGCTCAGCCTGGTTTCACTGTTAAGCCTTTAAATGTGGTTCATGTATTTATTTGGCGATCTTGTTTCTAGTGATCTTTTGCATTTTCATTAATTCTTGTTGAATTTAGATCCTAGTTGCACTGGTGTCCACATGGACGCCATAAATCCAGGGGCACAATATCATCTTCTCTGAGGGGCTCAGTCCTGCTAAGCCGTTCTCCATCTATTATTTCCAATTGCTTTTGTTTCTGCATCAGCCAGCTGCCCTTGTTGTGGTCACTGTGTCTTTCCAGGACCATCTCTCCTCCACACGGGGCACGCGTATGCCCTCTCTCTAGCAGGAATTTTTTAATAGGTAAGTATGCTTTAAATGCTGGGGCTCCAAGACTGAAGAAAATAGAGCTCGGAGCACATAGAGTATTCATAAAAATAATACAGATGGGTTTTCTTCTCCAAACTGGGCTAGCCATATGAAAACATTTATTAAAAAATGAGGTTCACTCTGCTTCCAAAATTGATGGCCTGCTTCTGAGCATCATTAATTTTATGGTCCACGTTCAATTTGTATCGTGTTGCAGCTGCTAATGATGTTCTAGAGCAGCTATTACAAAGGAGAAAGAAACCTGCCACTCAGTACATGGGAAATAAATTGTCACCTTGCCGTGAGTTTACCTGTAATTGGGAGAGTTGTGTAAAATCCTAAGAAGAGCCACTTCTGGGAATATTCAGGGGGGCTGAAAATGTCAGGGACGAGCTTTTCAGCTCCTGCAGTACAAACCGTGCTTGAAATAACTGGATGTTATTCCTTCTCATTGCAGCCTTGCACAAATGTATATTGATTAATAAAGGAAGAGTGTAGCCTGTGCCTGGCACTTTTGAGTGATAAACAGTTACGCAGCAGTAAAGAGGGTATATTAAAGGGTGAGAGCTAATGACTTTCCTTGTGTATGTAACACATTAAAACCAGCATGAAGCTACAGCTATTTTATCATGCTGCTAATGTCCCTGACAACATTCACTTGGTGAGAGTGAATGAATGGAAATCCATTTAGAGAAGTAAATTAAAATACCTTAAAAAATGCCTTTAATAATAGCTACAGAGCTCAGCAGGATCAGAGAAGTGAGAGATACAAAAGACCTATTAAGTTATCCAGTCCATCTCCCTGCCAAGGCAGCGGTATTCCTTATTATGCGGTTCCTACTGTATCTTTCAGTGAAGATTTAAATGTCTCAAGTGCCAGTGCCTCTGATGGGAGAATAATCTAAAGGCTGGAAGATTGGACTGTCACAAACTTTCCCCTGTGTGCAACCTAATTTTTCCTTCCCTGCTTGTCTCCTGCACTGCATGCGTGGCTGTGCAATGGGAATAAATGGAGGAAAATCCTTATCCAAGTGTTAAGTTTCATATGTCCTGCTTTTTAAGCTTGTAACAACACGGAGTTAGCAGCCTGCTTGGTATCGGGCATGCATGTTTGTTTGTTTGAAGACTATCGAAAGACGCCTCCTCAAGCAGATACTTCTAGTCCCGTGGCTGTGATGTACAGCAGCGTGTTTTCGGAGGTGAGAACCACCTTGGCAGGAGATGCTCAGTGGCTTCTGCTGATGGTCTGTCTCCAGCAGGATGGACCTGCTGAGTCCGATCCCTTTTTTGGCATGCTGGCAAGCTCCTGGGCACTGGCTAAGAGTTGGTGTGCTGAGATTTCCCATTTTCTGGGGAATTGGGGAGATTTGAATAGTTACGGTGTCTTTTTGGGGAGCAGATTTGCATTGCTAGTTCTGGAGAAGAAAATGCCACTGCTTTTAGGTATTTCTGTGTCAGAGGTTCTGGGATGGCAAGGTGGGGTTTTTTGGCTAGTTGTTTTTAAGCATACCTTGGGCATCTTTTGCCATGGAATGTATTTGAGCTCAAAATCAGAATAAATGCATCTGATCTCCAGTATAATCAGCCATAGAAGTTCACCCAGTTATTTCTGCATCAAGTCCGTAACTCTGGTTTGAACATAGTTTATCTTTCGGAAAAGCACCTGCGCTTGATTTAGAGCCTTGCAGAGATGGAGAATCCAGCCCACGCGATCGCAAGCTGTTCGTGTAGTTAATTACCTTCACTGTTAAAAACCACGTAGCTCGTTTCTGCTCCCATCCGCTGGATCTCGTTATGGCTGGCTTAGAAGGCTTAAATAGAATAAATAAGGAGCTTGAAAAATATTCTAATGTCACAGGCATTCAGAAGGTCAGAAAGAAAAGGGTTTTTTTTCCTTTTTCTATGCAAATGTCTGAACAGGAGAAGTGTCATGATAACCATCAAGCCTAGTTCATCTGGGCTATGTAGAGCAGGCAGTTCAGCGGAGCATTTCTCATTGGAAAAAGCTTTTCATATGTAGTTATCTAGTCACATCGTTCTGTCTTGGTGGTGGCAAAATTGGTTTCTGGTGGGACAAATGAGCTGTACGTGAGTGAGCATCAGTCTACAGCGGTCACTAAGGAGAGTGAAGAAGAGCTGAATTGCAACCCAGATGTTAAGTCCATGTCCTGCATGACGTGAGAAAGCACGAAGGTAGATGTTGGCTGATTCTGACCTGTGATGCTGTAAAGAAGGGCCTTAGTTCAATCAGAAATTTGGGGAAATCTTTCTAAGAAAACTTCTCCTTGCTGTGAAGCGCAATCTGGAGCAGAAGCCTGTCTCAAATTTGGACAAATAATATGATGAAAAATCCCATCCAGCAATTCCCACAGTCCTTGTGCCTCCTCTCCAGCCTTCCCCAGCTGTGGTATTTGGCCTCACGTATTGCAGAAAAGGCACGTGTGTTTTCAGACTGCGCGGGCTTTTGTTCAAATTGCAGAGCCGATGAGTATCACTTGCCTTTTTTTTAAATCGTTGCAGAGCGTAGTTTGAAAATACTCGTGGCAGACTCCTCTTTCTGTGCTTTAAATAGTTGTGATTGATTGCACGCTTACTGGACTTCAGCAGGGTTGGCCGCGGTTGATGTTAACTTTGTGTATAACAGAGGCTCGTGTGTTCAAATCATGGACTCTGTGAAATCCTAAATAATGATTGTAGTGTTTAGAGGAGGAAAACAGTTCTTCTGCATGGCCAAGATAATACAGTAATAAGCAGATTTTACGGTACATGTTCTCCATTTAAAAAAAATAAATGCACAGTTTGCTCTTCATCAATATTCTAGTTCACTGGAGCAAGCGTTTTCTGGATCACACAGTGCCAGGTAAATAAGAGCTATCCAAGACCTTGTCTGTGCGCTTTTTTAGCTGCTGCAGCATCACGTTTAAAGGTGAGAGAGAAATACAGCATAACCTGGGCTCCCATTCACATCTGTGGGGATGAAGGCACTCAGGGCCTCTCAGAATAAAGCCCATAAAAAGAAAAATATCACCTGCAGTGAAACAGGCAGAGTTATAGTTAAAAAAAAAAAAAATCCCTCTGAGTTAGGAGCACTTGAGAAGCAAAGTTGTAGTAGGATGTAGTATAACCATAGTAACGGGCAGGATTCTGCAGAACTGATACTCAAATAATGAATTTTGCTGGAAAAAATGCTGTATGAGAAAAGCAGGCTATCAGATTTTGAGACCGTAAAAAGAGTTTTTGCATTTAAACACGTATTTGAATTGATACATACTAAAAACTCCAGCCCTTTGTAAACCCTGGATGTGCCACAGAAGAAAACAAATTGAAAAGCCCCCTTATCGCTCAGTGTGAAATAACCACTAATCAGTAAAACAGACAGTTTAGACTACCAGCTTTTCTCTGTTAGCTAAAGAAAAAATTTTTAGTTGGTTCAGGGTTGGGTTTTTTTTCTATTTTAGTGGGGGTAACCACAGTGCTGATATACTGAAATAGGGGTGCAGGTTGGCTCCGCATGGCAAGGATGAAGCTGGGGCAGCACCCAGCTCTCCTGCCCAGCCCACGCCTGCTTCCCCGGCCACAGGGCTTCTGTTGGCTATTTTTTAGACATCAAGTAGGCTTAAGCAGCCAGCTCATAGCAATATTCAGGGAAAACTGGGTCCCCAGCTCCTGGTTTTCAGTTTTGAATGATTTCCATCTCTAACTCTGCTCTACTAACATGTAATATCATCTAATGAGATGAGAGAATAGTTGTGTCAGTGGCCTCGCAAGATATTTGTTAAACTGCTGGAATTTGGTCAAAGGGAGTAAATGCATTTGTGTTTTTTATCTCCCTCTCCTATTGCCCTTCAAGGCGCTGACAGCACTTGATATTTATCAGCTCACAAGAGCCCGTCCTGGTATTTGAGCAGCTCAGCTGGTAAAGCAAAGCACCTGTAAAGCAAAGCACATGCTGGGAGATCGCTGCAGAGCTCCGTTTCACCCGCCTGCCGCGTAACAAACCGTTATTAATTGATAGCCGAATAACCAAATTGCAACTGGCAGCCTAATGCTGTGGAGCATCGCGGGTCAGAGCGCGGGGGGGGCATCTCGGGCAGGATGGGTTTCCTATTTTAGAGCTGATTGCCTTGGGTGTGATTTTGGCGAAGCTCCCGCGGCTGCTGAAACCCACTTAGTCTCTGTAAATGTCCTAATAATATTAATCATAATATTAATGAATCATAGAATAGAACAGCCCAGGTTGGAAGGGACCTGAAAAGATCATCTGGTCCAACCTCTCGTGGGAAAGGGAGCCGAGATGAGATTATCCAGCACCCTCTCCAGTTGTATCTTGAAACCCTCCAGCGATGGGAACTCTACCATGTGCCTGAGGAGGTTGCTCCAGTGAATGATTGTTCTCGTTGCAAAAAATGTCTTTCTTATGTCGAGACGAAACCTCTTCCAGTGCAGCTTGTACCCGTTGCCCCTTGTCTTCTCCATGAGGCTCCTTGTGAAAAAAGAGCCTCTGTCCTCTTTGTAGCCGCCCTTTAAGTACTGGATAATGCCATAATAAAATTAACCCCAGATCCCGGATCCTAGACACCGGATCCTGTATCGTATTTGGGGAATTGCATATTTTTATGCAGAGTTCTGTATGCCAGGCCAATATCTAAGAGCACATCGAGCTCAGTCCTCTCTCCACAACCCCGTTACATCTTCTTGCATCCGGTGGCTTTATGCTGGTGTGATACCCAACAGCGGTGATGCTTAGCCAGGCTTCAAAAGTTTCCATCCCCTTTGCACTCCCGCGGGCGTTGCTGTGCCGAGGGAAGCGCTGGGCAGCCTCTGGCCCCGTTTCAGGCCAAGCAGCTTCCAACCTGAAAGCAGATGAGATGGAGCCGCTGAGCAGAAAGACAGAAAAAAAATCAAGCGACATCCCAGGTGCCCTGGGACTGGTGGGAGCATTTTGCCTAAACCTCCTCTGTTATTTGAACACTTGGGTTGGGCACGGCGTGGGCAGCAGTTTGGCAGCTGCCCGCAAAGGGATTTGGAGAGGTGGGATGGGAACGGCCAACGCTGCAATATGGAAAGTGGGCCCAGAGGGGAATGAGGAAGAGTGAAGTTTTGATATAAGAAAAGAAGCTGAAATGGATCTTTGCTGCATGCTGTTTCCTTGGGGCCTTGGTTAAAAAGGGGGACTTGCCCGGCGAGCGGCTTTCCCCAGCGCACGCCGTGGGGCAGGGACGGCACCGGGACTGCACTGGGGCTCCTGAGCTGGAGCATCCCTCCGGGGCCCTGGGTTACGGCTTGGCGAGATGCTTGAGCCCAACGGTGAGATGCCGGGAGATCACCCCATGCTTTGCTGGCATTCAGACGGATCTAGAGCCAGCTTTCACCGCGTGCCTGTCAGCTTCGTCGCCTCCACCCCAACCTCTGCAAGTTCGTTTCTGCAACTCATCACAGAGTGAGGAATCAGCCTAACACCCTCAGGTACTACAAGAAAGCAACGCCAGCCTTCCCAGCAGGAAAGGAGACACTCCACGATCTCCTAAACCAGAACCACCAGGTTTCCAAGAGCAGCCCCCGGCTCTGCACCCCGCCTCCATGGGAGGAACCGGAGCAATCGTGGGGAAGTTTGTCACCATAATGGATGATGACACGGCACACGGCTCCCGAGACAGGTGAGGCTGCATCAAGTGGAACAAATCTGTATGGATGGTGCGTTCCTGCTGGGGCAGGCAAAGGCTTCCTCCTCTGACACGGTGATTTATATATTTGCGGCTCTTCCCTGAAGAGTAGTGCCCCAGCATGGGTCATTGGAGCCCCTGCTGAATACACCTTCGCGGGGCTGGGAAAGGAGGATGAATAATGCTTTGGAAAGGAAGATGCTGTGAATTTAACATTTTGGCAGACAGCTGAGGAGCTGTAATTTAAAAAAATAAATAAAACAAGAAAATGCACGAATAAATGTTACGTGTCAAGGTGTCAGTGTGAGACGTTACCACCGGTGTCCTTTGGAAGTGGTCCCAAACCCGGAGCTGTGGGACAGCACTGAGCTTGAAGAGGTTTGAAAACCTTTCGTCTCTCTTGTCCTGCCTTTAATTACAGCTGTGCTCCGTATAGCACTTTTTAGATCATGGGGTGTCAGCTCTACTCCAGCTTAAAAATTAGATTAGGCTGTATTTATTTTTTCCTTTAAGGCAGCCACGTCCTGCACTCATCTGGTGCCTTCCTCTGCCAAGGCATCTTGAGGAGATTTTTAAGTGATGGGCAATAATATACTAATAACCGACAACCTTTCCGGTGCCAAGGTCTCTTCCTCCATCTGCTGTGTTTTCAAGAGCCTGTCACATGGTGAAGACATCCCTGCACAGGTACATTCCCATCTTTGCCTTCTTCCCCAGAGAAAGAGGAACCAAGGGAACGGGCATGGGAGAAGCTGTGGTTTCTGCAAAAAAAATACTCAGGGTGGAGATTGCTCCTCTAATCTAAGTGCTCCTCGCCAAGAAGTTAGAGAAAACAAAATGACAGATTGAAAGCCTGAAGGTTTGTGTAGGCTTGACCTGTTGTTTTGAACTTCTGTGTGTTGGGGAATCATTGGGGAACCAGCTTTCCTGTACTGAAACTGCATTTTAAGCGACCCTTGAAAACATACCTCCAGCTGCATCATTTTACATCGAGTGCCCCCTTGCTGTAGAGGAATTGAGTCATTTTAAAAACTTAGGTGGGGTTGCACGAGGCAATAATCCCAAAGGGATTACTGGGATGATACCTCTGGGTCTGCTTATTCTCCGTCACTCTGGGCTGGTGGAAGCCCTACGGTCAGAGCATAAGTTATACCTGCGCTGGAGCTGCTTTACGGTATCTGAAGCTTCAGCACAGCTGAGAATAAGGACCATATCAAGGAGTAATGATGAATGTTTGCAAAATACATTAAAGATAAAACCCACGGTGTTAATAACGAGTGGTGCTGCTCCTATTACCTCGACAGCAGCTAATGGACAGCAAGTTGTAAGAAGGAATTTCTTTTTATTTTTAGTAGCATTAAGACTCCTTTAAAACCTTCACCCCGATGTGCTGTAGGAGAAATGAATCATACCCTCGGCGTGATGTTAGGATTCAGCACCACGCAGTGTTTTCAGGTGCGAGGAGATGAATATTGTTCTGTGGATGAGTTTCCTTGTTAGTGTGGGTTTTTTTAAAAGGCTTCATTGAAGTGTCTTGCCATAAAATTATGCTTTGATCATATCCATTTGCTGTTAATGAATCCAGATGGGTTAGAGGCAACTGGATTGTAACTCTGATAATACGTGCGCTGCCTTTCATTTTCTCGCACGGAGTTTCAGAAGATCCTGCGCTGGCCCAGCTAACGAATCCAGCTATATTAACCTGGCCTAATGCATCCTAATACATGGCGTCCCCAGAGACACATGCAGATGTGTCAGGATTGCTTTGGAAAAGGTTAAGATGTTACAGAAAAATAGCCATTACGTATCTGGGGCTGTCTTCTTTCATATGGTAATTGCCTTTTTTCTTTCTTTTATTTTTTTAAATCATGCAAGTAGCTTTGTATTTGCTTTAAATCAAAAGATCTTATTCTAAAATCAAGATATTGGCAGGAGCTTAGCTGTGATTTTAATGTTGTTGTAGAGGAGAAAGTAAGTGGGAGAATCTACGTAGAAACCAGCAATACCTTCTCTTTTAACATACAGTCTTTGGATTTTTAAGTTGTTTGCTCAAATGTTGAGTTACGTAAAGAAATGGAAATGGAGCAGATTGAGACCGGGTTTGATTCCTCTTCGTGTGGTTGCACGTCCAACACATGAAGTTTGCTGTCACACAAGGATGCCTGGAAGGACAGATCCTGCCCCTGGTAAGCTAAGAGAGATCAATTAATAGCATGGGTCTGCTGAAAATCCCACCCACCTCTCACCAGTGAAATACCAGGGGAAAAGGAAAAGTGTGATTATCCGTGCAAAGAGGAGAAAAATTGCTTTTGTCTTCCAGGTTGCTACATGAGTTAGGAAGGATTTTATTTTTTTCTTCCCTATGTATAAATGTTAACTTTAATGCCTCACCCTTAAGGATCAGGATCAGCCCCCAGAAGGAGACTTGGATTTGGATCGAAGCTGCGCAGCAGCTTCTGTATTTTCCATTTGTGCAGCCAGAGATGTTCTCGTATCTCACATCAGCAGGTTGGAGAGTCGCCTTTTCCTCTGCTGACAGACAAACACTGGCCATGTGAGCACCTTTAAGCCATCTAGGTGCAAAGTGAAGCACCTCTGCTTAACCCCCTTGTGCTGATTGTGGTCGTTGGTGCTTGAAGGTTGAAGGACAGCAGCTCCTTCACCAGCCGAAATGCAATGAAGGTGTGATTATGCCCTACCTTTAGCCCGGTGGATCTAATGGAGCTAATTTCCCCAAATTACTAGATAATTTTCCCACCGCATTTATCAGCCCAACATACGTGGTTTTGAATTTATTCTCAAGGGAAAGGTGCCAGATCGGTCTCCCATTTTGGCATTTGGGTGGATTCTTATCCCCGCCAGCAGCCGAGCAGGGATAGCAAAGAGCCTGGGCGACATCTGAATCCTACAGCTAATGAGCTGTGCTCACACCTCGGAGCCCATCAGTATGAAAACAGCATCCGTGGCTGCTGCAGCCTCTCTACGCAGCTGTCTGCTTCGTTTGCTCGCAGTGGCTCCGGGTTGCAAGTCCTTTAGGGTTGGTTGTTCTCCTCCGTGCCTATCAAGCCCAGGGTGGGATTGAATATTTATTAAAACACAGATATTTGTAATAACAGGAGAAGCAGCATAAACAAGAGCATCTGAGAGGCAGCTACCCCAGACTACACTTTTGTTTGGACAAAATAATCTCAAATTGTTGCTAATTACAATATGAAAGATCGGTTAATTCCTGTGATTTGCTTAAGAGTAAGCTTAATAAGATACAAGAGCAACCAAAGAGAAGTTTGGGTTTTTTCCTCCCAGTACAGTTGCGAGCCAAGGACGTATCAGGAACAGCACAGGCGGTGACTAAGCCTTCATTGAAACCCCCACATGCTAAGGAGTCGTGTGTGCTCTGAATGAGGATGAGGTTTGCAGATGCTTTTTTACCAAATCAGGGACAGGTAGCTGAGCAGAATCAATTCCTGTCACTCAGGGATTGCTCTGGAGGAGCAGGATTATGGATCAGGGCGATGCTGCCGCACTTTAATCTGGAAATCAATAGAGAGACGGAAGTTGGGCTTGTGGGGATATGGCAGAGATGATGATTTGGGCTTTGATGAGATTTTGCTCTGCAAACAACTGAGTCACTAACTGCTCTTCACGTCCTGATTAACACAGAGAAAGGGCTAAATTCAGCCTTGATGCAGCTCTCTCGAAGTCCCTGGGGTCCCCCCCATATAATTTGAGTCCAGAATTTCTCAAATGAACCAGGGCTCCCAAATGCTTCAGTCTCCTTCTTTGCCTTTGCACATAGCTGAGGAATAACCCTTCACTCTACTGAGCCTAATATTAATTCAATTTATATCAACCTGGGACTTTGATAACCTTCCTTCTGTCTTGTTTGTAGCAACCAAATTAAATACAGCAGGCAATGTTATAAATACAAACCGCACCAAGTCACCTTGGGGTGCCTCAGGAATTCCAAAATTCATACGGGACTCTTTAAAGCTCAGACGTTATCAGATATTACGGCACCTCCTTCTGCAGGCTGTCCAGACTTGTTCGTCTGTAGGATGTGGAGCAGCATTTTCAGTTTACAGATTTGCCCTGTTGTTCCTATGATGGTAACACGCTGCTTGGGGTAACAAAAGGATTGTAAGGTGCTGCTTAAACCTCAGCCGCCGGCAGAAAGCTTGTGCCCTGCACATGCAGTTTGTATGAATGGGAATGATGGGTGAAATCCCTGGTCGTTAGGATAGTCTGCAATCTGTGAGTCCAGAGTTACTGGTCAGGCTGAAAGGCTCGGGGTTTGCAAGTCCAAGCAGAGCCCAGCGAAGCTGTGTGTACCTGGTTCCTCTAAAATCGCACTTCTGCATTTTGAGGTTTCATCTAGTGAAGGAAAGACCTGGTGAACTCTGCTGGTCCTGACCCACTGGCTCAGAAATCAAAACTTTCAGCCCTGATATTCAAACCCCTAAGCCACCCCTCTTCATCTCTTGCATGGTTTCTGCTTTTTCCTTGTTCGTTCTGCTTTACGTCACTCGGTGGCATGGACTGCTCCAGCATCTGCTCAGTGTCAGGGAGCATCAGCTGTACAGTTGCATCTGTGACGCTAATTAGCAAAACATGAGAAGACTGAAATAAAAATGTTCAAGACCTGATGAACCTGATGCACGACTTGAGCGCCTATTCGGATCAGTTCCTCAACATGGTGTGTGTGAAACTCCAGGAGTACAAGGACACCTGCACCCTTGCCTACAGGTACAGGAAGGCTTGGATTGTGGAGAAGACTGTTCAAGACCTGATGAACCTGATGCACGACTTGAGCGCCTATTCGGATCAGTTCCTCAACATGGTGTGTGTGAAACTCCAGGAGTACAAGGACACCTGCACCCTTGCCTACAGGTACAGGAAGGCTTGGAAACCGATGTATGCTGGGGATACTGCTCTTGGGCTTTTGCTATTTTGACATGAGTAGGAAGGAGTTACTTCTAGAAGCCATCCCTGCTGGGACAGTCAAGGATATTTCTTTCTAGGTGGGGAAAAAAATCTGAAATAGCGATCATTGGCACGTGAAGAATCTTGGTTTCCCAGTGACTTTGTCCACATCACACTGGTTTAGGCTCTTTAAAGGTGGATGACAGTGGTAGTAAAGCTTAGAAATGGCACAGCTTTTCTCTTAATCAGGCAAAAGGTGACCTCAGGTTGGAGATGGAGAGTATAAGGCATCATCTTTAACGTAAATCCCTGTATATAGCTATTGCTTTCTTGTAAAGCAAGTCAGGTCCTTCCATTTGAGCGTTCCCAAGAGATTCAGCTACATTTTGATTCATTATATTGAGATTTGGGTATTCAGATCTCGTGGCAACGTAGGAATTAGTAACCACAACACACCATATAAATACACACACACTGGGTTTTGTGAAACTTTCCCAAAACCTTTCTGTAAACTTACTCTTTTGAGGCGTTATCCAGTGCTCTATCCTGAGCTGTCTTTGTTCATCAGCATTTTCGGGCGATCTGTGATCTGCTTCCCCAACCACGGCATGGAAGCTGAATGCAGCGTGGTCCCACCGGGCACGGGGTTATCACGCCAGGATGCGGGCTTTGAGTCCTTCGGGTACTTGCTTTATCACAGATTTCCTGGGTAACCGTCGATAAGTAACTTATTCTCTGCACATCCCAGTTGCCCATCTGTAAAATGGCCCTCCCTGGAGAGGGGGGCCAGGAGCGTGCCCTGCGCCGCGGGGATAAATACTTGCATTGAAAGACACTAAAGATGCTGCGGCAATGTGGGCTATAATAGCTGCTATACATAATCTCCCTTAATGGCTAATTGAGGCTGGCGATAGCAGGGGAAGCTGAAACAGCCCCTTGTGTTTTCTGACCAAGAGCATTAAGGAATTATTTCCTATTGCCCGATTTCATTCAGGAGAAGCTTCATCTGGCAAGCGGCTGCGTACGGGCTCATTATTGTTATTAATAACGCCAACAATAGCAGTGAGCACATATGTGGGCTAAACTTCGTCTGAGCGCTCGTGTAAATTGGTAGCTGTGCCGTGTGCCGTTGTCCAAAATGGTCATATTTTATATGAAACTTCACTGGCTTGAGCCAGACAATAGATGTAATTTCTTTGGCTTGAACTTAAAGGTCCTTCCTTCCTTCCTTTGCTGATACCATTCCTGGATTTGGCACCTGCTGAGGAGTAATTAGGACAGCCCTAATTTGGCAATATCCTGATTACAGCAGGAGGAAAAACAGGAAACGTTCTAGTTTTGCTGCTAGCAAATGACTGACTGAAATAGAAATCTATATACATTTCAAATGATGCAGAGGAATACAGCAGCTACCCGGCTTTCCCAGGGCGGGCGGTTCGATCCGTGGGGACGTTATGCCCTCTGCAGGGATCTCGTGTCGGTACGGCTCCGCGCAGCCTTGCCCTTTGGACCAGGGTTTTCCTTGCGGGGTTGAGATGGATAAATCCTCATGTTGGTAAAGTTAGTGGAGGAAGGATCATTTATAGCTGCTTAAAATCAGAATGAACTCCCTAGAGCTGTGTATTAATACAATTGGGCGAAGCTATCGAAGCAAGTGGGGGGGTGTCTGTTCTTGAGATGTCAAGACAGTGAGAATTTGGGAAGCCAGAGAGGTGGTTTATGCAAAATTTGCACATGGCATTCATTCGTTCCCCATGTGCCTGTGTTTCTTGAAGGGGAATATGAGCAAACGTGGATGAAATGTATTCAAATACAGGCTCCTCAAAGCAAGGCTGTTTTATTCGGAGTCCTTTGCAGAACAGATAGCTCTGTCAGGACGTCAGCGCTAAGAAATGCACAGCTGAGATTTTTCATGTTTGATTTCCATTTGGCTCTGATTTTCTAGTGAATGCAACAAAACCCTGATGGGGCTGGATATGAATGGATTGGACATTTCTATAAGTAGCAACTATGGATTTTCTTGTTTTAATTGATGACAAATTTCGGAAGCGTATTTAATCTGATCTAGGTGAGATGTCTTCTGCAAATTACATGTTTGTAAGAAGTGCAATTTTGATTTGACGCAAGCTGTTTACAAATGTGAGTTATGTTTTCTGACTCGTTTATGAGGGGTTGGGGATTAAAATGAAAACAAAAATGGGAGACAGAGCCACAAAACCTCCTGCTGTGTTGGCGGTGCTTTTCTTAAGTCTTGTCCAGCCCACATCTAGCTGCTGCTTCAGCAAATTTCTATGAAAGCAGCTCTACTCGTGAGTTAAGCCTGTATAGTTAAATCATTTTTAGGAGGCTTTGGGAAATACTGAAAGGCCATAGAAGGAATCACAGGAACAGGGAAAAACCTGACCAGTTCAGGGTAGCTACCCTTAACATGAGTCTTTCTTTTTAGTCTCTTGCCAACACCCTTCTCGGACAAGCCTTGCTGTCTTGAGCGCTAAAACTAATCTCTTCCCATGTCTTTTGACAGAAATTTGCCCCATGTTTAGTTACGTTCACATTGAGGTTGCACATTCTTATTTTGTTGCCCAAGTTTAAGCTCTATCCTGCGTGTCCACCTCCTTCTTATCAGTCTTCATCCTCTCTCCCTTGAACAACCATCCTCTTGCACATTTTTCAACCTAGCTGCAGAGTCTGAGTAAAGGCACCTGTCACCCAAATGACTCTCTTTAGTCTGTAAAAAGAGATGGACACCTCCAAAGAGTGATTCGCCTTAATTGAAATGTGCCTAAACTCTCTGGAGGTGCCCAGCTCTCTCCCTCGGCTGTGAAGGCAGCTTATGGTGACCAGCCTCCTGGCAGAACTGTCTCGGCTAAATCTGTAAAATTAGGTGGGGTAAAACTGGGCCTAAATCTCTCCAAATGACGGAGGAAAAAAAAAAATCACAGTTCCTGCTTTCCAGACACGCAAAATAAAACTAAGCCCCTTTTTATCGATAAGGAAATGAGGAGCAGATTAATTCATCCAAGGTGTGGGGTTTGCGGTCAAACAGGATTTCTCGAGTCCCCAGGAAACGCTCTTGCCACTCAGTTTACTACTTCTTGTTGGCTTCTTCCCCTTCTTGCATTAACCTTTTGGTTTTTAAGTTGTCTTTTTAACTCTTGGGGGAGAGGTCTGTCTCCCTCAGACAGTTAGGTACCTGGCACATGCTGAGCACGCTGCTTTTAAACTCTTAGCAGTGTGAGCAGTGCTGAGCATGGAAACATCATCTCGGCCCTGGGAAGAGAAAAAAATTATGCAAAAATACGTTTGGCACAAGGCAACGGAGTCCAATTAGCCCCTGCGGCCCTCAGATGTTTTCCTAATGAAAAGCCATGGCCCCCCAACTGTGTCCAGGGATGTTCCCCATCACTCTGCTCCCAGCTCGGGGTGGCGGTGGTGCAAATCTGGGACCATTACCACCAGCAGATGTTTTCTGGATAAAACCCACTGAGCTGTGGAGGGATGAACCCTCCTCGCTCATGTGCCATCACCTGTGTAAGTGTTATACCTATTCCCTACCCGCTCCCGGGAGCTGGGTACAAACAGATGGCATTTTCCTTGGCCCGTTGAGCTGTGAATTAATTAGTTGATTATGGCACTGTTGGTAGCAAGTAACCCTATT
>NW_008825160.1:2721371-2744367 GCF_000699105.1 Pygoscelis adeliae
AATTACACAGGAGTTTGGGAGAAGGGGGGCTGTTTGAAAGGAAGCGTTCTGAGCTGTACTAAAACATGTCATCCTGTCTTGTGATAATTTACTTGAGGACCCGAATTAGGTTGACATTGATAAGAAGTTACGGAGGTTGAAAACTGGCTGAGATGCTAGAAAGAGAAGGTGGGGGAAAGGGAATTTTTAATTGATGGGGAAAGCTGAGCATCTAACGGAGATGGGGGTATGTACCACCCTATTAACATCTTCCTTCATGAGGGGGTGTTTGGAGTAAAACCAACCTGTCAATAAAAATTAGGAGGTGTTGCAATCATGGGAAAGAACGGGGACGTAATTCCAAGGGACGCACATAGTGGTGACAATGTCCCAGCATCGATTAATTTGAAGCTCCCTATTGATTTCGATGGAGAATTTGGCTTAGGGCTCCAGTGGCTCATGGACCCGTGAGTACCACATGGTCAAAAGGTGAGAAAAGCAGGAATCGTGTGGGTTAGGCTCTCAGAAAACACTGACCCTAGAAAAGCTCAGTTGCAACTTGCTGTAGCAGCTAAACAGCCTCCCCTCTCTCCTCCCCCAACACCCACTCCAAAAAGCAATAGGATTTTTGAGGACAGCAGATAATAAAGATCATAAAACAGAGAGGTAGCTCTGTCCTCTGTATAACTCCATCAGAAGACTCCCAGAGATGACTTGCATTCGTAGACATCTGAAGGGCTATGATAAGGCTGTAAATAATTGAAGAGAGTAAAAGTGGTGAGTGCTGAGGCTGCTGTAAGGGGAAATAACAGGGAGTAATGGGATGAAATTGGGTAAAATAAAACGCGAGCACAGTATCAGGATTTTTTTTTTTTTTTTTTTTGTCCAAGAGTTAGATTTGTTCAACTGTGAAATAGACTCCCAAGGGAAGGAGACTATTGCTTCAGTCATTTAAATCTGGAGAGGACAAAGCACTGGCTAATATATTCAATGGAACAGTTGTCTTTCCTTGGCAGAGAAATGGCCAGATATCATCAAATTCAGTTTTTCCATCTCGGATGTCAGAGATTCTGGTGGAGCTTTTTTTTTCCCCTCGGTTTTCACCGGGGTGAAAAAAAGAGACCTTTTTTCGTAAGTGGAAAAACACCAAGTTCTTAACAGCAGCAGAAGGCCAAATTGAAATTTTGACACCGAGGTCTTCTGTGGCTGGAAACAAAATTCATTCTTTTGTCTGTGGCAGATTGAACATGAAATTTAAAGAGAAGGAAAATTTATGTGTAAGTGCATGTGACAAATTCATTTTCACAAATCGTGTGTACTTACTGAGCAGAGGTTGTTTTCTTGGTGGTAGGTGAAAGGAGTGATAGGTTGCTCTGTGCTGGTGGGAAAAGAAGTAATCTGCTCTGTTTCAAGATAGATCAGCGTTGGCTCCTATCTCAATGCCTTTTTCGCTATTTTCCTTTTCAAAACGCAGATGCTCAGTGTGTTGTTACCTTTATTTCTATTTATTGACCAAAACATACCTTTCAGGAAATTTAAAACGAGACCGGTTAATCCACATAAACCCCTTAGAAATGTGCGGGGTCTTCATGTGATCTTGCATGACCCTTCCCAAAATCACCACCTGAATGCTAGTGACAGCTCTGAGCATCTGTTTGCCCCATGCAACGTCCTGGCTTGGATCCAGAAGTGTGCAGCCGAGTAAACGGGAGGTTCAGACTGGACATTAGGAAGCATTTCTTTACCGAGAGGGTGGTCCAACACTGGAACAGGCTTCCTAGAGAGGTGGTCGATGCCCCATGCCTGGCAGTGTTTCGGAGGCATTTGGACAATGCCCTTAACTTTTGATCAGCCCTGAACTGGTCAGGCAGTTGGACTAGACAATCATTGTAGGTCCCTTCCAACTGAAAAATAGTCTATTCTAGTCTATTCTAAATGGCTCTGCAGGGTCCACATTGAGCTGAGATGGGCTGAGCCAGCACAGATACGTCCATACTGCAGCACCCAGCAACTCCCGTTCTTGGTTGACAGATCCAGTGTTGAATCGCTGCATCTTTTTGATGCAGAAAGTTTCTATCCATGTTGGAGAAGCCATTTCTTCTGGGGGACAGTAACAGAAAAAGATCTGTCCGGCATTTACACTTCTTCAGCCCCTTGCATTGCAGGACGCAGCAATGCATTATTTCTAGGTGTCTTGTAGCCTTGTGAGCAAGGGGTGGTGGGTGTTTGAGGGGCAAACACAGGTCCCGGAGCCCTTTCTGTGTTTTTGCATAGTAGAAGGTGATCAGTCTCTTAGCACATGAGGGAGATCTTGATTCTGTTGTTAAGCTGCAGCTAAGCCTCTCCATAGGAACAGGACCTCTGAGACCTTGTCTTTTCAGATGCTTCCTTCCTCAAGTCACATTGTGCTGGTTGTTCGGTGGGTTTGCCATGTTCCCATTACAGAGAGCAGAAAAGATCCCACTGCTGCCCATCAGAGAGGTCACCACCATGCTTTTGCTTTGAGTGATGTGGACGGGTGGCACCTGCTTCTTGGACTGGAGAAGCAGTCCAAACTGGTCACCGTGCAAGGACCTCCTAGAAGAAGAACCTTCCAGATGCTCACCAGAGAAGGAAATCGGTGATAGGATCTAGAAGGAAACACCAGCAGCCCTAACTCCCACTTGCCTTTTCTAAGAGGTAGAAAAACACCTCCCAGATCCTTGCGGTCTACTGAACAACCCAAGAGTGGGAGGGGACTTTCTCTGCTCACCAGTGTGCCAGTGAAGTAGCAAACATTGACGAAGGACTGTGCTGATGGTTGTTCCTGAGCAATCCTGACACAAAAAATAGGCAGCTAAGTGATTCCTCCAACTACAGCATCCCGTTTGTCTCCTGCAATTGCCAGTGAGGATTTCAGATTAGTTACGCTGCCAAAAATATTAAACAGGGAAAGTCTTCCTAACTGGAATATGCTGTGAACGGTTGGACTTGATGATCATAAAGGTCTTTTGCAACCTAAACAATTCTATGATTTGATTCTATGATTCTATGATCTTTGATTCGATTTCACACATACGTACAATTCAGCTGAAATCTCTATTATTAGATGTTTGGGACGACTGGAGAGAAGGTCCGGGACCCTTCATTTCCTTTCATTGCTTCAGACCTGGTCCCCAGGCGGGGCCAGCTGGTGTGCGGTGAGCTGGTGGCTTCCACCCAGGTCTTCCTGGGCAGGTTTCCACGTTGCAGTCACAACACAATCAGCAGCAGCTGGCGAGCTCGATTGAGATTGCAGAGAACAAATGAGCCATGGAGAAACTACCTTCTCTCTCTTCTAGTACAGAATGACCTCCTCCGGTTGTGTAAATGATTGCAAGTTGAATGATTTCAAGGGTGGGGAGAATATAGCCTTTTTTCCCTTGAAGGACTCTAGCAAAATACATCAAGAGTTGTGAGTTTGAGAGAATTTTATATCCTGTCCACCCGTGTTGCCGTGCCCTCCACACGAGCTTTGCTGAATTCCTCTTTGGACCCCTTCCTTAATGCTCAATGCACATTTGTATGTGATGGGGATTTTAATGAATATGTGCAGAATTGCGTGAAAAGTACAATTTGCTTCGCACTAATGTGATTGTTGCTACTTTCCCTGTAGGAGCATCGTGCAGTCAGATGAAAAGCTGGTGATCAGCGCGTCCTGGGCTAAAGACGATGACATTAGCAGGCTCCTGAAATCTCTGCCCAACTGGAGCAACATGGCTCAGCCCAAGCAACTGAGACCCAAGAGAGAGGAGGAGGAAGACTTTATAAGGTAAAATATTTTATGAAGTTGTAAAAGGGTTTCAAGGAGAGTAGCAACAATGGTAAAACCTGCTGGAAACACAGTAATTACGGTGTTTGCATAGCCGTTGTGTCCCCATGTTTGAGAAGAGGTTGAGATGTAGTTTTTCCTCAAGTGGAATTAGGAAACTCAAGTCCACGTGCTGTTATGCTGCATGATTTTAAAGCCAGGTACCAGCTTTGCTGAACTGAGAGCTTCTTGTGTGTGTCCTGGATTTGGTTCTGTTGAGAACGAGAAATCGTTAGGGAAATTAATCTGTTTTGGGGATGTTTCAGGGCTTTTCTTATCAGTCATACGACAGATTGGTGGATAAACCATCCTGAAGCTCTTTATCCTTCAAGAGAAAGGAAAAAGCAGAGCTGCTCCTCAGATGCAGCAAGGACAGAAGAGAGGGAGGCCATAGTTCCATAAGGAGGCTTCAGTGGCAGCGCCAGCTTGCTGCTTTCCTGACCTTATTGCTCATTTCTGCTCACTCTTGTTGCTCAGACGTGGGTATTTGAAGAATCGTGCTTGTGAAATGAGTCAGGAAAGTGGCTGGGATTGGGGAGGGAAAGGAAGGGTCATTTTTAATTCAGGTAGATCCTTGTCCAGGTTGATGGTGCTTACCCTGATCACCCATGCAATGAAGAGAGCAGCAGTCTGTGACCTATTGGAGGGGCCAACTGGTTGTACTGGGCAGGAATTCCCAGAACTGGCGTCACCAAAGCTGTCCTCCGTTTGAGCCATGACCTGGCGGTGTTTCTCCTCCATCCCAACCCCAGGAGCTACGTAAGGAGAGTCAAATGAAAAATATTGCTATCTCCAGAGGGGATTCTTTCAGAGGCAACTTACTGTGTCCAAAACAGGTTGTTTCTACCTTTTCCTTTCACTTTTACAAGTGGAAGCCTGTAAGTAGGCAGATTGCCTTTCCCTGCACACTGTAAATGGCTTAGTCTGAATTGTTGACGCATCCTGAAGAAACAGGTCCTCTTTGTCATTCCAGCGAGTCAAATAGCTTGTCTGCACATTCCCATCACTATTCATCACTTTCTTGATTGGCATTTGGCTATAAAACTGTAGGAGTAAGTGAAGCTGTTGAAAATTAAAGTCTAATTTGCCCAGATTGTCATTTTACTTATTCACTGAATGCAAGCACAGTAACATAAAGATGATGCAGTCTAGAGAGAGGAACGACGAAGATTATAAAATATGGCTAGTCACAGAAATGTTTGCTCATACTGCAGTGAGGATAATCAGCTTTGCCAGTGTTTTAAAAAATCTTCAGTGATAGTGGAAGGGTGAGGATGCAGAGCCCTTGGGGTCTTTGTGCAGTCCGTGGGTTTTTTGAGACTCATGGATTGAGTCCTAGCCTCCATCTTTGCCTTTGCATTTATCGTTTGTTTCTTGGCACAGAAAGGTGCTGGGAAGCCCTCATGGCTCTTACTCTGATTTCTGAGCCATCAGCGTGGGACACCAGAGCTCCCGTGGATGCAATGCTGGGTACTACTGGCTGAGCGTAACCTGCTAGTGTGAATTCCTGGCCAGGCTAAAACTGATGGCCAAGCTCAGTCTGATGCTAGCAGTGCCAACATTTTGATCCTAATAGGCATTCTATTCCAGTATTGTCACTTTACTATCCATTAATTGAAGTATTTTGTGAAATTGTATCGGAGGTGTTGGAATGGAAAGCCTGTTACGTCATCTACATTGAATTCACTGGGAAAAGCTCCTGTACTGTGCCTTTTTTTTTTAGCCTAGACATTAGGACAAAGATCTTCTCCTGGTATCTGTTTGCACAGAGTATCACGTGTTAAGCCTCAGCTCCTCAGAGCGCCGTGTGAATGCTCCTGTAGCATTAATTTAAATGATCGTAATTGGTCTGGGCCAGTTTTAGCCATTGATGGTAAGTGACATGGCTTATAAACTTCGTCAAGAATCCGTGCATGGTTGAATAGATCTCTCCTGAAAGCTTCAAAATAAAATTAATTGCTTGTCCAACTTTTTTTTTTCTTCTTTCCATTTAAGCAGACTTTTTTCAGGCTTTCTCCTAATACAAAGGAACATGATTTCTCCGCTGCTGTTGCTTCTTTCTCTTCCTCTTGGCGCTGCTGATGAATTGGGAATAATTCTCCCGTAGCCATCGCTGCCTGAACACTGCAGTGGAGCCAAAGGGAAATGGGTCCTGAGGATACCTTGGTTATTAGGGTCATGGCTGTGATGGGAAGGCCTGGGAGAGCTCATTTCATTCTCACTTTAACCGTCCAAGATACTTAAAACCTTGATATACAGATATCCACCTGTGTTCACGGACCCCACTCCTCAGCTAGCAGGGACAGGACTAAGCATCCTTTCCTGGAAAGGAAGGTTTAAGCTTAGTGAAACATGGGAGCATGCTCTGTTTGGACATAAAACAAGGCTGACAGCAGTGCTTGAGCTACTCGACAGCATCCCTTTATGAAAGTTGCTAAATTAAATATGTCCTGAAAGTTTACCACCAGTTTTTGTACGGTGGCAGGAAGAGATATCAGTGCACAGTTTTCCTTCCCTCCCCCTCCCCAAGTTTCCTGTAACTCATTTGTTTAATTAAAAAGAAGAATCCAAGCGCGATGTCTTTGCAAAAAATCCTCATGCATATCTGTGTTGACAGTGATTGATTTTGTTGTCCTAACCCGCCACTATCTCTTTTGCGAATAGATGTCAAAAGGCAGGGTAAGATACTAGCAGAATCTCCCCATTAATATTCTGGTGCGGTTGGCCAGACAAAGGGACCTGATTGAGCATATTATAGTAGCTCAGAACTTGGCAAGGGGAGAAAGGAAAGAAAAGTCATGCCTCTATTCGTATAATTAGTTTTTAAAGCTCTGAAGGCTATTTGGCACTGGGGTGAGTGTGAAATACGCTGCCCTTATCGCTTTAGAAAGGTTAGCCTTCAGTTCATTACTGAATCAGATACGTTGGTGATAAAATCCAAAGATGTATCATTTCCAGGTTTGCCTTTGGCGAGGAAAAGCGATGTAAAAAGAGCTTCAGATATGGTCGCGCTCGAGTTACAGCAGAAATTCTTGGGTTTCGGTGCAGCTCTGCAGCACAAGGGGTGGCAAGGGGCCCTGCGCACCCGAGGGAAACTATGACTTCGGGGCGCTGAGGAAGGCGTGCTGGCAAGTCACGGGGCAACACATTTGCCTGGAAATCCCACACTGGTCTGAAGATCACACCACAGCGCAGATTATTCTGGTTGCCGATCTGAGATACCAAACCTGTGTTAGGAGGGGGACGCTGATTTCCCTCTCACCTTTTGACTCCAGCAAGCTTCTGAACACCGAACTTGGGATCAGATTCTCAGGCTAAAGTTAATGGAGCAATAAAAAAAACACTTCTCAGCATCTCCATGTACCACGTGACTTTTCCTTTCACTGCTTTTGGTTTTTTTAATGAGGATAACCCTGACTGCAGGGTGCTCCACCTGCCTGCTGCTTCCTCCCCTGCATGTCCTGTTCACTTGCGGATGCTCATCCTCACTTGCTCTGCACCAAAAGGAGAGGGTGTATTTGAGCAACGTGGAAGGATACCTCTGCAACAGCAGATCCTTCACCAAATCATCCCAAATGGCATTGGTCAGGACAGTTACCCTATCCCTGCTGCTTATTGGGATCTCTTCTCTTCCCTTGGTTTAGTTGATGCCGATCCTCAGATTGTACTTCCAATGTAAAAGTGGAGCCTGCGTGCAGATGCGGGCCTGCTTTGGAAATGCGTCACTGTTGGACAAGACAAAAATGTCAGGCTAGAGGAAGAGAGCAGGGATGGGCTAAAGGGTGTCCCTTCAGAAGGCATGGTGGGAGCGAGAAAGGTACCCTCCAGTTTTGGATATATATTGGGACTGTGTCGTGGGAAGGTCGCCTCAGCTCCCTTGGGGCATGCAGCACATCTCACCTGTGCCCTGGGAGAGCACATCATCCACCCAACGGCAGCAAAGACACCGGGGTACCCGCCAGAGAATGAAATCTCCTCTCCTTTCCTTTTCATGGGGCAGAGCGCGCATAGCTGATGGTGGGCGATCGAGCACATCTGTACTCCAGATGCAAAGCTTTGGTTAGCCCTGGAGCAAGATGCAGAGTTAAAGGAGCTAGTGGTCTGAGGCATGATTTTGCACCGCAGTGAATTAGAAAGGCTCCCATGAGCTCTTCCCCAGAGGGTGCTTGAGGGCAGTAAACTCGGGAGGTTGGCACAGAGCTCCTAGGATTGGTCACAGCTTGAATTACTTCAGCTGTTTCTGAAGGGATCAACATTCTGTAAACTTCCCATTGTGTAAATAAACAGTCTGTGCAAGCCCAGAAAGCAGAATTGGGAATGAGCTGGGACAATTTGCATTGGACCATCAAGTCCTTCCCTTGGTGCAAAGGGAGAGCCATGATGGCAGAAGCATGGAGTTCAGGTCCTACCTTGGGGTAGGGTGGTCTTCTCTTGTTCCACCTCTCTGGGCAGCAAGAAGGCACTGGCCAAGGTTTTCATCAAAAGCAAAATCTCGGGCTGTTGCATCTGCTGTCTGGTGGGTGGTTTTTGTAGTGTTGGGTTTGGAGCTTTCCATTATTTTTATTCTCTTTTGCTGTCTTAGTGCTTCTCCTGCCACGTGATCCTTTTCTGAAACCTTGATGTTTTATGGAAGGCTTTTCCCTTTCTTTACCTCTTAGCTCTCCCTCCCATTCTCAGTTGTAGCTTTTCTCTCTCTTTCCTTGTTTCTTCTTCTCTCAAGTATAAAAGATCTCCCTCCAATTTCTCAGGCTCTATTTATTATATTCACAGTACTTTTAAAGGGTGAAAGGATGATTTTTGGAAGATTGGCAGCAGGCTGTAGACCTTTTTTCCCTCTACTGGGACTATGAATCTGAGTGTACCATAGGTGTGAGCCATTTCCATTTGATGACAGTCTACTCCTTTATGTGAAATGGGTTTCTAGATCTCTCTTTTGGATCCTACGGGAAAATGTGCTTCATCGTGAGCACAGCCAATACTAAATCCTATTGCTACTGGGAGTCTCATCTGAGAGGTGTAAAATTGAGTGAGCACCTGGATCTTCACAGGGCACCTCCATATCTGAGGAGTTTCCCTCTGCCTTTGCTTGTCCTGTGAAGACAAAGAAGTTTTGGAGGATTTGGGCTGGATTTGGGGGTTTTTGAGGATTACATATATTCTGAACCTGAATCCAGGAAGAATCTCCCAGCTTCAGATTCATTAATCCTACAAATTGCATTGTCTATTGAAATGAGTGCAGCGATGCCCAGCTCTTCCAACGTACTTTTTTTGGGTGATGTGTGTGCCCCTAAACTGCCTAGCAGGGATGGAGGGGGAAGGCAGAGTGGAAACGTGGCGATTCAGCTTCTCCACAAAGATTTAATAACAGCTCCTGCTTTAACAAGATTCTGTATCGCTAAATCACATCATTAGAGCTACACAATATACTCCAAGACACTTCCTTGTCTGCTGTGATAAATTGTATAATATAAACTTAACAAGACCAGAATATTCAAATAAATTTAAGCGAGAAGATGGCGTGTGATGTTACAGCTTAAAATTGTCAATTAGTGATGTCTGCTTTTTGACAGTGTTGCGACCTCTCAGCAGAGATTTGGAGCTGCCGGGGAGTGCTGGCACCGATCGCGCCGGTCCCTAATAGAGATGCACAAATTGTTGTCGAGGCTTTGTAAATCCCAGTGAACCTCAAATCTGGGTCATTTTTAGGGTGGGCTAGATCTTCAGTCCTTTAAAGCTGAATACCTCAAGTTGGTGGGGTGAATTTATATCCACTGAGGATCCTTTGCAGGAGCTTTTCATCAGGACTACAATGCTGTTTGGATGTGCTGCAAAAAGTGTCCTCATGTGCTGAATTTTTAAAATACCTTCAGGTGCTGAATCTTTGAAAGAAGTGAAATGGCATCTTCTGCAGGAAGATGGCTGGGCTGGGTTTTATTGTTCTTGCGGCAGCAAATCATTTCAGAGAGCTTCCCTTTGCAGAAAAAGCCCACGTGGGTTACTTGTTTTGGTGCTTGCATGATTTTGTTATGATTGTTGAACAAATTCTGGTGCAAGATGAAGTAACAAACCACCTTTTCTCTCTTCCTCTATAAATAAGAACATAATAGGAATTTCTTTGAATTTGTCAAAGGGAAATCTGTCTGCCTGGGTAGTTTCTATATAGTTTTTAAGCACGGTCTCCAGGCTGACTTGTGGCTCAAGTGCAGGAACAGAAAACAAATGGATTATAGAAATTCCTATATGACATAAATACATAGAAAAATCTACTGATCCAAAAGAATCTGCAAAGGTGCAATGAAACTGATGTGCATACTATCATTATAATCTTTCCATTATAATGTGTATCATGTTTTGAGACTGTGTATATAATATACTATATGTATTTTAAGTGCTTTATATTAGGTAGCAGATTGAGTTGTTATATGGCAAGCTTTTACCCAGTAATTGTTTTCACTAACATTTTCATGGATGTTCAATTTAATGTGGTTTTGGTCCAACACCGTGACAAAGCAGTAATCCTTGTTTTGCCAGCTCTTCCTAGAGCATTTGCATCTTTGTCCTGTTCACACTTTAATAGATATTTTTAGGATATTTCCTCTACAGCCACAGCTCTGCCCGCTGCTCTTAGCAGCAGTTTAAATTCATTTTGTTACTTCTCCTCTGCAAGCATCCGATGCTCAGCGGAAAGCATCCCTCTGAGGTCTGCGGTCGAGAGGGTGTGAGAAAGGACAGTAGGTCCACGTTGGGTCAGTGTGTTCCTGGGGGGGCTCCCAAGGGGGTTGCTTGGTGCGTCCCCCTCCTCCTACAGCTCCACGCACCCTCCCAGTGAGCTTTTTCCTTGGCGTTATTTGCCGAAGGGATAATTGACACTAATTTCTTGGCAGAGAAAAGGGAGAGGAGCAGTAAGTGAACGTAAAGCTGCTGCCAAGGGTACATGAGAGACCTCCTACCTCGTCCTGCAGTATTGATGTGGACACTTGGCTGCTTTTCAGCCCTGCTCTGGCACGGTCAGAGTGCCTTAAACGTAGCACAGGTCATCTTGATTTATCACACATGCTCTTCCCTGGCCTTTCTTCCCTCGCATACGAGTTTCCCGTCCTCTCATGTATATGCTGAAACAAGGATGAGGGGAAACCTTGTATATTGTCATCAGTCCCTCTGTTTCCAGGCAGTTTACCTCAGTAGGTTGTTTAATTTTATTAACAGCTCATCCTTTAAAAACATCATCATTGCTCTTGGTTGCTAGAGGAGAGGAGGGGGAAGCCGGTCTGCCTGCGGAAGACTTCTTTGGGGAACCAGGACACCGGCCTCTCCCCATCCCTGCTGGTACCACGCCAAGGATGCCCTATGCATCCTCTACGGTGTCCATGAGATCTAAAGCGGACGCGTTGCTGGTCACTGTGTTTGGAAAGTAAAAAAAAAAATAGAAATTAAGATGGTTTAACAAAGGGAAACAAAATGAGGTGCTTAGTTAATCCGACGATGAAGCTAGCACAGCCGGGCTGCTCTGACAAAATGGAGATTTAAGAGTGAGCCCTATTGCAGTGCGTACAAATCCTGTGGGAACTGAGACTAAAGGGCAATGAAGCAGTGTGGCACCAGCATCAGATATTGGCATAAGGAAGAGTGAGCTCCCACAAAGAAACAGCTGGACAGTGAAGAAAGGCACTTGAATTTGCTTTATTCACAGTGTAGTTGATATGCACTATTAATCTCCGTCTTGAGCGTGGGTATATGCACGGCTGAATTAATTGCAGGAGAGTGGAGCGTTGCCTTTTGTTACAGTTCTGTAAAACACTCTGTTATGAACCACTTGGTTATGAGGTTTTCTCGCTTTCTAAAATATATCATCTCCGTTACTGGAAATTTCCATCTTTGGGTGCTCACCAAAAGTTGCAGGATCTTTTATTGTTCTCAGAAGCTTTGGCAAAGTCCAAAGCAAATTTCATGGGTAAGGTAGGATGGGATTTAAATTTTCAAAATCGTGGTAATTGAAACCAAGGGTACCCACTGAACCATCAAAAACTCGTAAATTAAACGCGGAAGGTGGCTGCAGATCTCTTTGTGCTGGCTCTGTCTTAGATACACACAGATACAAATGTGGCAAGTATTGGCTGAAAACTGTATGGGAATCGAAGGTCTGAAGATGCTATGTTAATGCGGGCATTCAAAAGAGCAGAGTTAAGGTTGGATATTCAGTTGATTTGGTTTTTTATACCCTTCCCGTTAAGTGTTTAGCCTTGCAGATTTATTAAAGACAAAGGCATGTAGTGAATATTCTCTCAAGCAGGCATCCAGAACATGAGCGAAAATTTGCTTCAGGGAGACATTTGCTAACAGCAGGTTTAAATTGAAATTACAGGAATCCACCAGAACTCTTTAAAGTTGTCTTCTAAAAGGGAGTTACTTCCTGAAGGTTGTCTCTATTATAGGTTTCAGTTTGTGCGAAAGAGTGAATCGGGGTTTCTGCAGTCAAGGATACGTACTAAAGAAAATAACTGAATATATTTGCTGCCCTTTTGATGCAAACTTCTGTTGTTTTAGAGCGAGTGGCAGAATCGCATTGATCCCAACAACATTTTAGAGTATAGCTTCCCGCCGAAGACCTTATTTGTATTCCTCCCAGGAGCAAAAATAGGAAATACACCATGCTTTGTATTATATAGATTTTTCCCAGCCTGACTGAAAGCACTGTATTATTCATGCACAGGCTATCCATCCAAAGCGGTGCCAAAACTGTTTCTCTTTGCGTGTGGGAAGGCAGAAGAGTTGTCCCTGCAATAAAAACAAATTTGTAATCACGGTTGGGGGCAGTGGCGTGGTAGTGACTCCTCATTTAACAGCTCTCAAATTGTGGTTCCCAAAGAAGTGCTTTTTCTGTGGCATTTTGTATTGGAAAGCCGTGTCAACGAAGGTAGAAATTCACCAAATGTTTCATTTCTTATTTTTCTGAGTGATTATCATAGAATCATACAATCATAGAATCATTTAGGTTGGAAAAGATCTTGAAGATCATCGAGTCCAACCGCAAACCTAACACTGCCAAGATTGATGCAGTTGCCAGTGGGATTTGATAGTCTAAGTCAACAGGAGTGGTTTGGTTAGAGGGGAAAAAGCTATCTATGAAAGATCTTTGGCTCCACAGGAACAGGTGAGGATATCTGAGTGTTTGTGGGTGGGTAGAGCCAAGTGAAGCGTTCCGTGTTTGCTGTAGAAGTCAATAACATGTTTTACTTGAAGGAATGATCATGCTTTGCCGAAAAAAAAAATGGTCTAGCCCGGCTATGAGCTTGTCCACCCGGTTCAACCTTGTATTCACCTTCAAACACCCATTTGGACTTTGGATGAGTCGCTCAGCTGTCCTCACTCCCCAGAGCTTTGTAGCCTCTTATGACTATCTAAGAAATGCCCAGTCAGGGGGGCTTGTTAAGGGCTTTCCTGAGGTTCAGAAAGGATTTAATCTATTTTCAATAGCCAGAGAGGATCAAAGTTAAGCCCATCTTACAGAGAGGAAGAACAGCTGAATTACCACTGCCATAGTCCACTGGAGTGGGAGATGTTCCTCTGTCTCAGTCCTCAGACACAGCCAACAGATAAGGATTCCTCCCAAGCCATAGCATGCGGGATACAGCCTAAGGCAGCATATTTTTTGTTGTCAAGCAGAAGAAAATCCTCGAAGAGACTTTTTTAAAGAAGGCTATTTTTATTTTTTGCCTTTGATGAATTCAATTGAGCAATTTAAAACCATTTCAGGGTGGTGTTTTTTTTTTTTTCTCCTCAAGTGACAGTGAAGTCCCACAAATCTAGGGAGACGCTGGCAATAAAACTGCTTAGATAGTATATAAAATGCCACTGATGGGATTATTTTGCTGCAGCTCGTTGCAGCTATTATGCTCAGCAGCATGATTCCTCATTGTAAGTTCATAAAAGAGCTAATGACAGGAAGTGGAGATTTGCAAAGTTGAATGAAAGTGGAATGCAAATTCATAACAAAAAGAGCAACTAATGATGAGAAGAGTGTACTGAGGACCATGGCAAATGTGCTGTCACTTAGAGTCTTTCAATGAAATGCACTTGGTTTCAGCCAGGAGCTATTGTAATTAGATGTAGAAACTATGTCCTGATTTTCTCCATCCTAATGGTACACAAAAAGTCATGCCGGAGTCTCCTCCTTTACCTGCAAAAGCAATGAGAATATTTGCCGTGCAAATACTTCTGGGACATAACCGAACGTGCTCTTCGTGGAGACAAGTGTCGGGAAAGCTAAATCTGAACGCAAAAGATGGAACGTGACAGTGGAGTGAGCAGTTACACACCTTGAAAGAACTTTTTTTCAGCTTTTTGGGGGTAAACACGTTTGTCTTGGTCATCATTTTTCACCAGGTGCTACCTCTGTGCCAGTAAAATAATGCATGGACCGATATTCAAAATCATTTGTTTGTCACTTTGTCATGATAAGCCATCAGGTTTCACCAGAGATTTCTTTTGACAGATGTGTGAAAAAAAAGTGAATCAGCAATGGGAAGAGCTGATTTACAAGGGAAGATTAAAAGTACTGCATGTGCATTATTTATACGTATCCCAGGGTGACACGGAAAGCACCTGCATGTCTCAGCAAGGTGTAAATGCTGGGTGGGGCGAAGAGGTGTGAGAGTTGATTGGGATGACGTTTGTAACTATGAGGAATGAGGTGAAATTCAGAGATTGTAAATGCAGGGAGAAGGATAGAAAAAAACCTCCCTGAGATAGAGGTGTTATTCACTGTAACGAGACTTCAAAAACTCCACCAGGCAACGTTCTTGAGACCCCACGCTGGAACAGTTCTACATTGGCTGGTTTGACCTTCTCCACGGTGTAACTCTTGTCTCCCCCTTGCTGTCCTGTGCTGTATTTCTGAGGGTGGCTTTGGTTTGCATTTCAGGGCTGCTTTCGGCAAAGAGTCAGAAGTTCTCATTGGCAACCTGGGAGATAAACTCATCCCTCAGCAGGAGATTCTGAGGGACGTCAGCGACCTGAAGGCCTTGGCCAACATGCACGAGAGCCTGGAGTGGTTAGCAGGTCGCACCAAGGCAGCCTTCTCCAACCTCTCATCCACCCAGAGTAAGTAGCTCCCATAGGAGAACCTTTGTCTTAGAAATGGAAACCAGCATAAATACGCGATTTTAGCAGGAGTGGGCATCTTTTGTTCTCGATTTCAAAGCGGGTTTATGTCAGAGGGAAGTAGAAAGCAAAGCAGTTCCATCTCTCTCTTCCTAGTCAATGCTGTGGTGTGACATCTGCTCAGACTGTGGTGGGCACCACGTGAGGTGGTGCCAGGAGCATCACTTCTAGTATAACCTCTGACGGGTCTTTCAATGCTTGAGCTTTTCAGCAGTCCCTGCTAATGACATTGCACAGGAGCAGGTGTCAGTGCCGAGACAGGTTTAATTTTCTTTAAAGCATCCTAGATCGCTGAATACTTAAAAATATATGTGTATTATAAATTCAGTAGAGAAATTGAACAGATCTTAATGAGGAATGCCCTAACGTGCATGTCACTGGGGCACAGATGCTCAGCCTGCAAAGGCAGAAGGAACCCTTGGTGAACCGAGGTGCCAGGAAGGCAGAGACAGGGGAGCTTGGAGACACCACTTCTGTTCCCGGCTGTCTAGGATTGCCTGCACTACCTTTGTGAGATCATTTCGCTTCTCTGTGCTTCAGTTTTCGTTCCCTCCCCTGGGGAATAGTGATTTTTTTCTGTCTGGAAAGTGCTAGAGACGTGATTAGTGTTTGCTTCTCCTCTTCTCACTGTCATTGGCGTTGTCCGCACGGGGTCATGTTCAGAGGACGGTTGTGGCTGTGCCCCAGAAGTAGAGCTCAGCATTAACAGACCTCAGCTCTGCTGCTTTCCACTGATGCCTTTCCACTGTTATTAACTCGCGAGGAGACACCTATAGCTCAGCTGACATGGGGTTAAGCTTCTCCTACGACCAGGGGTTTGGGTCTCACCTGCCTACCAAGACATTCCCAATAGCTATTCTGTGTCACAGGTTGACCCTGGGGAGGTGGCCGTGCATTTGTTAGAGCACTTCATGTTGCCCTAGATCCCTGTAATAAAATATTGTGTGTTTTACAAATATTGAACATCCCCTGTTGTCTAGGGGTTATATTAAATGCAGCTGCATCGGGTGTGGAAAGAGGCATCTACGCTGTGCTGTAGGTGAGGAGCAGAGGAGAAGAAAAGCACTGCGTAAAAAAATCCGCACAGCTTGGTGGGATCCCAGGACACATGGGGACGTAGTGAGGATACGTGGCATTTCTGCAGTTTGTCTTGCAAATATTGAGCAGAGTCCTGGGGGAAGGTACCCACAGAGGTGCAGGATTGTGGGCAGCCAGATCTTCTGAGCTCTCGTGGGAATTTGGCATTGAAAATCAGCTCAGCCTTATTTTCTGGGAGGTGATGGGGGAAATTTGCTGGTACAAAATGAAGTCGTAGCGTTATATCGCCGTTAAAATAATTGTCCCTCGACAGCAGAGCATCTCTGGTTGACTGACAATCCTTCCTATGGTTTATAACTCTGCTCTAGAGCAGGACCTTTAAACTGTTTACTCCAGCTGTCCGCGATCAGTTTGTTGGGATCCAGAAGGATGATTAAGATTATACAATCAGCTAACAATTAAAGACCCAAAATACTACGGGTAGCTTTAATATTCCCGTAACCCATACTTTGAGTTCTCCATACCTGAGTGACGAGAAGAATTGCTGTGCTCTCACAGGGTGTACTTTAGAAGATTATAAAAAAAAATAAAAGAAAACAAAACCCAATGGAAAATGCTGTCAAAGTTCAGTAGCCAAATATTTATTCACAGAACTTTAGTTACCGGGAGAGTTCTTGGGGCTGAGGAGGTGTGCTCTGACAGTCAAAGATGTTAAAAATAAAAACATCATTTATAATTTCAGTTCTAGTTGAAACTCAATTTTTTTAATAAATCAATATTTTCCAAACATAAAAGGGCATAAGCGTGACTTTCAGGCTTCTGAGAGGACATTACATGCAGCAGTGAATAAACATAAAAGTACGAAGTGTAATATTTCACTTGGCAGCGTCCTCCTGACAATAAAAATTCATCTTCCTGTGTAATAACTTTATACCAATGCACTAAAATGTCTGTACACAAATGCCAGGAGTATCTGAAACAAGAGGAAGAACGAGCAGTGTTAGAAAATGATAGAGGCTGTTGACCTCATGGTTATAAATGAAACCTGGTGGAGTATATCTCATAAATGGAACATCAATAGAGCTGACTGCAACCTATCTGAGAGAAGTAAAAGTGATGCCGTGGGGCAGAGGTGGTGGTACAAGTCAGATGTATTTACAAATCCAGCAAGCTACGATGATATATACAGGGGAGTGCAATTCTTTTGGAGAATAGGAAGAATAAACAACAGAGGAAAAACGAGATGAGATGTCTCTTTCCATCCCACCTGGACAGGGGGAGAAGAGCAATGCAAATGTGCTCGGACTGAGCTGAGAGGAGGAAGAGTTAAAACTCCCTATTGGTTCAAAGATTCATACCATGTTAACGCCATAATGCTCAACTGTCATACGAGTTATCTTGTTCTTTTCTGTCGCGGTTTGATCATCTGAATTTCTGAGCATCTCATTGCTGGAAGCCGCAGCATGTTAATGAGCATCGGGGGAGGGAGGGAGGGAGGAAGGGAAATAACTGACCAAAAGTAAAGCTAAATAAAGGGGGGTTCTGCCATGCACTGAAGCTCACCAAAGTCAGATTCAGATCGCTGTAAGTGCAGCCAGCTTTGTCATTTCAGCATCGGTAACTTTGTCTTTAAGACATGCCCACGTGAAACCCAAGCATTCCAGGTCAATGCAGCTGGAATCCATGGTTCATCATATGCAAGTCAACGGGCCGTTAGTCACCCAGCTCGCTTTTTGGGTAGCTGACTTTGGGCAGATGGCAGTTGTTACACTCCTTTGAGCAACTCTGTCTTCTGCTTTATTTTTCTCCTTGGACTAGATGCTACATTGAAGTGTCTATGCTTGAACAAGAGCAGTAATGCCATTAACTGGTAGCAGTGGTGGGGTTTTATCTTCCAGGCTTACCACGTGTTGGGCCAATGCATGATGAGAACACACGTCCAGGTCTTTGATGGTTTCTTTTTTCTGTCCCAGCAACTTGAGATTAAATCTTGGTCCCACTCAGGGCATCATCAAAGCTCTTGGTGAGCAATTGGGACCAGAATTTTCGGTGCAATGCCCGAAATACTGTAATCTCCAACAAGTCCATGACATGGCTGTGGTGGCCCTGTGTTCCTTCCCTGTAGAAAGTCAGTAGCTTTTCCAGCAAAGCTTCCTTGGCTGCGAATGGGCAATTTCTAGGCATAGCTGTAAGTATTCAGAAACAACAAGGTGGAGTTGGGCAGGTATGGACATGTTTTGCGAAATCCTAAAAAGGGGGCTACCTGTTGGTGGCTTTTTGGTTGGGCTGTCAAAAGGCCCCTTCCTAGAGATAAAAATTCAACGACCGTTTGCTGCGGATGTGCCACAATTATCACTCATTTAAAAACAGTCTTGCTAATAGAGTGTTTTATCATGCTGGGCAGTCTCTGCATTCTTCATTATTTAGTGTTTGCTAAGCTGATGGCTCTTCCATAGCTCTTCCCTTATCTGCACTCCTTCAGAATTGGATTTTATATTTTCTGAACCAGTCAGATATGACAAAGTCATTTTCTTTTGCTCTTGTCTTTTGAGGGAATACAAACTTCTTTTTAACAATAACCATTTAAGGATTAAAGTTGCTGGAAGAAGATGAATTAACTGAGGAAGTCAAGTAAATTTTAAATAGGTTTTCTATGAAAATGGAAGTAGGGTTTCCTCTCCTCTTCCTCTCCTGCTTCTCTGCAGATACAACATACACTCATCCTTTTCCCTTGCCAGAGCTTCAGTCTTCTGAAGCCCTCTGAATATTTTACAAAGAAGGAATTATTATGCACGATGAAGGAGTTGGGACAATCCTTACATTTTTAAGATGGTCGCATGCTGTGAGTAGGTAAGAAGATGAAAGATTAGCCATTAGCTTACTGAGTTGCAGCTACCCTTTTAAATTCAGCCAGCTGTTGGCATCTCATAACTTCAGATCGTTGTAGTCAGCAGTTCACAACTGACTGGCTTAAATGTTGAATTTGAAATGACTTTCTCATGGAGCTCACATAAAACAGGATTGTCTTTCTCTTCTAGATGGCTTATTGGAAGTAAAGTTTTTGCATGTGTACCATGTGTCCACGTATGTTTATAGATCAGTAGATACTCTTGCGTCCACCCAAAGGTTTGCTCACTGTATCCATGTTCACTTTCGGTGTGTGCTTTCTCTTTCTTGCCCTTAAGGAAGAATAATACCATTTTAGCACCTTAACAGTTTTATCTAGAAAAACAGGACTTGGGCAGTAGTCGCAAGACAGACACCTCCTCTCCTGCCATTACATTCTCCACACACACAAAAAAATCTCTTTAGAAATGGATCCTGAGGCTAAATATTTAGGCAAAGTAGGGAGGGCATCAAAGACCCCCCCCGAGAGGAAGCATTGGGTCAGGACGGTATTGAAATCAAGACAGAAATGGAAAAAAACTCTGAGTGTTTTTATTGTGGGCTGTTTGTTGGCTTTATGTAGCACCCCAGGTCCTGGATTCATGCAGTTGGGTGAGGATCCTCCTGTATTTGAAAACCACACATATACACGCACACTTACCCTTTTCCTTGGAGAAAAGCTTCAAAAGCGTGAAGGACTCAAAACACTGTTTTTTAAAACCAGACCTAAACCGATGATTTCTTTGACAGTTGTCAAAGCTCTTGACTTTCAATACCAGCTCCTCCCTGTCTCCTGGTGTCCCTTGGAAGTTGGCACTAGAACAAAGATTCCTTAAAAAGCAAAGATTCAAAGTCTTTGACACAAACCTGGCTTCAAATAGACGTCAGGCTGACCCTGTTTCTGCAGTGGCAGAAACTAGAAGGTGAACTCTTAATAATTGAGGAAAAATATGAGTACGTATTTGGAATTAACCTCTGCAGCTCAACCCTTCCTACCTATGGGGGAAGCATCCCAGTGTTAGAGGTGATGCATGGAAGACCTTCTCCGAGGGCTCACTCCATCGCTGGGACTGCCGTGCCCTTGAGGACATCTTAACCCTGCTGCTGTCAGCAAAGCTGTACCCGCAGCAGAACAAACAGGATGAAGCCGTTCCTCCACTACCTGCTCGTCTCTCCACAGACGTGAATTGCAATTGCTCACTGGCAGAGCTGGGTCTCCACTCCGGTGATTTGCGTTAGACGCGGAGCTAATTACTGTGTTTGGTTAAGCCAGCTGCATGCACGTTTAATGAGAAATGTGGAAACGCCGCGCTCCCTTTCCAAAGGAGTGGTTTGCACAGACCGTCGGGAGAATGTGGCTTTCCAGCTCTCCCTCCCCATTTCACATGAGCCGTATTCGGGGGGCGGAGGGGGGTGGAAAGACCCAGCTCCAGGCAGGACGCTGCCTGCCCCCTCCGACCGTGGCCTGCCTGCCCCCACCTCTGCCATCAGTCCCACCGTGACAGCCATAAGCAGGGTGTTTAAGTGGTGTTGATACTCAAAGTGATGCAGATGCCAATATGCAGATTGGGAGATAAATCCCTCTTGTTCTTCCCAAGGAAGTCCTTTCCCATTGGATTCTTATCTCTTTTTTTTTTTCCACCCATCCAAGCAATTGAAATTGTACCTTGCACCATACAAAAAGCCAGCGTGGAGTTTGTTCCCGTCACAGGCTTTATCCGGGAATGCAACCATTTTCCTGTAGCACTTAATTCCCACTGCCACATTGCACTGTAATCCTGTGGTTTCCAAATTAGAGGCCTCAATCTCGCGTGGGGTTGTGAACCAGGGGGATTTAATTGCAGAAACGCTGAGAAGTAAAATCACAATGAGGACACCAACAATAACGCTTAGGAGTCGTTGGCTCCACCTGTTTGTGTTGCAAAAAGAGCACGGCTCTTCCCTGGCAGCTGGGTCTGGTTAGGAACACTGTCAGGATGCAGTTTGGTCTGTTAGTGTGTTTTTGAGGTGTTATAAAATGAGGAGATTCATTTAGGGGCATTGCAGGGTGTGCAAGGACAGAGTTTGGCCCTTCTGAAGTATCTAAAAGGGCATTCAGCCTCTTAACTTCTTCATCCAGCATGCTTCCAAAGCAGGTTATTTTCTCCCGTTCAGGGGTGCTTTCACCCCAAAATCAAAAGGCAGCGTGTGGAAGGCACCTTCACCGCTTCTTCTGCAGAGGGGCAGCACTTCACCCTCCAGACTTGCAGCATTTCAGGTGAGCCACGACTTCATTCAAAAGCAGGAGGGAGAAAAAAAGGTTTGTGCTACAGCTTTTTACCAAATACTGCAGCTAACTGTCACTAGCTCTCTGTTATGAATGATAATGCTGAGCATTTGCATCACATTTTCCAGCCATAGATCTCAAAATACTTTGGGAAGGTTAGTGAAGGCCATTACAGGATCAAGACTATCTTGGACCACTTTGCACCCGGAGGGTCAGCCTCCCCTTTTGCCTGGCTCTGTATGCCTCCTCGTACTGAAATGGGCTTTGATGGCTAATAGAAAGCATCCTGCAACACTCGAGAAAGTGATGCCTTTTAAAATTGATGGCGGAGCCCCTTTATACCACTCTGCCAGAGTAAAGGAGCTATAATTTACAGTCGCTTGAAGGCCCCTTTCTGCTGACAGAGTGGTGTAAAGGGGTCTCAGTACAAATGAAAATCAGGTCCGATGCGGTGGTAAAATTGATGCCTTTCATTTCGTAGTCAGGCCACACAGCGGTGGTGAACTCAGACGGGTCTTTGTGTTTAACCCCGGTGTTTCTAATGAACTGAATTCAGCTCTTAAATGGGGCTATATTTCTCTCAAGTTGGAGCTTATTTTTTTTCTGTCACTGAACTTGTAACACATCTTGCGGTATTGATTGCTCATGGGGAACTTTTTTGTAGAGATCTATTAATAGAGAACCTTATTTAAAAGCCAGATTAAAGATGATCAACACATGCCTGACCTCGCGCAGGAGAAGGCCTTAGTGAATGCTGTTGCTTTATTATTGCAACAAAAGTAAATTTATTTCTAAAGCAGAAAAAGCTGCAAATTTCTAACAAATGCAAAACATCTGCCATTAACTTAAGAAGATGAATCTTGAGTGCTTGTATTATTTGATGAATATCTGTTGCTTCAATATAACTTAGTCTAAATGACAGCTTTCCATTTTAGCTTCTTAAGCAGTCTCATTTTCCAATACTTTTTTTTTTCTGTTCCACTAACTGAACAGTTGGTGCTCTTCTGGAAATGCTCAAAACGTGATCAGATCACCTTCTCAGGTGCTCTGAACCTTCATAATACGATCATCCGTAATGTCTTTTTCCATCTCATAGCTCTGCATGCATTGGGGCCGAATGGAGATCCAGTGTCCTGGGGCGATCCCTTTCCACCTCTGCCTTGCAGCCTGTTTGATCAGGATCATGTTAACTCACTTTGTGTCTACGGGGTGTTTTACAGATAAACGCAAGTTCACCCTGTCCGTGCCCTGAGCTGACCACAAGTTACATGAACGTGGGTAGTCCTGAAATAAGCTCCAGATGTCAAGCCCTGCACCTGGGTAGGGTGTATTGATTTGGCCTGGGAATGGCTGGTTCAAAATGGTGTTGGACATCTTCATTCAGATCTAGTTGGTTCAGAGGAGAACCAGAGGGAGCGAAAAGGAAAAGGTCTTCTTGGGCATCTTATCTGCATTGCCGTGGCTCATATCTACACAGGTGCCTCTTGTAAGTCCCACGGCTCAGCCTGTTCCTGTGCTGACATCTCTGGGATGCTGCAGAGATGACCAATGTCATCTCCTTGCTGCTACAAACCCCACCATTGTCCACAGTGTGCTTGGGGCTGGTATTTAATCAAGAAATGAGATACCTGCCTCGAGGCATGGGTTTCCCCAGGTGGGACTCCCCTTAAGCAAGGGCAGGGGAGCTTTGCCATCCTCAGCCACAGTAAAATGTGGATCTGTGAAGTCCAAACCAAACCATCTGTGTGATCACCTGCTAATTAATCACCATTTGTAGTTGTAATAGAAGCTACAAAATGTACTTATACTTACATAAAGCTGCTACAAACAGGTTGGAG
>NW_008825160.1:2744392-2745811 GCF_000699105.1 Pygoscelis adeliae
GAGTTACTCCATCCTGAATGGTAAAAGCCTAATGGGGGAACCAGTGTCAGAGTGCAGAGGCCTTTCAGAAGATGTTTGGAGAGGAAATATTAAGCATCCATCAGTATCCTGACTTGGAGCATTTATGAGCCTTTTATCAATGACTCCAACAGCCATCAGCAACACTATGAATGTGTTTTCTCCCGAAGAGCCTCCGGATTGAATGGATTGACTTAACATACCAAAATGGGATTATTTTTTTCCCCTCTAAGTGCCAACTCAGCAAAATTGTATTGGATCCGAAAGCAAAGCTGTGTCTGTTGGTCTCTTAACGCCAACTGAAGCTGACCAAGAGCTGAGCAGAGCAATTCAGGCAGCGGACAAGAGTCCAGCTGGTACCATCTTAGCTGAGTTGGCTTTTGGAGGACTAAAACCATGGAAAATTTATTTGGGGCAGCAAAGTGTTAAGACTAACCTTCAAGACCAGCAGGGAACTGCTGACCTCGTGAAGACAAAATGGCTGTTTTGGTAAACCTGAGCATTAAGAGATTCTTTTGGTTTGTTTTATAACTTTGGCAATAAAGTTTCATAGCTTAAGTATGGGTCTGCTTTGCTGGGTCTCAGGGAATGAAACCACACAGTCATCAGCTGACTTAAAGCTCTTCTTTTCTTGTCAAAGTGATCTCCTAATGCCTTTCAGTGCCTTTTTTCCCTTGAATGTCTGCAGTGAAGCTGTTCTTATGGATTAGTGGTTGCAGCTTTCCCCAGCCTCAGTGCTTTACATCAAATATTTAATGGTTAGAAAATGAGATGTTGTTTTTCTGACCTGGATGCTCACCATTTATGGTTCTTTATCTCGCACAATAGGCACACCACCGTGATGCAGTCCCGTTATTGATCTGGTGCCATGGGGTCAGCACTTAGCTTACCGTCATGATTACGCTAATTACTCTTGTTCCATCTTTCTTTCCTCCCACCCACCAGCCTTAAACGCAGGGGATTGTCATGTAAATAAGTGACCTAATTAGCAGTGCTTTCAAACCATTTTACAATGAGGATCCCTCATGAGTAATACCAGCAAATCAAGGTTTTTATGGAAATAACTCCAAAGAGCCTGCTGTCCACTCCAGTTGGTTCAATGCATTAGGATCTGTTTATCTCTTCTGAAGAAAATGACTCACTGGTGTCAAAGATTAATAGCAGTACGTCCACCTGCTTCTCCTTGGCTTGTTAGAGGTGACAGTTTACTATAGTCCCGTCATCTTCAAAACTAGGTGACGGGACTCAAAAGTGTGGTCGATTGTTGACGCCACCAGTGAGTCACTTTGCCACGGTGTGTGGGCTATAGGATCATTCTGATCTAACCAGCATTTATATTCGTATGGGACTTGGGGGAAATGACTCTTAAATAAACAGGAATAGTGGAGAAGTCAGACTATG
>NW_008825160.1:2745868-2749215 GCF_000699105.1 Pygoscelis adeliae
TTGTCCTGTGAGTGGATTCTGTGTGTTTCCGATTCTTGAAGTCTACGTTTGAAAACCCTTTGTAGTTCCCATGGATATTCATATTCACACCTTCCTCTATATCCTCCTGGACAAGACTCAGTCATTCTTGTTTGTCTTCCAGCACAGACCTCCCTGCTGCTCCTCCTCTCGCTTTGCAAACCAATCTATCTATAATTGTCAACAGTCAAAAAAAGGGTCCTTAAGCTATCTACTTAACTGTATTTATTTTCACTACACTTTCTTCACCTTGTCCCTGCTTCTTGCAAAGAAGAGCAGTTTTGCTCTTGGGCATCAGGACACCAATTGACTTCAGGACTTCTGTTCCTTGCTCTTCCAGTGAGTCCAATAGACGGGGAGGTTTAAGGTCTTTTTAGAAATATGTCCCTCTCAGGACATCTTCTACCCAGAGAAATTTTGCAATGGTGTTTTGAGGGCATTTATTGGCAAGGTGCAGCTCAATATCACAGAGGACTCTGAGGAAAGAAAGGAAAAAGTTAAATTTATGCTTGTGTTTGCAAGGAAAGTTAGTGTGGAATCTCAGATGGTTTGGAGCGTCACCCCCTTTGCTGGCCCAGTTGACCAGTCCCTTAACAAAACATCTTGATCCTTCAGTTTTTAGTTCAAGGCTCAGTTATGCTGCTTTGTAAGTGTCCTAATACCAATCACTGATTTTTCTTTTCTAGTTCTGAGGAAGCCTTATGTGCAGGTTGGCAGCTCTTTATAAGGTTTGGGGGTTTTTTTATATTAGTCCAAGGGCACGGCCAAAGCTCATCTTCCTTATCCTTTTAGCTGCCAAAAAATGAATCATTTCAATTCATGTAGGACACATCCTAACAGTGGTGTGGAGAATATTCCATGAAGTCGGTGCATAAATGTCTGTTGTTCCCCTCTGCCTTGATTCACACGATGTGATTTTTTCTGTAATTTTCACAAATGCCCAGCGTTCCTGCCCGATGCTCGCCAGTGAGTTAACGGCAGAGCCGGCATGATCTGAGTCAGATACCATTGAAATATCATTAATTTGATGTTACGTACATTATGTTTATTCTGAATGCTGTGAAGCATTCTTTATTAACAGTTGAGCTAAAATCATCTCCATCGGCTCTAAGGACATGGTGCCTTGTACGAAGCAGCTGGCCTTGGGGTTTTCTGTTTTCCTTCCACTCATTTTTGCTCGCTCATTCACAAATGTTGACAATTTTTAAAAGGTCTTCTCTGCCTATTGAAACCAGTGACAAATGGGTGAAGTTGTTGGTTTGAGGGTGAATTTTTGGCTCTGTGTTGGTTGATGGAAGTGTCTCTGTTGACTTGACTGGAGCTGTGATTTTGCCCTGTCTGTAATGAAAATTAGGTGAAGCACGTGGCTGGTTTTGGCTAACCAAGCACAGAGAAAGGGGGGAAACACCGAACAGGCAAAAAATATTTTCCAGAACTCAGAAGCAGATGAATGGGTTTTTACTAAGTTTTCTAAATCAAGTCACTTTTTGCCCGGCCCCTCTAGCTCGGAGACACCTTTTTTTTCCCCCCTGATAATCCCTTTCCTGAGGCTGCATATTTGCAGAAAGTAATGGAAAACAAACCACTTTTAGAGGAGTTACTGCCTTTTTAAAAGTGCTAATTTCCTTGTGAAATTTATGCCTGCCAGCAGAGGCAGACGAGGAGCTCCGCAGGCAGCTCTAACGAGACAATTCATTAACTAGTGAGTGTACACACACCATAAAAAACATTAATTCACAAAATGAAAAACTAATAGAGTGTTTAGCCTGTTCTTTATCACCAGTGACAGTCTGTGCTCTCCTCATCATTAGTGTTTACTGAACTGATGGGGACTGCAGCCCAGCCTGCTTATCACCGCTCATCGCAAATGAGGTCCTGATGCCTTTTTCCAGCACGGCTGCCTTGTCCCCTCTCCCGCACTTGAATTTTAACATGGAGTGAAGGGCTGAGAGCCATGGAAGGAAGCTCTCAGTGCCAGCCTTCAGTTTTGTCTTGCTTTTCACAGGTTTTGGGCACAAGTTCTCCTTCCTTCTCAGTCCTCGTCAGAACCTCAAGGAGATTTGCAAGGGAAAATCCCTTCCTTAAGTATCTTCCCATATGGTCCTGGTTGCCTCTGCTAGAGACCAGGATTCATTAGTAGGAATTTGCTATGAGTAATATTAATGAGAAGCTCTCCCTGAGCTTGCTTTCTCTTTACTTCTGCTTGTCCTTTAAGTGTTGGCATAACTTTGCCCCTTCAACACCAGTGAGTGGTTTTGCCATTGATCCCAGTAAAAGGTGAGCTGGACCAGCGCTGAGTATTTAGATAATTCCATCCTCCCATCTCTTGTTTGAAAAGTTGCAACCTCTCAAAGTATGTCCTTTCTTGATATTTGTTTTGTTTTAACAAGAATCCCTGTTCTCTCCTGTGTTTCTCTATCAATAGATACGGTCAGCTGTGCGCTCAGCCCACATGCGCGTGGTAGATGTTCTCCATGTCTCAGAGCTTTGCAGGGGTCAGGGTCAAGGAGGAGGGTTGCGGCCGTTGCATGGGAGACTCGGTGCTTGGCTTAGGTAGGCGCTGACTGTCGTCACCTCTGCTCATCGGCTCCCACGCTCATCTGTAGAAACAAGCGTCTGCAGAGACAAGCTCGTCTTGGGAGTCAAGAGTTAATCTTACCCATCGTTGTGGAAGTGAAGGTCAGAGCACTGATGTGCAGAGCCACCGTCCTTGCCAGCTGCATGGTCTAGGGAGCTGCCCTTGGGTTTGGATCCTATGTGAAGAAGACAGCTGGCATCAAAAATCAAAGTGTTAGATGCCAGATACGTTGGAGTTTGGACTAGATGACCTTTAAAGGTCCCTTCCAACCCAAACCATTCTATGATTCTATGATCTTGGAAGTCTTGAGAGATGTCATTGCTCTTATTGATTTTCTTCTCCATATTTAAAATCTATAAATAGAACAATTTAGGTAAAAAGGAGCAATGCAGTGATATCTGCATAAATATTTTAAGTATCCTGACATATATAAGAGGCCTAAAGGTTCACGCTTCTGAAAAGGAAGGGGGAGGATGTGTCGTGGTTTAACCTCAGTCGGCAACTAAGCACCACGCAGCCACTCGCTCGCTCCCCCCACACCCCGGTGGGATGGGGGAGAGAATTGGAAAAGCACAAGTGAGAAAAACTCGTGGGTTGGATAAAAACAGTTTAATAATTGAAATAAAATTATGATAATAATAATAATATGATAATAATAATAACACACAAAGCAAGTGATGCACAAGTGATGCAATTGCTCACCACCCACCGACCGATGCCAAGCCAGTCCCCGAGCAGCGGCCCCCCCCTC